>NC_091758.1:6267500-6572500 GCF_043380555.1 Nothobranchius furzeri
TTTGCTGAGAACTGATTAAACGCCCCTCTCCTTGGTGTCTGTGTGTTGTGGCGCTGCATTCTCTCCATCATGGCCTAAAACATATCCACCATCTGACCCATGAGCCTTTCCTCTGGCTGGTGAAGATTTTGGGTCATCGCAGTCGAAGGGGAGAAACTCGGGCCACCGATGAGAGGTGTTGTGGTGGAGGGGAACAAGTCCGCCAACCCTTGAAAACCCGAGGATGGGGCGAGAAGCTTCGGGAGCATCCCTCCGACGCAGCAGCTGCAGGTAAGGCGTCCGGGTGTATGGCAGTGATCGTAGAATTGCAGCCCTTCAACTGTGCAGTGCCGCTGGCTCTGCCACTAGCCCTCACCTCCCTTTGATAATCACCAATCCTTTGTTGTACGTCCCAAGTTGTCCACTCATGGACAGGCTTGCACTTGAAGACATAAAACAACTCAGGGTCAGGGCAATGTTTCACGAACATACATGCAACTTCACGGGATAAAGGAGCCGCTGTCTGCCCCAGTCTGCGTAGCCCCTCTATGGCTAGTTCAGCAGCCTTGTTCAGTCTTATCCAATAATCTACTGGGTTTTCACCTCTGATAGGGAGTGTTGCATAAGAATCAGCAATAGGGAGGCATGACGAAGAGTCACTGAAATAATGGCGAAGGACCCCAAAGATCAGATCAGGTTTCTGTTTGACATCAAGATCTGGGTCACTTTGAAGAGCCACTCTGACCACATCTCTGGCCTTCCCCATTAAGTGGCTAATAAGTTCATCAGCCTGACCATGAATGGGGACCTCTTGCTTCCATAGATAAGCCGTTGCCATGTCAATCCAGTGCTGAACCGAACATCTGTCTGGGTCATCACCCCTAGAAATTTGAAGCTCCTTATTGGGCTTAACATGAACAGTTACATGTGGTACATCTCGAGCTGCTCTGTTACATATCTCAGTTTGAATCTTAAGCCCTTTTCAGATAGACATTCTGGAACATTTGTGGACAATTGAATCCGGTTTTTAACCGGAACTGTGTTTTCAGACACACCACTTTTGTACCGGAACTTGTCCTTTCGGCTGCGTTCACACAGCAGGGAAAAGTTCCAGATGTTTGGGGGGGCTGTACCCAGATATTACGTAAACAAAGTGCGGCGGGCGTACATGTGTCATTTCCCCAAACAAAGCTATTCAGTCTAACATGGCCGCCGAAGAGCTAGAATTCCTCTCACTGATCGGACTTATGTTAAGCGTAATCCTGCGCACACGAAGACACATTAGAGACCTGGATGACGAAGCTCAATTGTTAATAAAGGAATCACGGAAGCGGTGTGAAGCGCTCCGTCGCGCGCCTAGGAGACGGTACCGTAGGAGGCGAGCTGCCATGGTTTGTCACATGCTGCAGGAGACCGCGATCCGGTGTATATGGAAACATTCACGACCAAGTGGTTTTCTGGTCAAACGCGTTGAAAAACTTTGGAGATGAGGAGTGGTATCAACATTTTCAAATGTCTCGCAGGACCTTCATCTACCTGTTAAGTTTGGTTAGGTCTAATTTGACACGGAAAACTACAAACTGGCGCAGGCCTTACAAACCTTCCCTCAGGCTAGCCGTTGTTATCTGGTGCTATGCCACACCGAGCGAATACAGAACCATAAGCTGCCTGTTTGGTGTTGGTATGTTCACTGTCTGTGTAGTTTTGCGAGAGGTGCTCTGAAGGACAGTTTGCTAGAATGTTTCATTTCATTACCAAAGCTGGACCAGCTACAGCTCACACTGGATGGATTTGCTGCACGTGGCTACCCAATGTGTGGTGGAGCTACAGATGGAAGCCACATTCCAATCATTGCTCCGAAGGACGATCCAGCTTCATATCACAACAGAAAAGGCTAGCATTCCATTGTTCTGCAGGCTGTTGTTGACCACCGTTTCTGATGACTGGTTTTGTGAGAGCATGAATTTCTATGTTGCTGTCAAGAGCAAATATACATTTTATGCGTCCCTTTGTTGTTTGGGGCTGTTATGTTGCAGCACTAACGAAATGCTTTGTTCAGTTTCACAGATGTTTATGTTGGTTGGCCTGGTCGAACGCATGATGCCAGAGTACTCAGCAACTCTACCATCTTCATCAAAGCCGAACAACAAGATGGCTACCTGTTCCCCTGTGAGGTATGCCTCAACATCTAAATCTGCGCACGCACACACACACACACACCTCTAATGTTTGTTTTCTGTCCTTCTAGATGTCCAGAGACATCAATGGTGTAGAGGTACCAGTTCATCTGATCGGGCATGCGGCATATCCACTGAAGAAGTGGCTGATGAAGGGGTTCACACAACACCATCGTCTGACGCCAGAACAAAGCACCTTCAACTATCGTTGAAGTTCTGCTCGGATGGTTGTTGAAAATGCATTTGGGCGGCTTAAGGGGCGCTGGAAGTGTCTGGCCAAGCATTGTGATGTGGACATTCACATTATGCCGGACATTGTGATTGCTTGTTGTATTCTTCACAATGTCTGTGAGATCAACAAAGAATGCTGAATGGAATACTGATGCCACTGAACTACCTGAACCTAATTCAGAAGCTGTGTATGTACCTCCAGTTGTAGGGGCACAGCAAATTCGAGAGGCAATCATGTCAGTACTGAAAATATATGCAACTCTCATATAAGCTCTTTTATTATTCATTGTTATATGCTACTTTTTTCATTATGGAATCATGTTATAATATCAAAGGCCTCTCTGTGCTTCTCTCCTGCACGAGCTCTAAACAGCTGCAGGAACTCCAAAAGGGAGTGAAAGTGTTCCTTCCTTCAGTTCCTCAATACAAGAACAACTGTCTTTGTTAGCAAAGGATGTTGCAGGATGTGTCCTGGTCATCTCAAGGTTGCATGTCCTTGGGATGAATTGGTCTTTCATTAACAAGGCTATTAGCTGACGTGCATCTGCAGGTGCAGATGGCAGAATTACGTGTGTGTATGGCAAACTGCGTATGTCACATTCCTGTACTTCTCAATAAAAATCAGCCGTTTCAGCAGAACGGAGAGAGTGTCTGAAGCAACTGTCAGGAGCAGATCGAGGGATCTGCTGGAAGTTGCAAGCCTCTCCCCCTCATGAGCGGTGAAAACAGTGACTGGACTTCTGATCATTTGACTCCACATTCTGCCAACTCAAAAGGTGTTTAACTCCATCTTCTCCGTACCCGTGCTTGGTCTAACAGAAGAAAGACCAACAAATTTGGCGTCACGAACAGGATTTTTTCTTTTTGAAGAAAAAGGAGTTTTTGGAGGACAATTTGACCAACCGACCCAGTGAACGATCTTGGCACAAAACACCGCGGTGGAAAACAAGGTGAGCAGAACCTTATTTCTAAAAACTGCTCATTGGATTTATCCAAAGCCTTTGTGTCCAGAATCATAGTAGCTGTGGTCCTAAAATAATTGTTGGAGAAGAAGGTGGAGACAAGTGCAGAAGTAATGAGATTTTTTTTGTAATGGTTTAATGGTAAAATAAGATAAGGATTTTTTTACAATGGTTTAATGATAAATGAGATAAGGAAATAGTACAGAAGAGGGGTTGGAGGCCCAGGGTTATTAGAAAAGCCCTAAAATCCATTTTCCAGGTCCTGGCTGACCACACTATTTGCTGACGAGTGAATAGAAAATATAACGAGGTTATATAACGCTTGGCTAGGATTCCATAGGGGTGGGAACCCTAAAAGTCCACAGGTCGAGGACCTGGTTCGGGTTAAGGCCCTGGGAGGCTAAAGAGAGCTCCCTAAATTTTATAGCACAGGTCGAGGACCTGGTTCGGGTTAAGGCCCTGGGAGGCTAGAGAAGAGCTCCCTAAATTCAATTGGTCGAGGACCTTTGCATGAAATGAGAAAAAATGTTCTAATGTACAAGGTCTGGGACCTTTTATGAGACGAGAAAAGTTGGGTTTGAGGCCCTAGGAGGTAAAAAGAGAACTCCTAAAATTCTAACAAATTTTTTGGGCCTTTAAAGGTACCAAGTAACTGATAAAAGTACAAAAAGCACAGCTGTAGACAAGCTTCACTGTGTGTGTAAGCTGAGTTCAGCCTGTGTGTGTGAGGTGCAGCAAGAGGCTGCTTACGGCTCTGGATTGAAAGTGCAGCACTAGGAGAGTGCAGAATGCAGAGCCGAGTTTTGGGAGCTCCGTGTGTGTGTGTGGACAGCGCTGGATGTGTGTGTGAAGGCCTGATGCGGTACCAGAAAATAAATAAATAAGATAAATAAGAGCTTTAAAAAGTTGCAACTCGTATATGTAAATTACACTGCAGTGCTAAAATTAATGTTTGGAGCTACGCAAAATTCAAATTCTGCAACCCTGTTCTGATCAGTCTTTGAACAGAACACCATAAGTTAATAAATAAAAGGTTTTTAAAGTAACATATGTATATGTATGTGTGTATGTATGTATATGTGTGTACATATATATATACATATGTAGTGTACAAGCGTGATAATCATTTGTGTGCGGGGCAGCATGTGAGGGACCCCGATCTGGGGGTTACGTGGCCGGGAGATGAAAAAAAAAAACAAAAAAAAACAAACAAAAAAAAAAACAAACAATAAGAAACGCAAGTAAGGTTGTATATGACAGCTTTATTTTAGAAATATGTGGATATACATATACATTAAGTCAGATAGCTGCTAAACAGTAAAATCAAAACAGATCTGCAGAAAATAAATATATAAACTGTTTCTCAGAGCGCTCTCAAAAAATTGCAATTGGATTTGCTCTAATGTTACATAAGTCCTGCTTAAAAGCATAGTAAGCATTAAATTCTGAAAATAACCAGTGCAGTGTTAAATAAATGCTGTGCTTAAAATATTATATATATATAGAGAGAGAGAATAAATAAGTGACGGACTGACTTACTTTAAAAAAAAAAGACTTTGACAAACAGAAAGAATGTCGTCTGTGCCGTTGTGTGAGTGAGTGAATGTGTGTCTTCTTGCATGAGAAGTAAATGCTGCTTTCGCTGGATCTTCTCCTGAATGACTCAGTTTATAATAGAGGGAGCAGCTGCTTGAGAAACAGGGTGCGGTCCATGTTTTTGCTAGACGGTTATTTAGTTCAATAGACTGTGGAAACAATAGAAAAAGAATTTATCGTTAGTGTGATGACAAGAAAATCCTTTAAAATACAAAAGTTGTATGGTTGTGGTTATAAAGGAAGTATTTTGTCTGATTATGGGCCGTGAAGTCAGCTGGACTCTCTCGCTCTCTCTGTTTTTCTGTGTAACATGCAGTTTTAAGCAATTTGTGACTTTAGAAAGGATATTTTTCGGTGTTTTGGACGTACCTTAAGGCTTCTGGTTAGGGTATTCAGGAGATCCTTCCTCTCGGACGGATCTAGTGAGAATGCCTGGAGTTTCAGTCTGGGGACCTGACTCCACCCACTTTTACACACAAGAATCCCATAGTCTAAAAATAGCACAGGGTGCTGCGAAAAGCAGCTCTGAACTTCTCAGGATCATCTTTATGAAAACCATAAAATTAACAAATAATCAGTCAGGAAATAAAATATTTGTTAAATCTTGCTATAAAACAAAATCCAATAATTGTCTTGCCTCAACTTTAAGAACCATTAACGTTAATGGCTGGATTTTGAGACGCTGAATAATGAAAAAACAGATAAACTAAGTATTATTTCCTGTAACCTGGCTAGAAACTGTACCAGGCTGTTTTGAGTTAAAAACTGGTAGTTATTTTCCCAAAATAAAATAGATAAATAAAAAATGAAAGGAGGGATCTTGCATTTGGGATAGATTGTGCCTAATGTTTAAAACCTGTGTAGAACTGATTTGATGATTCAGAACAAATTGTGCATAGGAAGTAGTTCAGATTTATCTTTGAGTCAATAAAGTCGACTAATTATTAGAAACCATCGTTGATTTTGATTTGTAAAAGAGAAAGTTCTGTCATTTCAATCCAATCAACATATTTAAGGAAAACGTTTGCTGTGCATTGTGGCGGCATGAACTTTACTGGGTGGGCCTGTCACAACCAGCTGCAAAGAATGTTTGGGTCTGACTTCTATACAAAGAGAACCTGGAAGCCCTCACCAAAAGCTGTGACTTAAAACATCAAGACGGAGAGCACTACAAGATGGACAAAGAGGCAGAAACTTATTTGCCCTGCTGCTGATGAAACAAAGTACAAAAGGGGAGGAGCATGTGTGCTAACATGTGAACTTTAATCAATGACAGTGGTCATCCTGGACTTACAAAGAGAGGCTCAAAAGAGGCTGTTTCCTATGGTTACACCCAGTAAAAGAGTGCTTGCTGCAGTCAGGTAATGAACAAGGCTTTTTGGCAACAACCAGTTGAATTGATGAAATGTCAGAACTGTGGAAAATTTACTAAACTACTGTAGAACATAGTTAACTGAGAAAGTTAGCCTAAAGAAAAAAAAATAATAATAACAATAAATAAATAAATAATAGGATTAGTAACCTGGATTTCAGCCCAACTCACCATTGGACGTCAATATAATCTTTATTGTCTTAGGATTCTCAGCTGCAGCGGACATGCAGTAAAGCCTCACTTTCTTTTCAAAACGGAATACATCAGCGTCATCACTTATTTTCAATGGTTAAGGAAACGGTGTCTATTTATAAGTCTAGGAGAACGCTTTAGGCTTCAACAGTTTTCTCCTTCGAGCAAACATGTGCAAATTTTTGAACAGTTCCATCCCATTCCATTCATTGCATAAAAATAACAATTAAATGAATAATTTGGCATTCAGCTGACTAAATGATTCATGGAACATCTCATCCGAGACAATAGTGTGGTAGAAAATAATGTTACAAGATATTGAATAAATGGTACCCCTCATTCGATAAAAATTATGTTCACATTTTTCATCTTGTGAAATCTTTAACATAACATTTTTAATTGGCCTTTTTGACGACAATTGGCTAAAAAGTCTTTAAGATTATCATCACAGGATGGCATGATAAATAAGTAAATAACATAAATAAATAAATAGATAAAAATAAGAGAGAAAAAGCAAAATTAATTAAATGAAACGTAATAGTAATAAAACGTTAAATTGATCTAAAATCTGTCATTCAGTGCCACTGGAAAAAGGAAGAGGATAGGGGAGTATTTCTTAGCACAAATCACGTTATTGATTTAGCAATGCAGCTTAATTTCAGATGCTTTAAGGATGATACTAACTTGTGTTATGGATGGAGAAGTAGCACAGAAACACACTTCTAGATGAGGAGATAAGGAAAAAACTGCTGATTACCAATACTATGTACAAACAAACCTGTAACTGCAGTTTCGTTATTTATGAATTCACCTTAAGGAGTGAATTAATTCTTAGGATTTCTTGTGCGAGTAGTGTTCTTAAAGAAAAAAAGAAAGAAAGAAAGAAGGTAAGAAAGACAGGTAGTTTAGGTAAGGGACAATGTTGGTCTTTCTTCTGTTAGACCAAGCACGGGTACGGAGAAGATGGAGTTAAACACCTTTTGAGTTGGCAGAATGTGGAGATAAATGATCAGAAGTCCAGTCACTGTTTTCACCGCTCATGAGGGGGAGAGCCTTTGCAACATACAGCAGGTCCCGCGACCTGCTCCCGTCAGTTGCTTCGGACAGACTCTCGCCGTTCTGCTGAAACGGCTGATTTTTATTGAAGAGTACAGGAATGTAACATACGCAGTTTGCCATGTACATACGTCAATGATCATGACAGGTGAAAATAACAGCCTTGTTAGCGGACAGTTTAATACATCACTAGAACATACATCCTTGAGATTACCAGGAACATCCTGATACATTCATGACAGGAGAAGATACATTCACTGGTACCGAGAGGCACTGAGTGGAGATGGAATGTGCACACTCCTTTCTCTTGTGCAGGAGAAGATACACAGCTATTAATCTTTGTGTGAAGGCCTTGAGTATCTGAGCGAGTTTCCATAGCATAGAATAATAAAATGAGCTTATAAGGTAAATATATATATATATATATTGCCTTGTTAGGCAGGATCTAACATGTCACAAGAACTTGTAATTCTTAAGATAAGCAGAAACATCCTTGGTAACCTGGTACAAGAAGAGACTGCAATGTCTCACTCCCTTTTGGAGTTCCTGCAGCTGTTTTAAGAGCTTGTGCAGGAGAGAAACACAGAGAGACCTTTATATTATAACATGATCCCATAATGAAAAGAGTAGCATGTAAGAATGAATAATAAAAGAGCTTATATGAGAGTTACATATATTTTCAATCCCCCTTTTGAACTCTTTTAAGAGTTCAACAAAGATGTAGGAAATCAAAACAACAACACCAAATTTCATCAAAAAGAATCTAATAAGCAAAGTTTTAAAATACAAATACAAACAATCAATCAGATTACATTTTCTCATATTACTAGCAGTAAACTAATAAAAAACATGATCATATTTTTAACTGAACATGTTACAACATGAATGGATCGCATGCTCACCGTATGAGGGCGAAAAACCCTAATTGTCGTACGTTAATAGGGAAAATTCCCCCATGTCCCCTCATTTTGAGGCGAACGCCTTTTGGCACAGAGTGGGCATGCCTAGGACATCAATGATCAAAAAAAAAAATAAAAACAACACAATCAAAAAACTCATAGAAATGAACAGGTGAAGGGATTGTTACATAAATCACTCAACATTCTCACACTCTAACAACATCTTCTTCATCATGAGAGTCATCACTTTCATCAGAAGGTTCCCCTCCCAAATAGATGTTAGGATTGGCTAGTAACAAGGGCATCTGGATAATTGGGTCAGCAGGTGGAGGGTGTAAAATATTACCCTTGTAAAATAAATGAGGGTGTTAAATAGAACCCTTGTAGAATGTTCATAGGGTGGTTACTTCTTCCCCCTGTTGAGGTCCCTTCACTGGCTCCAGGCAGCTGCAGGGGGTGATGATATCAAGATTCTCGTCCTGCAGGATGTGGTGGTAGCTTGGCACGCTACTGTAGTCAGCAACTTCTCTTCCAGGTTTTAGTCTGTGATCCTTTTTTTTTAGTTAGGCAGATGTCAGCTGCTTCTCGTCCTGGTCCTTGGGTACTTTTTCTGGTCAGGCAGATGTCGGCTGCTTCTCTTCCAGGTTAGGATCCTCCCGTCCAGCCGGACAGCGTGTGACGTCCTCTCCGTGATCCTGTATGGCCCGGTCCACCTTGGTTCCGTCCACTTTCTTTTGGTGACCTTCAGCAGGACCCAGACGACGCCTGGCACCGAAGGCGAAGTATCTTCATGTGTGGTTTTGGTCCAATGAAGGCTTTCTCGGCTTGTGCAGTCCAATTGATCTTGGCAGATAGTTGGTAGGAAGATTCACACTCCGGCCGGACCAGAAGTTCCCCGAACCGATCGCCTAGGGATTAAAGGTTATGCACAAAAATGTCCTAGCTCTTACTGACCCTAGCCTCTGATACCTTCAACATCAGACACATACAGTTACGAACAGCAAGCGCAATTAAAGGTACAGTGACATCACGACATGGACACACACAGACACACAAACACATACACATGCACATACACACACAGAGAGAGAGGGAGAGAGTAAGAATGTGTGTGGGAGAAAGAAATGAGTGGGATCCACTTTGCCACCAGCATCTCCACCTGTGTCACAGAGAAAAAATTACAAAGAAATTAAAACATAAAGCAAACAACAATAATTCAATGAGTATAAATGATCAAACTAAAATATACAACCATGCATGGGTTTTATAACAGTTCCGGCAACACTGGAGAGGAAGCCTTGTACAATGAATTCTTAAGATGTCCTTCATCAATTAGAGGTTATAGCCAAATTGTTTCAGGATCCTGAATTTGAATTGGTCAATTTACTCAGAATAGTCCAATGGCTTTGTTGATGTTTCTCAAGGCTCGGCCACGCCCATATAGATAAATAAACAAACAAACAAAACAAACACAGTCAAACACACGGTCCATACACGTCTCTGTGCCCCCACACACCAAGCAAATGTCAGACTGAAGCGAAAGTGTGAAATACTTAACCTAACGCTAAATCAGTGGAAAGAAAAAAATAAGACCTAAAGCGTGTAATCAAATTAATCCAACAAAACTTCCCATAACTGCCGTTCTAAACTCATGTTGCGGTGTGATCTCTCCAATTAGAAATTAGGACAACCACTTTTACTATCAATTCAACCAAATAGTTTCAGGTTGTCCCTTACCTAAACTACCTGTCTTTCTTACCTTCTTTCTTTCTTTCTTTCTTTTTTAGGAACACTACTCGCACAAGAAATCCTAAGAATTAATTCACTACTTAAGGTTAATTCATAAATAACGAAACTGCAGTTACAGGTTTGTTTGTACATAGTATTGGTAATCAGCAGTTTTTTTCCTTATCTCCTCATCTAGAAGTGTTTCTGTGCTACTCCTCCATCTATAACACAAGTTAGTATCATCCTTAAAGCATCTGAAATTAAGCTGCATTGCTAAATCAATAACGTGATTTGTGCTAAGAAATACTCCCCTATCCTCTTCCTTTTTCCAGTGGCGCTGAATGACAGATTTTAGATCAATTTAACGTTTTATTACTATTACGTTTCATTTAATTAATTTTGCTTTTTTCTCTCTTATTTTTATCTATTTATTTATTTATGTTATTTACTTATTTATCATGCCATCCTGTGATGATAATCTTAAAGACTTTTTAGCCAATTGTCGTCAAAAAGGCCAATTAAAAATATTATGTTAAAGATTTCACAAGATAAAAATGTGAACATAATTTTTATCGAATGAGGGGTATAATTATTCAATATTTTTGTGACATTATTTTCTACGCTAGAACTTACAGCTGATAGAAAAATATAGGATCAGCTAGGTTTGGCTAGATCTGTTGGGAAACTCAACGGAGCTGAAACAACTCTGTTGTCTCGGATGAGATGTTCCATGAATCATTTAGTCAGCTGAACGCCAAATTATTCATTTAATTGTTATTTTATGCAATGAATGAAATGGGATGGAACTGTTCAAAAATTTGCGCATGTTTGCTCGAAGGAGAAAACTGTTGAAGCCTAAAGCGTTCTCCTAGACTTATAAATAGACACCGTTTCCTTAACCAATGAAAATAAGTGATAACGCTGATGTATTCCGTTTTGAAAAGAAAATAAGGCTTTACTGCATGTCCGCGGCAGCTGAGAATCCTAAGACAATAAAGATTATATTGACGTCCAATGGTGAGTTGGGCTGAAATCCAGGTTACTAATCCTATTATTTATTTATTTATTGATATTATTATTATCTTTTTTTTTTTTTTTAGGCTAACTTTCTCAGTTAACTATGTTCTACAGTAGTTTAGTAAATTTTCCACAGTTCTGACATTTCATCAATTCAACTGGTTGTTGCCAAAAAGCCTTGTTCATTACCTGACTGCAGCAAGCACTCTTTTACTGGGTGTAACCATAGGAAACAGTCTCTTTTGAGCCTCTCTTTGTAAGTCCAGGATGACCACCGTCATTGATTAAAGTTCACATGTTAGCACACATGCTCCCCCTTTTGTACTTTGTTTCATCAGCAGCAGGGCAAATAAGTTTCTGCCTCTTTGTCCATCTTGTAGTGCTCCCCGTCTTGATGTTATAAGTCACAGCTTTTGGTGAGGGCTTCCAGGTTCTCTTTGTATAGAAGTCAGAGCCAAACATTCTTTGCAGCTGGTTGTGACAGGCCCACCCAGTAAAGTTCATGTCCGCCACAATGCACAGCAAACGTTTTCCTTAAATATGTTGATTGGGTTGAAATGACAGAACTTTCTCTTTTTACAAATCAAAATCAACGATGGTTTCTAATAATTAGTCAACTTTATTGACCCAAAGGTAAATCTAGACTACTTCCTATGCACAATTTGTTCTGAATCATCAAATCAGTTCTACACAGGTTTTAAACATTAGGCACAATCCATCCCAAATGCAAGATCCCTCCTTTCATTTTTATTTATCTATTTTTATTTTGGGAAAATAACTACCAGTTTTTAACTCAAAACAGCCTGGTACAGTTTCTAGCCAGGTTACAGGAAATAATACTTAGTTTATCTGTTTTTTCATTATTCAGCGTCTCAAAATCCAGCCATTAACGTTAATGGTTCTTAAAGTTGAGGAAAGACAATTATTGAATTTTGTTTTATAGCAAGATTTAACAAATATTTTGTTTCTTGACTGATTATTTGTTAATTTTATGGTTTTCATAAAGATGATCCTGAGAAGTTCAGAGCTGCTTTTCGCAGCACCCTGTGCTATTTTTAGACTATGGGATTCTTGTGTGTAAAAGTGGGTGGAGTCAGGTCCCCAGGCTGAAACTCCAATCATTCTCACTAGATCTGTCCGAGAGGAAGGATCTCCTGAATACCCTAACCAGGAGCCTTAAGATACGTCCAAAACACAGAAAAATATCCTTTCTAAAGTCACAAATTGCTTAAAACTGCATGTTACACAGAAAAACAGAGAGAGCGAGGGAGTCCAGCTGACTCCACGGCCCATAATCAGACAAAATACTTCCTTTATAACCACAACCATGCAACTTTTGTATTTTAAAGGATTTACTTGTCATCACACTAACGATAAATTCTTTTTCTATTGTTTCCACAGTCTCTTGAACTAAATAACCGTCTAGCAAAAACATGGACCGCACCGTTTCTCAAGCAGCTGCTCCCTCTATTAAAAACTGAGTCATTTCAGGAGAAGATCCAGCGAAAGCAGCATTTACTTCTCATGCAAGAAGACACGCATCCACTCATTCACAAGGCACAGAGACATTCTTTGTTTGTCACAGTCTTTTTTTTTTTTTTTTTTTTTTTTTTTTTTTTTTTTATCTCCAGGCCACTTAACCCCCAGATCGGGGTCCCTCACATGCTGCTCCGCACACAAATGATTATCACGCTTGTACACTACATATGTATATATATGTATACACATATACATACATACACACATACATACACATATGTTACTTTAAAAACCTTTTATTTATTAACTTATGGTGTTCTGTTCAAAGACTGATCAGAACAGGGTTGCAGAATTTTAATTTTGCGTAGCTCCAAACATTAATTTTAGCACTGCAGTGTAATTTACATATAAGAGTTGCAACTTTTTAAAGCTCTTATTTATCTTATTTATTTATTTTCTGGTACCGCATCAGGCCTTCACACACACCATCCAGCGCTGTTCACACACACACACACACAGAGCTCCCAAAACTCTGCTCTGCATTCTGCACTCTCCTAGTGCTGCACTTTCAATCCAGAGCCGTAAGCAGCCTCTTGCTGCGCCTCACACACACAGGCTGAACTCAGCTTACACACACAGTGAAGCTTGTCTACAGCTGTGCCTTTTTCTCTCGATTCTGCAGCCTTCACTTCCCAAATCTTGCTCCAGTTACCTCTACTGTTAACATCTACCCCTTTTCCTTCATCGCCTTTTCTGCTGACTTTCTCAATAAAACCTTATTTCTCGTGGCTTCAACTGGGCTGCTTGTCATATTTTAAACATTGCTTATTTTATGCAAAAACAGTTACCTTAGAACATTTTTCTCATCTCATACAAAAGGTCCTCGACCTTTAAAATCTAGGGAGCTCTCTTTAGCCTCCCCTGCCCTTAACCCGAACCAGGTCCTCGACCTGTGCTTTAGGGAGCTCTCTTTAGCCTCCCAGGGCCTCAACACAAACCAGGTCCTCGACCTGTGGACTTTTAGGGTTCCCACACCTATGGACTCTTCGCCAAGCTCTTATATAACCTCGTTATATATTCTATTCGCTCGTCAGCAAATAGTGTGGTCAGCCACGACCTGGAAAATGGAATTTAGGGCTTCTCTAATAACCCTGGGCCTCCAACCCTTCTTCTGTACTATTTCCTTATCTCATTTATCATTAAACCATTGTAAAATCCTTATCTTATTTCACCATTAAACCATTACAAAAATATCTCTTATTTTTCTGCACTTGTCTCCACTTTCTTCTCCAACTATTATTTTAGGACCACAGCTACTATGATTCTGGACACAAAGGCTTTGGATAAATCCAATGAGCAGATTTTAGAAAATAAGGTTCTGCTCACCTTGTTTTCCACCGCGGTGTTCTGTGCCAAGATCGTTCGCTGGGTCAGTAGGTCGAATCGTCCTCCAAAAACTCCTTTTTCTTCCAAAAGAAAAAATCCTGTTCGTGACGCCAAATTTGTTGGTCTTTCTTCTGTTAGACCAAGCACGGGTACGGAGAAGATGGAGTTAAACACCTTTTGAGTTGGCAGAATGTGGAGATAAATGATCAGAAGTCCAGTCACTGTTTTCACCGCTCATTAGGGGGAGAGCCTTTGCAACATACAGCAGGTCCCGCGACCTGCTCCCGTCAGTTGCTTCGGACAGACTCTCGCCGTTCTGCTGAAACGGCTGATTTTTATTGAAGAGTACAGGAATGTAACATACGCAGTTTGCCATGTACATACGTCAATGATCATGACAGGTGAAAATAACAGCCTTGTTAGCGGACAGTTTAATACATCACTAGAACATACATCCTTGAGATTACCAGGAACATCCTGATACATTCATGACAGGAGAAGATACATTCACTGGTACCGAGAGGCACTGAGTGGAGATGGAATGTGCACACTCCTTTCTCTTGTGCAGGAGAAGATACACAGCTATTAATCTTTGTGTGAAGGCCTTGAGTATCTGAGCGAGTTTCCATAGCATAGAATAATAAAATGAGCTTATAAGGTAAATATATATATATATTGCCTTGTTAGGCAGGATCTAACATGTCACAAGAACTTGTAATTCTTAAGATAAGCAGAAACGTCCTTGGTAACCTGGTACAAGAAGAGACTGCAATGTCTCACTCCCTTTTGGAGTTCCTGCAGCTGTTTTAAGAGCTTGTGCAGGAGAGAAACACAGAGAGACCTTTATATTATAACATGATCCCATAATGAAAAGAGTAGCATGTAAGAATGAATAATAAAAGAGCTTATATGAGAGTTACATATATTTTCAACAACCTGAAACTATTTGGTTGAATTGATAGTAAAGTGGTTGTCCTAATTTCTAATTGGAGAGATCACACCGCAACATGAGTTTAGAACGGCAGTTATGGGAAGTGTTGTTGGATTAATTTGATCACACGCTTTGGGTCTTATTTTTTCTTTCCACTGATTTAGCGTTAGGTTAAGTGTTTTCACACTTTCGCTTCAGTCTGGCATTTGCTTGGTGTGTGAGGGCACAGAGACGTGTATGGACCGTGTGTTTGACTGTGTTTGTCTTGTTTGTTTGTTTATTTATCTATATGGGCGTGGCCGAGCCTTGAGAAACATCAACAAAGCCATTGGGCTATTCTGAGTAAATTGACCAATTCAACTTCAGGATCCTGAAACAATTTGGCTATAACCTCTAATTGATGAAGGACATCTTAAGAATTCATTGTACAAGGCATCATCTCCAGTGTGTCACGCCCTGTCCTGTCTACTCTTAGGTTTTGTCTGTTCTCCGTTAATTGCTCCCACCTGCCTCTTGTTTCCCAATCACCATAGCTCCCGCTCCTCTTGTATTTAAACCCCTTCTGTTCTGTGTTCCCTGTCGTGTCATTGTTTCAGTGTCCAGCGTGTGTTTCTAATAAACCTTTGTGAAACTGACTCACCTGTTCGCCTTGTTCCTCCCCGCGTTTGGATCCTCATCTGATCACCGCTCCACTCACCAGGCACGCACGTTCGTGACAGAATGACACGACCCCCTGAAGGGTCCAGCGGGGAGATCCTCCCATGGAAGTATTTATTCCAGTTCTTCTCCGCCGACTATCGACCGGCTTCTCCTTCCCCAGCTCCAGCTCCGCCTCGCCGCAGACGGCGTTCCCGACCTTCTGCCTCGGCGTTCCTCGCCGCCCTTCCGGAACCGGACGGGAGGTTGGAGGGAGAGACGCTCCGGGAAAGCTCCAGCTTCGATGGCACGAGGCTGGCTTTCTGCTCCCCCGGGATTGGTCCACGGCGTGGGGAGAGACGCCGGAATCCACCGCAGCCCTGCGCTTCAGGACGGAGCTGCGAGCCCACCGCTGGCTGTGCTCGGCGAGCCAGTTCGGACACGCCCCCGGTCAGACCAGCGGTCCCGTCTCCGGCCGAATCGGCGTCTGCAGGAGGAGGAGCTGCGCTCGCAGCCCTGTGGGCGGAGCACGCCAGTCTACAGGTTGAGACAGCCCAGGTTCATCAGACCATCGAACTCCAAGTCCTCCAGCTAGATGATCTGCTCGCTGAACTCCGCGGGCTCCAGCTGGATGATCTGCTCGCTGAGCTCCAGCTGGACCACCTGCTCGCTGAGCTCCAGCTGGACGAACTTTTCGCGGCTCCGGCTGAACCAGCTGTCCCGCCTTCGGTCCACTCGGCTCCTCTGTCATCTGTGGGAGGTGGAGCCACACCCACAATCCAGCCAACTGAACTGGCCAGTCAACGGGCTGAGCTGGTCCGGCTTCAACAGAGCGCCCATTCTAATCAGCTCCGACTCGACGCTCTGCGCTCCCTGTCTTCAGGACTAGCACTGCTCGTTCACTCAAGGCCTGTTCCAGGGGGGGGTCCAGAAGCAGACGGTACCAGCCCAGAAGCAGATGGGTCCGGTGCAGGCCCATAAGCAGACGTTACCAGCCTAGAGGTCGGCGGTTCGGGGACCGGCGGTCCAGAAGCCAGAGGACCAGAAGCGGATGAAAGTCAACACCTCCTCCATTCCAAGGGTCGACGCCTCCATTCCAAGGGTCGACGCCTCCATTCCAAGGGTCGACGCCTCCATTCCAAGGGTCGATGCCTCCATTCCAAGGGTCGACGCCTCCATTCCAAGGGTCGACGCCTCCATTCCCAGGGTCGACGCCTCCATTCCAAGGGTCGACGCCTCCAATCCAAGGGTCGACGCCTCCAATCCAAGGGTCGACGCCTCCAATCCAAGGGACGTCGCCGCCGCCCATCCTGAAGTCGGCTCGTCTGTTGACGTCGCCGCCGCCCATCCTGAAGTCGGCTCGTCTGATGACGTCGCCGCCGCCCATCCTGAAGTCAGCTCGTCTGATGACGTCACCGCCGCCCATCCTGAAGTCGGCTCGTCTGATGACGTCGCCGCCGCCCATCCTGAAGTCGGCTCGTCTGATGACGTCGCCGCCGCCCATCCTGAAGTCGGCTCGTCTGATGACGTCGCCGCCGCCCATCCTGAAGTCGGCTCGTCCGATGACGTCGCCACCTCCACTCCTGAAGACCGCTCGTCCGATGACGTCGCCGCCTCCACTCCTGAAGTCGGCTCGTCCGATGACGTCGCCGCCTCCACTCCTGAAGTCGGCTCGTCCGATGACGTCGCCGCCCCCACTCCTGAAGACCGCTCGTCCGATGACGTCGCCGCCTCCACTCCTGAAGACCGCTCGTCCGATGACGTCGCCGCCTCCACTCCTGAAGACCGCTCGTCCGATGACGTCACGTCTGGTCTGACGTCTCCTCCGTGTCCGGTTCTGATGGTGACTCTGAAGGTCGCTCCGGTCCAGCCTGCAGGGACTTTGTCGCCGGTCCTGCCTGTGTCCCCGGCCCAGCCTGCAGGGCTCCTCTACCGCAGGCGCCGCCCTCCCAGGGCCCGTCGCCTCCTCTTCTGCCCCAGGCGCAGGCCCCCAAGGGTCCGTCCCCATCTCCTCATCTGCCCCAGGCGCAGGCCTCCAAGGGCCTGTCCTCGCCTCCTCATCTGCCCCAGGCGCCGGTCGCCAAGGGACTGTCGCCTCCTCATCTGCCCCAGACGCAGGCCCCCTAGGGTTCGTCCTCGTCTCCTCATCTACCCCAGGCGCCGGCCTCCAAGGGCCCGTCGCCTCCTCATCTGCCCCAGGCGCCGGCCTCCAAGGGCCCGTCGCCTCCTCATCTGCACCAGGCACCGGCCTCCAAGGGCCCGTCGCCTCCTCATCTGCCCCGGGCGCCGGCCTCCAAGGGCCCGTCGCCTCCTCATCTGCAGCAGGCGCCGACCTCCAAGGGCCCGTCGCCTCCTCATCTGCAGCAGGCGCCGGCCTCCTGACTCTGCTGATCCCTGCCGCCTCTCCTGTGGTCCCTCGGTTCCTCTGGGCCCTCCCTCCGGGTCCCCCTCCTCCCGCCCTGCTCCTTGTTCCAGTGGGCGTATGGGATCCGCCCTTTGAGGGGGGGTACTGTCACGCCCTGTCCTGTCTACTCTTAGGTTTTGTCTGTTCTCCATTAATTGCTCCCACCTGCCTCTTGTTTCCCAATCACCATAGCTCCCGCTCCTCTTGTATTTAAACCCCTTCTGTTCTGTGTTCCCTGTCGTGTCATTGTTTCAGTGTCCAGCGTGTGTTTCTAATAAACCTTTGTGAAACGGACTCACCTGTTCGCCTTGTTCCTCCCCGCGTTTGGATCCTCATCTGATCACCGCTCCACTCACCAGGCACGCACGTTCGTGACACAGTGTTGCTGGAACTGTTATAAAACCCATGCATGGTTGGGTATTCTAGTTAAATCATTTATACCCATTGAATTATTGTCATTTACTTTATGTTTTAATTTCTTTGTAATTTTTTCTCTGTGACATAGGTGGAGATGCTGGTGGCAGAATGGACCCCACTCACTTCTTTCTCCCACACACATTCTTACTCTCTCCCTCTCTCTCTGTGTATGTGCATCTGTATGTGTTTGTGTGTCCGTGTGTGTCCATGTCATGATTTCACTGTACCTTTAATTGCGCTTGCTGTTTGTAACTGTATGTGTCTGATGTTGAAGGTATCAGAGGCTAGGGTCAGTAAGAGTTAGGACATTTTTATGCATACAGGTGCTGGCCAGTAAATTAGAATATCATCAAAAGGTTGAAAATATTTCAGTAATTCCATTCAAAACGTGAAACTTGTACATTATATTCATGCAATGCACACAGACCAATGTATTTCCGATGTTTATTACGTTTAATTTTGATATTTATAGGTGACAACCAATGAAAACATCAAATCTGGTATCTCAGAAAATTAGAATATTCTAAAGGCCAATGAAAAAATGTTTGTTTCTCTAATGTTGGCCAACTGAAAAGAATGAACATGAAAAGAATGTGCATGTATAGCACTCAATACTTAGTCGGGGCTCCTTTTGCCTCAATAACTGCAGTAATGCGGCGTGGCATGGACTCGATCAGTCTGTGGCACTGCTCAGGTGTTATGAGAGCCCAGGTTGCTCTGATAGTCGTCTTCAGCTCCTCTGCATTGTTGGGTCTAGCGTATTGCATCCTCCGCTTCACAATACCCCATAGATTTTCTATGGGGTTAAGGTCAGGCGAGTTTGCTGGCCAATCAAGGACAGGGATACCATGGTCCTTGAACCAGGTGCTGGTGGTTTTGGCACTGTGTGCAGGTGCCAAGTCCTGTTGAAAGGTGAAGTCTGCATCCCCATAAAGTTGGTCAGCAGCAGGAAGCATGAAGTGCTCTAAAACTTCCTGGTAGACGGCTGCATTGACCCTGGACCTCAGGAAACAGAGTGGGCCAACACCGGCAGATGACATGGCACCCCACACCATCACTGACGGTGGAAACTTTACACTGGACGTCATGCAACGTGGATTCTGTGCTTCTCCGCTCTTCCTCCAGACTCTGGGTCCTTGAGTTCCAAAGGAAATGCAGAACTTGCTTTCATCAGAAAACATAACTTTGGACCACTCAGCATCAGTCCAGTCCTTTTTGTCCTTGGCCCAGGCGAGATGCTTCTTGCGCTGTTTCTTGTTCAAGAGTGGCTTGACACACGGAATGCGACACCTGAATCCCATGTCTTTCATGAGTCTCCTCGTGGTGGTTCTTGAAGCGCTGACTCCAGCTGCAGTCCACTCTTTGTGGATCTCCCCCACATTTTTGAATGGGTTTGTCGTCACAATTCTCTGCAGGGTGCGGTTATCCCTAGAGCTTGTACACTTTTTTCTACCACATTTTTTCCGTCCCTTCGCCTGTCTGTTAATGTGCTTGGACACAGAGCTCTGCGAACAGCCAGCTTCTTTAGCAATCACCTTTTGTGTCTTGCCCTCCTTGTGCAAGGTGTCAATGATTGTCTTTTGGACAGCTGTTAAGTCAGAAGTCTTCCCCATGATTGTGGTGCCTTCAAAACAAGACTGAGGGACCTTTTAAAGGCCTTTGCAGGTGTTTTGAGTAAATCAGCTGATTAGAGTGGCAGCAGGTGTCTTCTATATTCAGCCTTTTCAGAATATTCTAATTTTTTGAGATACCAAATTTGGAGTTTTCATTAGTTGTCACTTATGAATATCAAATTTAAATGTAATGAACATTGGAAATACATTGGTCTGTGTGCATTGCATGAATATAATGTACAAGTTTCACGTTTTGAATGGAATTACTGAAATATTTTCAACCTTTTGATGATATTCTAATTTACTGGCCAGCACCTGTAATCATTAATCCCTAGGCGATCGGTTCGGGGAACTTCTGGTCCGGCCGGAGTGTGAATCTTCCTACCAACTATCTGCCAAGATCAATTGGACTGCACAAGCCGAGAAAGCCTTCATTGGACCAAAACCACACACACGAAGATACTTCGCCTTCGGTGCCAGGCGTCTGGGTCCTGCTGAAGGTCACCAAAAGAAAGTGGACGGAACCAAGGTGGACCGGGCCATACAGGATCACGGAGAGGACGTCACACGCTGTCCGGCTGGACGGGAGGATCCTGACCAGGAAGAGAAGCAGCCGACATCTAACTGACCAGGAAAGAGGACCTAAGGACCAGGAAGAGAAGTAGCTGACTGCAGTAGCGTGCCAAGCTACCAATTCTGCAGGACGAGGTAGCATGCCAAGCTACCACCACATCCTGCGGGACGAGAATTGTGACATCATCACCCCCTGCAGCTGCCTGGAGCCAGTGAAAGGACCTCAACAGGGGGAAGAAGTAACCACCCTTCGAACATTTTACTAGGGTTCTATTTAACACCCTCATTTGTTTTACAAGGGTTATATTTTACACCCTCTACTCATTTTATATTATTACTCATTTACCTGTTTAGTATTAGATATATGTTTGCGCTCTTTGCATTTCTAAAAACTTAATGTACATATTGATCACTCACTTGTCCTGGCCGGAAGAAGATTCAGAGGGTAACATAATCCAACGACAATTCTTTCCATTAGCTTTGGATCCAAGTAAACTGAATTGGCTGGAAAAGATTTTGTTATAATCCCTTCACCTGTTTATTTCCATGAGTTTTTGATTATGTTGTTTTTATTTTTTGATCATTGTTGAGCTAGGCATGCCCACTCTGTGCCAAAAGGCGTTCGTCCCAAAATGGGAGGACATGGGGGAATTTTCCCTATTAACGTACGACAATTAGGGTTTTTCGCCCTCATACGGTGAGCATGCGATACATTCATGAAGTAACATGTTCAGTGTAAAATATAATCATGTTTTATGTATTATTTTACTGCTGGGAATATGAGAAGCTGTATTCTGATTGATTGTTTGTATTGTATTTTAAATCTTTGATTATTAGATTCTTTTTGATGAAATTTGGTGTTGTTGTTTTGATTTCTTATATCTTTGTTGAACTCTTAAAAGAGTTCAAAAGGGGGATTGAAAATATATGTAACTCTCATATAAGCTCTTTTATTATTCATTGTTACATGCTACTTTTTTCATTATGGAATCATGTTATAATATCAAAGGCCTCTCTGTGCTTCTCTCCTGCACGAGCTCTAAACAGCTGCAGGAACTCCAAAAGGGAGTGAAAGTGTTCCTTCCTTCAGTTCCTCAATACAAGAACAACTGTCTTTGTTAGCAAAGGATGTTGCAGGATGTGTCCTGGTCATCTCAAGGTTGCATGTCCTTGGGATGAATTGGTCTTTCATTAACAAGGCTATTAGCTGACGTGCATCTGCAGGTGCAGATGGCAGAATTACGTGTGTGTATGGCAAACTGCGTATGTCACATTCCTGTACTTCTCAATAAAAATCAGCCATTTCAGCAGAACGGAGAGAGTGTCTGAAGCAACTGTCAGGAGCAGATCGAGGGATCTGCTGGAAGTTGCAAGCCTCTCCCCCTCATGAGCGGTGAAAACAGTGACTGGACTTCTGATCATTTGACTCCACATTCTGCCAACTCAAAAGGTGTTTAACTCCATCTTCTCCATACCTGTGCTTGGTCTAACAGAAGAAAGACCAACAGTACTTTAACTGCATTTCAAATTGATTGTGCTTCTTGTCCAAAACTGCGTTGTACATTTTGGGACTGTAACTATGTCAGCTTCCCCTAATTAAAAAGAAAACTTTTAACAGTGTTAACCATTCTTCACATAGATCAGAATGCATTCATAGTTTCACCCAAAAAGGTTTTTATTTGCCAAGCAAAAAAAGTAAAATAGACACTGCAAACAGAGGTATAAGTTTTGTTGTGCAAAATCTGTCACTTCAAGCAAAAGAAGATTAATTAAAATGTGCAAAACATGTCAAAAATTTTTTAAACTCAATACCACCCCCCAAATAATTCTAGACTAAAGGTTTGACATGCAAGGCTTGTATAAAAAAACACACAAAAAAACTCATTTTAGTAGAATGTACACTTGGCAAAAGTTTAAAGAAAGTGTAACAAATAAAAATTGAAAATTAAAACTGAAATGTAACGGTCTACAGATGGAGAATGTGGGGTGCAGCAGTCTGAACTGATGGAGCTCTGCAGGTCAGAATGTTACATCAGCCAGGGTGAAGGTGGAGGGACAACTTCCCAGGCAATGAACTACAAATTGTGAAATACTAATTTCACAGTAGAAATAAACATGTTTACAGCCTGGTACCAAAACATGTTTTTTGTCTAAATTATCTAGATTACACTCATGACAACTCTGAGAGGAGTGAATTTTTTTCTCACTCTTCTGTTTAAGTGTATTAAAAGCCTAAAATTCTGTATAATTAATGAGCATCAGACCCACGTGACCACAGAGCTAGCTCCGTGGAAAGGCCTCAGTTGAGCCTTGGTCTCTCCTGGAAACTGTTTCGGGATTTTGAGTCTCTGTAGTTGTGTATTCTGTTTTGGATATTATTGGTGCAATTGTTGGACAAAATGACTTGCTGTGGTATTAATTGCACTAATAGAGCGTCCAAGGAGTCTCCACTTCATTTTTTTCGGTAAGTAAAATTATATTTTTGTATTTTAGGTCACTGCCGCCTTTTTAATAGCTGAGTTTATCAAAGTAGTTAGCTAACTATCATTTTAACATGTAACATGTACTGTTTAAACATGAAATTTCGATGTAAAATACGGTAAAATACTTAATAGGGCATATGTCAATGGGAAAAACCCAGTGCATTTAACATAAAAATGGGTTGAAATATGACGGAGCGCTTGGAGGGACACTTCTGTGTTCCATTCTTCCATCCAGTTCTCCCCAGTGGTGCATGTCTGACCGATGCGGCGCCGAGCTGCTGCGCGGGCTGACCGCTCGTGGAGCTCTCGGACTCGGAGACAGATCTGACCAGAGAAATACTGCAGCTCAGTGAGTTGGTTGATAGTGCTTGATGTTAGTCTCCAGAAGTCTATAGGGCATACAGGGTTTCCCTTACTTAGGCGTAGCCACGGCCACAAGATCCCAAGTTTTTTTGTTTTTGTTGGCGCTGTTTCCCAAAGAAGCAGCGGGAACTACTTGTCGCTTGTGATCACAGCCGGCGGGCAGCAAGGAGGAGCAGGCAGGGCAGGGTGAAGTTACAGCATAAGTTACTGAGTTCAAAATTAGAAAGGTAGCAGTGGATATAATGCATTTTGGTTTCCATGTTTCAATAGCATTAAGATAAATGAGCGTTGACGATCTTGACAGGGTTTCCTCCAGTGCTTATTAGGCCAGATTCTCCTCCTTCCCGCCAGGCTAAGCATCACTTATTCATGTAAAATTTATTTTTTCATGTCTGACTTTAACCGCATCTAATACTGTATTACGGCATGAGGGCAACAACGACAACTTAATATCGATGTGTGAGCAGCCTGAGAGGTCGGGTGTTTCATCTGAACCCTTAAAACCTCCAGCAGGCTACGCTGCACTATTGACATGTTAGCGCGCGGCGCTAACAACTTAGCGACGTGACATGTCTCGGAGAAAGCGTAAAAACACGTTGGACACTTCTTCTGAAGCGGGAAAATAACACCTCTTCTTAAGCAGAGCACGACATCGCCTCGACTCGTTCACGGCCGAGCCGGACTGAGCTCGATAACATTGACCCAGCACAGCCACTGGGTCGTTGGAGCTGCCCCGTGACTGCCTGAAGGAACACCAGCAGGTTTCATCAGACTCGTAAAGTTTCTTGTTTTTGCTGGGGACCCCCTGTATTTTACTGCTCCCTCCTGCAGTCTTCCCCTATTAACATTTAAAATGATTCTGTAAATTCTGTGTATCAATAGAAAAAATCTCTGCCTCTGCCAGCTGCAGTAAATGTAGTCCCCAAATAATAAATGAGGTCCATTCATCTGTGTATCTCCTTTGATCCGCATTAGTGATATTCTCCGCACCAGAACAGTGAAGCAACAGATTCCTGAGTTTGTTAGTAAATGTATTTATTATTATGTTTATTCACTTAGCAGACGCTTTTATCCAAAGCGACTTACAATTTCTAACCTGTAGGGCATGTTGTGATCTGTGGGGGAAACCGGAGTACCTGGAGGAAACCCACGCATGCATGGGGAGAACAAGCAACTCCATGCAGAAAGGCCGCAGCCAAGTTTCGAACCTGCAACCTTCGTGCTGCGAGGCAACAGTGCTAACCACTGCGCCACCCACTTTTTTAGGTGCATCTAACCTGTTATTTTTCTCTCGCTCTTTTTTTTTTTTTGGTGAGCCTTATATTGAGGTATGCTCGAGTCCGTAAATTACGGTAAGTATTTTAAACCCATGTGCTTAATTAGTTCTTTGTATGAAGTTTTCCTCTAGGTGATCCAGAGAGGTTTGACCTTTGGGTAAGCAACCAAAAAAGAGAGTGCTGGACTCCCAGTTCACACTCCCGCTTGTGCAGTGAACACTTTGAGAGTCATCACTTCACCACGGACTCCAGAGTACAAACACATTACTTCATATGTTGGTTGAGATTTAAAAAATTGAAGCATTAGCTGTATAATATACAAATGTTACATTGCTGTGTAACTAGAAGAAAATCTTCCCCACCCTTGAATTTTCTGTGACTAGGGCTGTTTAGATGGGAAACAATCACGTTATTAATTTCCATCTAATTCTATGGATATTTATTCTGATAAACAAATTAATTTATTGTCAGTCTTTAATGTGTAGCTTTATGTATTGGGTTGAATGACAAATATTCATGTTAAACTAAAACGTTAGGCATTTAGGGGGAAAAAACAAAATAATAAACATTATACAGATGTCAAATAAATCAAACTGTAATTAAACTATATATTTTCAAAGTCTTGATTCTGGATAAAATCCAACAACATATGCTTTATAAATAACAAACACTCCACGTGGCTTTTACACACAAACACACATGCACGCACACACACACACACACACACACAGTGCTCTGGTGTACCAGTGTGTTCTTGAGATACAGAAGTTGACCTTGTCTGATGTTTGTATATGTGAATCTCTTTTTTTTAATTAAGTAATTATTATTTTCTTTATTTTAGGAGAGAGTTTGCCTGAAGGACACAGCTGTACCTACAATCTTCTCGTCCTTTAAGGTCAAAAAACCTCTTGCAAGAAGGAAAGAATAGGTAAGTAGGAATGAAAAGGTAAGTTTTGAGAAGGTTGCAGGTGTAGACAGTGCCATAAAAGTTGCTGTTGATCTGAGCAATATAGGTGTTTTGAAGGTGACAGTTTCTGCTTATCAAGCAACAATAGACAGCTACAATAAAGCCTGATTCATGCTTCTCTGTCAGCTCCAACAGGGAGAGACACGCACGCACGCATGGAGATGTTTTGCTCTCATACTTCTCCATCTCCTGGGGCGTGTTGCAAAGCAATTCCCTGCCAGGATAGCAGAGGGCGTAGAGCTGTTCTGTGGTATCCTGTCATGTATCGGTCCAAAATAGTGTGTTTATATTGTGTTTTTTTGTACATAAGAGACTTTTTAACAGACAAATTTGTCGCTCACTCTCCTCCACCTCTTCATGGGCTCGCCACCTCTAAACCCACGTTTCCTGTCATTTCTGTCTACAAATAAAACGCTTGCTGTGCATCTTTTCACTCCTCCAGTCACGGGGAATAAAAACGTTCATGTTTTTAGTTTTTTTGCGAGGTGTTCTTCAAGTTTCTCCGTGTCTGCCGTTAGTTATCCTCGGCTCTTTGTTTTTGAGTGCGAAATGGCGGCGGTGTAGACGACAGCAGCGTCCTGACCAATCACAAGCTTGCACTGTCCGTCTCGTTAAACGGATGTTTAAAAAAAGTGGGCTCAACTCCGTGCGTACTTGCGTGCCTGCTGAGGCCCTATGCAAGGACGGATGATGGAGTTGCGTGTCTCCTCACTGACGCAGGAGAAGCATGAATCAGGCTTAAGATCAACCCTCCTATTTTCATGAAACCAAAGAAGTCCAATTGCCTTCTTTAAAAGTCCATTTGATGTCATACTGAACAACTGTTGTATTTGATTCTAATTTTAATGATTCTGTTTCAGGTGGAAATGCTGTGTGATTCCTGTATCCTGTGGCCCATGACCTGTGTCAGCCTGTTCTATTTCATCTAGTCTTAGCCCTTAAGCGAGCTGCTATTGGAAGGGTGATCTCAGCATCAGCCAATCATGAAGAGCTCAAATGTACGCCCACCACGTGGGCACCCCTTGTGGGTTATATAAGTGGAGCGACTCCACTGCTCGCCTCCATTTTCTCTTCACGCCAAGCTTAAGAGCTTCCTTTAAGAGCAATTATACAAGAAAAATCTACTCACCGACCATGTCCAGCGACGCCAGGACCTGCCCGGCCTGCCAGACGGGCTCCATCTCCAGCGGCGACCTGCACGCCAAGTGTAAGGTCTGTCTCTGGGCTCACCACGCTGGCCTGGCCTTGACCTCCAGGCCTCGTGCCCGTTTTGTACCGCTCTGCCCGTGGCTGAAAAGGTCCGCCGGGTCGAGTACTTCACCCCCACCACCGACGAGGAAATTCCGGTGGCTGGCACGTACTCGCTGGACAAGGCGTTACAGTTCTTCAATGTTGGCCAGGAGCCGGCTTGCTCCTACCGACTGGACGATGTCATCGACAGCGAGGAGTACGACGAAGCTGGCTGCCATAGCCCTTCTTCCCTCCTGTACAGCATGGAGGTCAACCACAAGGCTGGCTGCCATAGCCCTTTTTCCCTCCGGTACAACACGGAGGTCGACCACGAGGCTGGCTGCCATAGCCCTTCTTCCCTCCTGTACAACACGGAGGTCGACCACGAGGCTGGCTGCCATAGCCCTTCTTCCCTCCTGTGCAACACGGAGGTCGACCACGAGGCCGGCTGCCATGGCCCTTTTCCCCTCCTGTACAACACGGAGGTCGACGAGCCTCGCGAGGAGCACGACGAGGCTGGCTGCCATAGCCCTTTTTCCCTCCTGTACAGCACGGAGGTCGACGAGCCTCGCTGCCGTAGCCCCCTTTCCCTCCTGTATAACATGGAGGTCGACGAGCCTCGCTCAGCGAGTCCTCCTGCCCCAGTGGCTTCTCGCTCCTCCCTGCCAGCAGTTAGAGCACTGCTCCAGGAGCTGCCCGCCATCATCTCCGCGGCTGCGGCCCGCAAGGGGCTAGCCATTCCAGAACCGGCTCCGCCTGAGGCAGATGAATTGGCGGGAATTTTCGGGGCAACACAGACGCGCTGTCCAGACCCCGTCTGGCCGCGCTTCCCCGCTGCAATGAGCTGCTGGTCCGCCGCCTTCTCCGAGCCTGCCGGGCTCAAGGCGTCAATTTCCACATATGTGGCCATTACCAAGGTCGAGGGCTTCTCCGACCTGGGCTGGCCATCCGTTTCCCCACTGGAGCCGGACTTGGCCTCGCTGTGTGGCGTCAAGAACCACCTCGCTGGACCGCGAGCAGTTCCCGCTTCTAAGCATGACCAACTGCTGAGGCGGCTCGCCGATCGCGCACACAAGTGCGCCTTTCAGACCGGCGCTGCAGGAAATAACATCGCCTTCTCGCCTTTGGCGTTTCCAAAATGGTGGAGGAGCTTGACGCTCCTGTTGAGTCAAAAACCATCATTAATAAAACTGCTGATGCCATCCTCAATCTGTGCGTTGCTGTACTCACCGGTTCTGCTCGCATTGCTGCCTGGCAGACCCTTATCCAGCGAGCCTTGTGGCTCAAGGCCCTGCCCTCTATTCCTGAACACCTGCACAGGGAGATGCTGGAAGGCCTCATCACCTCTGACGTTCTGTTTGGTCCCCATCTTACGAGCGTCATCGAGAGGGCTCAGACGGCGGCTGAACTTTCAGCCACGGTGCGAGACCTGGTCCACTCTCAGTCAGCCTCACACTCCGGCCGTTCCCCCAGAGGATGGGACGAATGGCGCAGAAACTCCAGGCGCCCAGCTGCACGGCCCACCCCGCGGAGCCGGCCTCCCGCTGAGGCAGGACCAGGGAGTTGGCAGCCAACGGTTCAGAATGAGCCAGCAGACACAGCCTTGGCAGTCTCAGTCACAGGAACCTTGCCGAAAACAACCACGAAAACGACTCATTGGGGGGAATGTGTGTGCTTATGGCTGTAATGTTAACTGTGAATAATGTTGGTTTTGAAATAAAACCCAAAAAACTTCACATTGAGAGCACAATCCTACAGTCCTCTACAGAACCCTCTGCCGAATCCTCACACATGATGTTCCCCGCACCAAGCACTGCAGCACATCTGCATGTTCACACAGTCGGACTCGGTCATGTTACACGGCTAGCTGTAAGGGTGCGCTCCATTTGCGCACCGGCCCCAGCCTACAGCCAGGCCTGACTCATCCCACTTCCCCCGCAACGTTGGGTGGGACGGGATGTCATGGCGCTGTCGCGACCACGCGCAAAGCGCGCACATTGCGTGGCTCCATCTGCTGGCACTTTGTCATTCCCATGCACGGGCCCGGCTCCCACTCGTCCTTCATCCTTGGACTCCACGCTCTGTGGTGCGGATCAGCCTCTTCCAGCTGTTTCACACTCGCCCTTTCGAGCACAGCCCAACATGGGTCGCTCCCAGTTCTCTGGTACGAGCGACGGCGGTAAGGGCGCAAACCCAATCCTCAGACGTTGCTCATGTGACCTCGAGCACACATCCGCTGTCGGAACACGCGCACGAATGCCTCCCTTTCGGCTACTCGCTAGCCCAGCGCACTTTCTCGAAATGTCTGGAGACCGCGCTGCAGCCACTGTGTACGGCGGAAACGAGGGTTTTATTTTACCTGGACGATCTGCTCCGATGCGCCCGGTCCGAGGATGGGACGTCAGAACAAACCAGGAAGTTAACAGAGCATCTGTCAACCCTGGGGTTTTCTATAAACTGGAGGAAGAACTCCATCCTTCCATCCCAGTCGATTGTGTTTCTCGGGGTGGAGTTGAACGCCTCCCTTATGAGAGCACGTTTGTCGCCGGTGAAAGCGGCAGATCTCACCATGGTGATCTCCCGCGTGCAACCCCGCAAGATGGTGAGAGCCCTGTTAGTCATGAGACTTCTGGGCATGATGGCTGCAGCCCACTCGGTGGTGCTGCTAGGGTTGTTGCACTCGAGGCGCCTGCAATGTTGGTTCATCCGCCTCCGGGTACACCCGATACGTCAGAAGAGACGTATGTTGAGGGTTCCCCCCTCAGTGGTCGGGGACCTTGCTCACCGGGGGAATCCCTGCATCCTCTCACACGGGACTCCCATCGGACATCCTGCGTCACACGTATCTGTGTTTACGGATGCGTCACTGTCTGGGGTGGGCAGGGTGTCCGCGGGGTTTTAAAAAGTATTAAAAAGTGATAAATAAAAATAGTCAAATTTAAGGCCATTAAAAGTGTTAAATTTGGTCTCAGAGGTATTATTTTTTCCAAATTAGGTATTATTTTTTTCAGACTATCAGGTGTCGTATTATGAATATCAACATAGAAATATATTCCAAATGAAATGTTTTGAACGATTATAAAAACAAAACAAACAGATTATTTGCTCCTCCCACTTGCGCTGTCCTGTGTTGCAAATGAAGCACTCCTCCCACAGTTTTGCCAACTTAGCGACTTTGACGCTATTTCCAACAGCTTTTCAGACCCCCTTCTTGACTTTTGAAATCTTAAAAGTACCTACTACCTAGCGAACACCTCAGAAACATCTCTGGTAACCCTTAGCTACTTTCTGGATAACTGTCGTCGACATTTCCTGCAGGTTAGCTAAACACTCCGCCTGCGCTCCGGACCGTTCTTCAGGACATTAGGAAAGGGAATGATGCAGTGATGTGTCGGTCGCTACAGAAACAGCTCTCAGAGCCAGCTCTCTGTTGGATTAACCAGAGTGAGTGACACACACCGTACCTGCGGGCTCCTGAGCCGCTAAAAACGGCTAAATGTGCGTGTGCGGCGCGCTAAACACGTGCAGCTTGCCCCCGATTGCTGTGAGACCGGGTTGGGGGGTGGGGGTGCAGCTGTGGTTGATACAATTATTATATTAACTGATGGACTTGTAAATACATAGTTTATAAATAAGGTAGAATAAGTTCCTCACGCTGATAACTAATCTCTCTGAGGACACGGTGCTAGTGCATGCTCCTACAGCACCTTGACACGACTAAATAAATGTTATGCAACATTTTGTGAACATCAATTTATTTGCATTTATTTGTTATAAATGCCACTGTATAATTCATGTTGTCAGTATTTGCAAGATATTGGTATTTGGGTCTGTACTGGTTAGACTTAAATGAGTTAAACCAAGGTCTATAGCCCTTGGGTCATAACTATGAGCTATAAGTATATTGGTCTTTTTATACTGGGAATCAGGAGTTATTTTAGTGATCATCTTGTTTCTTGTTTATTTTTGCCCTGATTGTGCCCTGAGTAGGGCTGGGGGTAAACAATTATTTTTAAAACGATTATTCTGACGATTATTTTATCGAATAGTCGACTATTCTAATGACTATTTAGATGATTAATCTAGCGATTATTTTTCTATTGCACAATTAATAAAAACCAAAAAATCTCAAATAAATTCTTCCAAAAAATTGATAAATTGTTACTGTAAGAGAATAAACACTACAGGCCTTCCATTCTGTATAACACTGCTTTTATTGTGTTGTGGTTGGTTATGTTCTGGTGACGTGTAGAGGTTGGAGTGCAGGCTGCTGCCTGAGAGGTGGTTGGAGACGGAGTGTCTCCATGCTGCTTTGATTTGGTCACTTATGTACGTGAGGCGAGTGGTGTTACGATCCTTCCTGGGGAGTTTGGCTTGTGTGCAAAAAGGAAGGGACAACAACGGGATTTAAAAGTTAAAATGATGATCAGGTTTATTCACAACTACAAAAAAACATAAATATTTCCATCCACAGGTTGGGAATAATAAAACTAATTCTGCCTGTGGGAAATTAAAACTAAAGTACAAATAACCTGGGATGTCCCACTGGGCAACGATTACATGGTTCTGGACCAAAATAAGGATCTCCAAAGGTCCAAACTCTAAACTGGGCGGTTAAACCAAACTCAAGGTGATATTTTACACTAAACCGAAAACCCACAACACTCTAAATGTAAAAAAAAGGGAGATCTGCACCACAAAAAAGATGAACTCTAAACCAAAACGTAACCGCTTATCCAAACGCAAGAAGCTGTTAGCGAAAATGCTAACAGTAGCTTTACCAACATTAAATTCAAGTTACCAAGTTTAAATAAACCAAAAATACCCAGAAGCAAACAGACCAGCACAGAGGAGAGACTGCTACCACCAAAACAGCTCTCCTAATGTCTGAAAGAAGCTCCTTTATGAAGGGAGAAACGCTCCCGGTGATTTTCTACATCTGCGGTAGAGACGAAGCAGCGCATCTGACCCCGGAAGTTGTTGTCCGTTGCCGGGAGACGAAGGCGGGCAAAACGGGAAAGGAATCTAGCAGCAGACGGACATTGTTCCGGGTCTTCGGTATTTGGCGGAGATGTTAGTGAAGGTGGAGAAGAGGGCGAACTAGAGGAAAAACAGGCAGATTCTTCCTCTATTTACAAACTCCTGGGGATGCAACAAGTGGGCGTGGTGTGTTGACTACCGGATCTGACGTCGACGAATTTTTAGAATCGAGCCGTCAACGTCATCGATGCGTCGCCACAGCTCTAGCCCTGAGCAATTTTATGACTGAATAAAAAAATAAAATAAAAAATCTACATGAACTGAAAAATCGTCTTAAATAATCGAGATCTCAATTTCAGTCACAATAATCGTGATTATTGTTTTTGCCATAATCGAGCAGCTCTACTTTAGCATATCCGGTCACATAATGATGACGTCATATTCAGTGGTCGTTGTGCATCATTTCAGGCCTCGTGGTCAACTGTCTGAACCGCTGAACAGAAGTGCCTGGCTTATTTTCTAAGTAAAATAAATATGTGCAATACGTTGTCAACATCAGTGAGTCTCTAAGTCTATTCTTTTTGTATGTTATATATGTTAAAATATGTGTAAATAGGTCGCTGATTAACACTTGCAATTTAGTGTTGTGATGGTTTTAAAAACATTCTGAAGGTAGTAAAAAAGGTATTAAAAAGTAGTAAATTTTACTTAAGGATTGCTGTATATACCCTGGGTGGGGGCACGTGCTTGTCCCATACGGCGGCAGATCGCTGGCCCTCCCACATAAATGTGTTGGAGCTCATGAGAGTGAGGAATGTGTTCAGACACTTCGCTGTCCTTCTCGATGGCCGTCATGTCGAAGTTCACACAGACAGCCAGGTGGCGGCAGCCTACATAAATCGCCATGGGGGAGTTTGATCCCTCCTACTATTGCGCGTAGCCACAGATTTACTGTGTTGGGCACATGTCCACCTGCTGTGCCACCTACATTCCGGGGATCCTGAATGTAGCGGCAGACATCCTGTCGAGACGAGGTCCCCGCGACTCCGACTGGCATCTGCATCCCTCACTGATATCACAGATCTGGATAAGGTTCGGGGAACCATCTGTGGAGCTGTTCACAGCTCGCGAAAATGCTCAGTGTCACCTGTGGTTTTCCCTGAGTCCCCGGGACCAACCCCCACTCGGGGCGGACGCCTTCTCACACCAGCCCTGGCCTCGAACGCTCCTTTATGCGTTTCCACCAGTCCCTCTGATTCCCCGTCTCCTGGACCGAGTTTGGTCAGAACAGCTCTCGGTAATTCTGGTGGCTCCCAGACGCCTGTCCGCGTCATGGTTTCCGGACCTGCAAGCGCTACTGTCCGGCTCCCCGTGGAGACTGCCGCGAAGGGAGGACGCCCCTCTCCAGGTGGATGGGATAATCAGACATCCTCCAGAAATAGGCCAACGGCTGTGGGTCTGGCCGCTGAGCGGTCACGCTTAGGGGTTTCTGGGCTGCCACATGATGTGGTCACCACGATTCAGAGTGCGCGGGCGCCCTCTACCGTTGCATCTTACGCTGCTAAATTGGCAGCTTTCCAGAACTGGTGCACAGAGCGGAATGTTCAAGGGCTCTCCTGCCAGCTGGCGGATGTCCTATCGTTTCTGCAGATACGGACGGACAGGGGCCTCGCATTCAGCACTATTGAAACATATGCTGCAGCTATCTCATCCTGTCACCAGGATTTTGGTGATAGGTCTGTTTTCAATCATCCCCTCACAAAACATTTTCTAAAAGGTGTCAGAAGGAGCAGACCTGTGTCCCGCCCGCTAGTTCCCCAGTGGGATCTAACGGTGGTTCTGCGTGGCTTATCTGAAGCCCTCCTCCCCATAATTCTGATGAGGAGGCGGCTTCCCATCTTCTCTGCCCGGTGCGCGCGCTCGCACGATATGTGTCACGCACTTCAGGGATTCGCCTCTCACAAAGCCTGTTTGTGCACTACAGGGAGTCTTCCCTTGGGCAAGCGCTGTTGGTCCAGCGCCTTTGACTCTGGCTATGTGACGCCATTTCACTCGCTTACACATCATCAGGGCGGGATCCCCCTGAGACACTCAGGGCTCACTCAGCCAGAGGGATTTCCTCTTCTGTGGCGCCCCACAGTGGTGTGTCAATGGAAGTCATTTGTCAGGCTGCTTCATGGGCTTCACCCTGTTCCTTTACTCGTTATTATTTACGAGATGTGTCTTCAGGATCACTCACTCGTTCAGTGCTTGGACCTCAGCAGGCTGACATTATGGCACCACATTAGCCTTACTTGAATGAATTTCATCCTCTTGTGGATGGTATTTTTTAGTGGGTGCCTCACTCTTATCTCTGGCTGCCTCAGCCTTTTAAGCCCTGGGCTGAGGCTGAGCGTCCCTCACTAAAAGAAGACTTGTTGGGTGTGTCCATTGGTTGAGCTAACCAGTGTGGCGTAAACCCATCCAGCTGCGCATTATTCCAATAGCAGCTCGCTTAAGGGCTAAGACTAGACGAAATAGAACGTTGGTTACGTATTGTAACCCCAGATTCTATCAGTCTAGTTGCAGCCCTTAAGCCACTGGCCCCACTGGTTCTGTTCGGACTAACCCCCAAATTCCACTACCTCCGCTCCGCTCCGCTGCGGTCCGCCCCCGCCTTCCGCAGCCGCTCGCTTCCGTACTCAATATTTACTGGTATTCGCTCTACAACGGCTCTGCTCCGTTGCGTAGACCTGAGGTGAGTAAACAAGCATGCGCGGGATTTTCAAGATCTTGCGATACAGTCCGAGCATTAAACGCGGAAGTTAGATCCAAACACCCGTTGTGTGGGAGAAGCATCGGCATGAACTGTTTAATCTGCCCATCATTTGTGTAGAGATCAGCAGTGTTTGGATCAACAAAGTGTGACTACTTTGATAGTGGAAACTGTATTTATGGCTTACTTTTGTGCATTTAAATTTCAGCCGCCATTGATAGTTGTTAAAAGTTGTTAAACCTGTGCATATGAAACAAAAAACGCCTTTTGTTTATCGATTTATTGTGAAAAACGGAAGTTGTGCTTGCTCCTTTTCCTGTTGGGCGGTTGTGATTTCTGTCCATTGACTGCGGAGGTGCTCCGGCGTCCGGCGAAAATAGGATCGATTCTATTTTTGCCGGACGCCGGAACAGAGGGCGGCGCATGGCGCCGCACTGCCGGAGCACGGCCGCAGTAGTGGAATTGCTCTGATTGACTACAACGGGACCGATTTTGCTCCGGCGTTCGTGTCGGAGCGGCGCGGAGCGGAGCGGAGGTAGTGGAATTTGGGGGTAAGAGTCATCGGAGGCGAACAGTGGGGTCGTTTCACTTATATAACCCACAAGAGGTGCCCACGTGATGGGTGTACATTTAAGCTCTTCATGATTGGCTGATGCTGAGATCACCCTTCCAATAGCAGCTCGCTTAAGGGCTGCGACTAGACTCATAGAATCTGGGGTTACAATACGTAACCAACGGTTCTGGATGTGGCCTTGCTGAGTTCTCTGTAGCAAGGTTTTCTGGTGCTTGGGGCCGTTCCAGAGTGCACCTGATCCTTGGAGGTCTCACACTTCACATCCCAGCACACGCACGAACACATGCTTGTTGATGTTTGTTGTTCATGATGTTTGTGGTTCATGGTTTACATGTTTATAGTTGTTCATCCCACGTTTTCTTGATGACTCTTAGAAATGTTTCTTCACAGGTGCAGCTGCTGGTTGCTGTTTTTTATGTTGGTTTTCTAGTTGTTTTAATTTTTCTCTTATTTACTTGTTTATCCTCTATCAGCAGTCTTTATTCCAGATTGGTTCAGCATTTACATGCTGATGTGGCGATACATAACCCAAACCAATATTACTCAAGGGGAACCTCGTACATATTAAGGCTCCTCTTGATGGAGCAAATCTGTTCAGCACATTCTGACAGACAGACCACCATTCTTCTGTCATGTTGCTTTACAGGACATTTTTAGAGTTTTTCTTTTTAAAGATAAATAGTATTACATTTAAAGAGCGATACTTTCACATTATCATTTTCCCACACTTTCTGTTTACCTGTATTTTGTTGTTTTTCAATAAAGAATGACAAATTATTTAAGTTTGGTTTTTCTTGCACACAAATATATATCTGTAAAAAATCTCTACAAAGCTAATATTTACATAACAAGTATGATTGGGTTTTGCAATACAGCACTTATTTTAGTAAGATTTTTATACCAAGTAAAGTTAGTGAAGAAAACATTTCTATTGGCTGCTAAGAAACTTTTGGACTTAAAACAGGCCTGTTGTAGAAATAACTTGACATAAATGATTCTTCCTTCCTTTTTTGTTTTAACCAAAGAAATTCCAGTAATTGAACAAAAACATTTATTTTTTTACGTCACATTTTATAAAATAACAGGACACAAAGTGTCGGGACATTTAAAAAATACTTAAAATAATAAAAGGGGCCCAGAGAGCTGCAGAGTGAGTGGAACATTGGGTTGTGAAGGAAGAACAGTTCTCAACAGTGTGATATGAGGGTGAAGAAGGTGAAGCCGGTGCAGGTCTTCCTTCATGTTCACCAGATTCACACTGCAGATCAGGAGCTGCTCTTCCATGCATGGAGTGGAAAAAGAAGGGGAGAAGGTCTTTCCACCTCAGTCCGCCCCAACCGAACCAGGAGACACGGATGTCAGGGAGGCCAAGGTTGTCTTAGAGCAGTGGTTCCCAAACTTATTTAGCCACGCTCCCCCTTCTATGTCCCGACCATATCGACGCACCGCCCAGCCCCTACACACACACACACATATATATATATATATATATATATATATATATATATATATATATATATACATATATATACATATATGTGAATAAATATATATATATATATATATATATATATATATATATATATATATATATATATATATATATCAGACGTCAAGCTAAACAGACAGGGTTAAAAAAATATGATCAACCTTTTTCCCCATCACTTTCATTTTTTTAATAGTAACTAATAAACATCCAATAGCATTACAATTTCCTTTGATTTAATTTTAAATAAATATTTGTGCCCAGGTAGCACATAAACAATGCAATTTAACGGTTTTCTTCAAGTAGGAACGTTTAACCTGTGCAGCCAGAGCGCTCTCCTTCCTTCTGCTCTGCGTAAACCTGAGCTGGTCACCTATTTGTGCATAATCAAATGTCTTTAGGGGAAAATATGGAAAAGATATAGCCATGAGGTTCACTTTTGCCTCAGACCGACTTATTGCTGTTTTATGGTGTGGCTGAATCTGCGATCCGCTGCCACGCGGACTGGAATAAATGCTGCAGTAACAGGAGTTGTAGTTGTTGGGAGTCACTGGCTGGAGTGACCCGACTTTAATACGTCATCCCAAAATAGAAGCTAATATCTTAATTTGACCTTGAATGAAAAATGTTGTTATAAAACCTCTTAAAGGTTTTTATCACGGAGGAGGCAGCGCTCATCTCTGTCTTCAGTCTGACGGTGCGCTGGAGTTTGCGCAGCATGCGTGCTTATTGAATCTGTGTGTGTGTGCGCCCGCGCGGCACAGCTCCATGAGCCGCTCAAGTCACCGCGTCTCGTTATTGGCGCTATTTAAACCAATGTTGTAAAATCACTTCTGCCCAGTCCAGAAGTGCGCATGTGCACCCGTGAGCCGTGGTTCCGCTGGAACGCGTCTGACCTCTGACAGACGCACTCAGAACTTCAGATCTTCAGCGCGCTGTTAATAGCCTGAATGGGAATCATTTCTTGATTTATTTAGTTACATCCACAATGTTCTGTGTGTGAGGTTTACAATGTCAGAACACCTGCATGAGACAGGGTGTTAATTACAATCTGCCAGAATGACTCACCACCTTCAGATTCCTCCAACACCGTTAAAAATGATCAAATACGGAACATATCGGCGTGCGCAGGCCAGAGCGCTGAAGCTCGGCGCATTGTTATTATGAAGCTAGAACACATGCGGAGGACACACACACACACAAAAATATATTTGTTTTCAATTACATTTATTGGGCCCACTTACTTTTTCTTAGGCCCACCCACAAATGAGTTTCTGGCTACGCTAATGGTGACATATGACAGACTTCTCTGAGCTCCGCAGCCATTACACTTTTCACCTCGCGTACCCCCTAGTGGTGAATTGTACTGAGTCCAGAATAAAGGCTACTTGGCTGTACAAGAAACAAAGAAGTATTACGTTTTGGAAATATATGAAATGTATTTAGCCTGCTAATTTATCTCAAATACTAATAACTAGCGTATTTTCCGGACTATAAATCGCACTTTTTTTCATAGTCTGGCCGGTCCTGCTACTCCGTAGCAACTTACCCCGGCTTTCCACAGGAGCCGTCAGCAGCACGTTACTGCAGCAGCACGTCATAGCTGCTGATAGGAACCGCTGTGGTCAACAGAACCTTTTCCACCGGAGCCGTCAGCAGCGCGAGTCGGCCGCGTCTCAGGAGCAGCATGTCGCGGCCTTTACGCGCCGGTTCTTTTTTCTACGCGCGACGCCTCTGAAACGGGTCAAGTTCGACATTTTTGGGGAAGGAAAGACAGGAACTCAGACGCGGAAATGGAGAGAAGCACCCGAGATTTTCAGAATAAAGAACGTACTGCCTTCCGGTTGCTTTAATTTAAAAAAAGTTACTAACTGTGCGTCCCCGTGAGAAGTTATCACCTAGCTAGCGGTCTCCTTTGTTTTTCAGGTCCGTATTGGCGATTATAAAACGGACAGAACATAAACACAAACCATGTTGTAGTTTTCTCCTGCTTGTTGTTGTGTTTACTGATGAAGTCACTCGTGTGACTTCGTGCTCGGTCCGTGACAGCCTCTCCCCTGCTGCTTCGCGTCTCGTGGGAAGGGCCAAGCAGCAGCTTACGCGAGCAAGACGTGCTGCTGCAGTAACGTGCTACTGACGGCTCCGGTGGAAACCCGGGGTTATATAACAAAATATGTAGGCTACAACACGCTGCTGCGGGCCGGCTCCAGCCCAGGAATGAGCTCTCCTCGCCCACCGGGAGGGTGTGAATCACCGCCATCCTCTGCTGGAGACCGTGGCGCGCTGCTGCACCAGCGTTGTTTATTCTCTTATTGTTACCGGTGCTTGTCTTGCAATGTGAAACGCTTGGTCTCAGATTTTGTAAGAAAAATAAAAAAATGTCTCCCCAAAATATGACTTATATATGTTTTTTTCTTCTTCATTATACATTTAATGGCTGGTGCGACTCAGGAGCGACTTATAGTCCGGAAAATACGGTACTGAAAACTTGCTCAAAGCAAAATATATTTTCATTACGGAAATAAATTATAAACTTACCGATTTAATACTTTTTTAATCAAGGTACTTTTCACGAAAAAGTGCCGCAAACCTCCACCTAAACTTCGTGTGAGCTTCAGGTCGATGCTCCAGTTCGGTTGAAGCTAGGTAGCTACATCCGTTAGCTTAGCTCCCACCTCCGCGTTAGCTTTGGGTTAGCCAGGGTTAGCTTCAGGTTAGCTTGTAGCTAGTTCGACCGGGTATCGTCAGTTGATCCCAGCCTTACAGCCCCACCCTCAGCTCCTCCTCTCTTCCCTTTTATGGAATTGTCTGGGCTTGACATAACCTGTGGCACGGTCAAAATGGCGGTGGTGGCCACCTCCCATTTGGGATCAAAAACGTGATATTGGAGCCTATGGAAAGAAGATACCCACGTATATTATGTCGATGATCGAAACACCATTGCCTACACTACTGTGATTGCAGTGGTCCAGTTGGCAGCTGACAGTGAGGAAAGGGAGAGAGTTCCATCATTTACAGGTAGTTCACTTCTTAAATACGCCAAAGATGTGAAGCTGTTTCTCGACAGTCGGCCTGTTCTGAAGGCAAGAATTGAAAAGAAAAAAGCTGAAAACGAGTTAATACCCATCTCACACAAAATCAAAGAAAACTAGGTTTTTTTGTTAGTTCGTTGGGTCATTATTGTCAACAATTTTGTTTTAAGCACAATTTTTGTAGTTAAACTTTTGACATGTCAAAAGTAAAGTCTTTCAACGACAGTTACTTGTAAATGTTTATGTTGTGCCATTCAGGTTTTTTGGGGCATTCAGTTTTGCTGTAATTTACAGTTTTAAATTTTAAATCCTTTAATCAAAAAAAGCTTTGCAAAAACTTTACAAGTTCATTGTGTAATGTCAATAAAGAAAAGTTCACTGTAAAATAAAAAATTTGCAAACTATACAGGGGTTTATGTCCTTGTCTTCCTATGTTGATGGGTGATTATGAAATCAAGTTGAAAAAGGTAGTTGCTTTGAAGTCCTTGGTTACCCTGTGTGTTTTCTGGTGATATTTATAACTTTTTGTGTTTAAGCTAATAGGAAATTACAAGGAAGTTAATTCAAAACAGGTTAAAGGTCACTTTGCAGCCCTAACTCATGGTTATTACAATAAAAATATCAGTATTGTTTGCTGGTAATTACTATGACTTTTTGTGTTTACACTAACAGGAAATTACAAAGAAGTAAATTGGAAACCGTCTATTGGTCACTTTGCAGCCCTGATTTATGGTTATTACTATTAAATTGCCAGTATTGTTTCCTGGTAATTACTATGACTTTTCATGTTTACATGACTAAAAATTATAGGAAACAGGTTATAGGTAACTTCGAAGCCCTGATTCATTATTGTGTTATTGCACTTTTTTACAAAGTTACAACAGACACCTACATGGTCCTAACTTCGGTCATTACGGTGTAATAATAAAAAATAAAACAGTCCTTATACCTCAAAATTATATGGTAATAAGTGGTAGTTACGTAGATATTGGCAAGCAAAAATGAAAACTTATTACTGTATTATCTCACTGTAACTACAATGTAGGAACTTAGACATTATAACCTGTTTATTTAATTGTAATTACAACACCATTACTATGATATTAGTGGTATAAAAGTCATAGTTACAAGTAAGGGAAATTACATATTATTACCCAGTTATAACCTATTTGTTACGTCAGTATTACTTCACTATTACCATGTTATTACCGAGCTGTAATGTAAAGTGCTACCAACATTTTCAAAGAACCACAGTTACCTAAAGAGGTAAACCTAATAAAATAAACAATCATGTACGACAGAAAATGGCTAATACTTACAAATGCATATCAAAGGGTTCAAGTTTAACTGGAAGCTTCTTGAAAAAAGATGTTTTCAGTTACTTTTAAAGTGTCCACACAGCCCAGACTCTGAAGGAAAGTAGTATCATCCACAATCTGTGTGCAACAGCCTGGAAGGATCGAGCTTCTCAAGTTTTAAATTTTCATACAGTAGATTGTAACATACAGTGGGTACGTAAAGTATTTAGACTCATCAATTTATCACTCTTTGTTATATTACAGCCATTTAGCGACATCTGTTAAATTCATTATTTCCCCATTAATGTACACACAGCATCCCATGTTGACAGAAAAACACAGAATTTTAGAAATGTCTGCAGATTTATTTAAACTAAATATCACTTGGTTATATGTATTCAGACCCTTTACTGTGACACTCACTAAACTTAGGTGCTTTTAATTTCTTCCGATCCTCCTTGAGATGGTCCTACGCCTTAATTGGAGTCCAGCTGTGTTTGGACTTGATTAGAAAGCCACACACCTGTCTATAGAAGACCTTACAGCTCACAATGCCTGCCAGAGCAAATGAGAATCATGAGGTCAAAGGAACTGCCTGAAGAGCTCAGAGACAGAATTGTGGCAAGTCACAGATCTGGCCAAGGTTACAAAAATATCTCTGCTAGGGATGACCCGATCAGGTTTTTTTGCCCTTGAGTCCGAGTCATTTGATTTTGAGAATCTGCCAATACCGAGTTGCGATCCGATACTTTCGATACATAAACAATAAAGAAAGAAAAGGAAGAAACAGTTCCAGAATGTTCCTTATTTTTAATTTAATTACATTTTTACTTTAATTTTTAACAACAGATCACTTCTGTGAGGTAGCTTGAACAATCAATAACATAAATTTTTCACTTTTGGACATTATTGCAAATATAAAAAGTCTAATATAAAAACAGATAGCACTTCAACTTAAAATACCTGGCAGGGGTCTATTTTGCCTCGGCCCCCAAAATGCTTAGATACGCCCCTGGGCATGGGACGGAGTTTTGAAGATTATCTGAACTGTATCAACTATATAAATACTACCTGCTGATAAATTATTGCTTTATACAGGTACAGACGTGTAGTTGGATAGATCTACCTACATTTTATTTTTTAAGAACTTTGTTTTGTTTTCTTGGTTTTTAATTTCCTTTCTTCCTGTCCTGTCTGTCTCTGACATTCCTGCATCTCCCAGTCCTCCAGAAAAACTCCTGTCTGCTCCCCTCATTTTCACCTCACAAGTAACTTTTTAACTAGCAGATCAAATTGATCTATTGACCAACAAAAAAGCGGAGTGTGCGCCGCGCTGCCCGGCTGTGCCAGTATCGCGTCAGACCCGTGCCACAACCCGTGCACGCGGATTGGGTCCACAGCGCGCGTGTGAACGGGACTCGCGAGCGAAAATATACATGGCGAGAGGTCATTTGTGCACTGAGAGGGAGCAAACTGTGTCTGTGAGCGCACAAGGATGTGCACAAGTGACAAACCTGCGTGCGCGCGTTGTCAACGAGCACACGGTGGAGGAAAACGTGCGCGCGCGGCAGCCTCTGTGCGCGCGCGGCAGCCTCTGCGCGCTTGGTTTCTGAATCCTGCTCGCTCGGCTGTAAGGGGTTTTGGCACTCTGGAGGCGTGGCCTGTGGCAGATCTTCTCTGTCCTCTGATTGGTTAGTTTACCCCGCACTTTACCCTCTACCTATCTATATAAAAAAGTCTGATATTCAGTAGTTTCTGGCATAGCTCAGCTGGGAGAGCGGGTGACTCTCCCCCCGGAGGATCCAGGTCCGAGTCCGGCCAAGGAACATAGAGTTGATGTCATATTAATTTTTCCTAATTCCTGTGATATTATTTTACAGTTGTGACCGTTCATCTGTCATTAAACGTCCGAATGTTTGCTGGGCAGTGTTTTAAAAAGTGCACATAAGCTAGATGGTTTTAACCAGGTAAAATTACATTTTTTGTGATACTGGAAAAATACATACTGAAATAAAACTACTGATTGAAAACTTTATGACTGTGGTTGTACAATATATGACTCACTAATACACTGCAAACTCCCTTAGAGTGGGGCTTCCAGAGAGAGAGAGAGAGAGAGAGAGAGAGAGAGAGAGAGAGAGAGAGAGAGAGAGAGAGAGAGAGAGAGAGAAGTTCTTGCCTCATTAATGAATTGTTTATTTTTTTCAGCATTTAATTGACAAATTATCCTTTCAAATAATTAATTGATGAGTTACATAATTGTCCATTTAGAATTGTTGAATGGACTGAGTCAAGTTTGGTGCACTTTATATATTTCAAAACATGTTTTTTTTATTTTAATGATGCATATAAATAATTTTAATGTTAATTTATTGAAATATTTCTATTTTTTCAATACCTCACCCTTGTTTTGACAAAAACGGGACCTTGATGGATAATATCATGGAGAAACTATTTGTTCACAGTACTTGGCTCAGTGAGGATCTGTGTACCAAAGGAGGAGATACTCAGAAATCTGTCTGCAGATTGTTACAACCCAGACTGGAAGTGGTGGGCTGTAATAAGAAAGGAGACCAAACAGAGGAGTGGGGATTCAACAACGGGCACGAATGACTGTGTGTTAATTATATATTTTTTGGTGACGCCACTTAGAAACTTAGAAAATGTAACTGTGGCCGTATGCAGAACGCAGCTGGAGTTCATGAATAATCAGCGGTCTGCCTCCCGCTCTCTGCATCTCTGCTCAAAAGAATCCCCGCTACGCTGAGTCCATATAATATGGGTAGAAACTGGATCTTTTTTGGGTTCCTTCTGGGTGTGCAAGTTAAGGGCATCAGGGGAGCCTGACAACCTTTAAGGAGAACCAAGTTGCTCTCCTGTAATTTGAACCCAGTATCCGAGTCCAGATCGGGCCTTGGATCGGGAAGTAAAGCCCAAGTCCCATCGAGTCTGAAACCACGTGATCGGGTCGATTTCCGAGCATGTGATCGGATCGGGACATCCCTAATCTCTGCTGCACTTGAGGTTCCTAAGAGCACAGCGGCATCCAGGCTATCTGGCCAAACTGAGCTACTGGGAGAGAAGAGCCTTGGTGAGAGAGGTGAAGAAGAATCCAAAGATCCCTGTGGCTGAGCTGCAGAGATGCAGTCAGGAGATGGGAGAAAGTTGTAGAAAGTCAACCATCACTGCAGCCCTCCACCAGTCAGGGCTTTATTGGCCTGTCGGAAGCCTCTCCTCAGTGCAAGACACATGAAAGCTACATGGAGTTTGCTAAAAGACACCTGAAGGACCCCGAGATTATGAGAAAAAAAATTCTCTGGTCTGATGAGACCAAGATAGAACTTTTTTATCTTAATTCTAAGCGGTCTGTGTGGAGAAAACCAGGCACTGCTGATCACTTGTTCCACACAGTTCCCACAGTAAAGCATGGCGATAGCAGCATCATGCTGTGGGGGTGTTTTTCACAGCTGCAGGGAGAGCTGCACAGAAGGAAAATGTTCCACACGCATTTAGAGGATTTTATAGGAGCTGATTCTCATCCGAGCTGCTTCACACTCGGCTGCGAACTGCTCCAGTGAAAGCCAGAGATTACATTCTGATGACGCTAACAGGACCACATCATCTACAAAAAGCAGAGACCCGATCCTAAGGCCACCAAAATGGATCCCCTCAACACCTTTTCTGCACCTAGAAATCCTGTCCATAAAGTTATGGCGTGTAAGAAACTTGTTGCATCGTTATCAAGAAGACTTATGGCTGTATTAGCTCAAAAGGGTGCTTCTACTAAATACTGAACATAGGGTCTGAATACGTAGGACCATGTGATATTTCAGCTTTTATTTTTTAATACATCTGCCTAAATTACTAAATGCAGGTCCCTGAGGTCCAGTGATCAAAGCCTACTTGTTGTGCAGTGCACCAGGCTAGAGACCAAAGGTTTGAAAACGTTTGTTGCTCTGCAAACATAAGCCAAAATAGTGGCTGATTGAAAACTTCCTCCATCTTAATCACCCTAAAGCTGAAGTAATTATTTTTAGTACTGATTATGTTAGAGCAGCTCTGCCACCTGACCTCCAATCCCTCTCCTCTAATGTGACCTCAACTGTTTCCAACCTTGGAGTAAAAATGTACATGGCCTAAAAGATGGACAATCAGGTAAAACAATCAATCAATCAATCAATCAATCAATCAAAGCTTTATTTATAAAGCACCTTCTTGTTGGGAAGGCCAAGGAGCTGCACACAGTACATGAGAAATGTGAAACACGATGAATCAATCGATAATAAAAGCAATTCAAATAGTGCAAAAAAGTAAAACATTAAAGTAGAAACAAGTCAAGTCAAAGTCAAAGTCAAAGTCAGTTTAATTGTCAATTCTACCACATGTACAGGACATACAGAGAAATGAAATTACGTTACTCTCAAACTCTCGCTAGATAGAAAATAAACATTTAGTATAAAAACAGTAACCAAGTTCAGAGAGACTGTGGGGGAAAACAGAGGAGAGGTGGGAGAGCTGGGAGGGAGTTTAGCTTCCTAACTGCCTGATGGATAAAGCTGTCCTTCAGTCTGTTGGTCCTGGCCTTGAGACTCCGCAGTCTCCTCCCCGACGGCAGCAGCTCAAAGAGGCTTTGCATTGGGTGAGTGGGATCAGCCGCAATGCGAAGGGCCTTTTTTGTGAGGTGGGTGCTGTAAATGTCTGATAGGGAGGGGAGAGAGACCCCAATGACCTTCTCTGCTGCTCTCACTATACGTTGGAGGGTTTTAATGCATGAAACGTTGCAGGCTCCGAACCACACAGTGATGCCGCACGACAGGATGCTCTCGATGGTGCCTCTGTAGAAAGTGTACAGGATGGGGGCTGGTGCTCTTGCTCTTCTTAGTTTGCGGAGGAAGAAGAGACGCTGCTGTGATTTCCTCGCCAATGCTGTGGTGTTGTGCGTCCAGGAGAGATCCTCTGTAATGTGCACACCCAGGAACTTGGTGCTGCTTACTCTCTCCACAGACACACCGTTGATGGTCAGCGGAGCATGCTGAGTGTGTGCTCTCCTGAAGTCCACAACAATCTCCTTGGTCTTCACCACATTTAGCGAGAGGTTGTTGTTAGCACACCATGTGGTAAGGCGGCTCACCTCGGTCCTGTAAGCGGTCTCATCCCCAATGTTTATGAGACCCACCACTGTTGTGTCATCCGCAAACTTGATGAAGAGGTTAGAGCTGTGTAATGGTGTACAGTCGTGGGTCAGCAGAGTGAAGAGGAGGGGGCTCAGCACACATCCCTGCGGGGCCCCCGTATTTGAAATGATGGTGCTGGATGTGTTTCTACCGACCCGTACTGCTTGTGGTCTTCCAGTGAGGAAGTCCAACAGCCAGTTACACAGTGAGGTGTTGAGACCCAGCTGGACCAGTTTTTGAGTAAGCTGTTGGGGGATGATGGTGTTGATGAAGAGACCAATGAAAGCAGGGAAATAAAATCAACATAAAAGAGAGCCAAGCTCAACACGTTCAGGGAACGCCAAGTGAAAGAGGTGGGTTTTTAGGCGACTCTTAAAGACTGACAGAGATGGGGACAGCTTAACTGAGGGTGGCAACTGGTTCCAGAATGACGGAGTTAGGACTGAGAAAGCCCGGTCCCCACGAGTACGACACCTAGAACGAGGGACAGCGAGCAGGCCTTTGTCAGAGGAGCGCAGAGCGCGTGATGAAGATTGTCTGTTCAGGAGTGTGGCTAGATAGGGGGGAGCACCACCCTGGAAGAAACTGTAAACAAAGACCAGGAGTTTAAAGTGTGAACGATAACAAACCGGAAGCCAGTGCAGGGAGGTCAGAACCGGACTGATGTGGTCCCGTTTCCTGGTCCCAGTCAGAAACATGGCTGTGCTGTTCTGCACAACCTGTAGGCGGCGCAGTGATGACTGACACAACCCTGCATATAGAGAGTTGCAGTAATCCAGCCTAGAAATTACAAAAGCATGGAGTACCTGCTCCAGGTGGGCTCTCGACAGCATATGCCTGATTTTTGCAAGGCGTCTCAGATGAAAGAAACTGGACCGGATCACAGAGTTGATGTGAGCATCAAATTTAAGTCCAGCATCAGTTTTCACCCCCAAACTGGTAACAACTGGTTTTGAGTTAGGAGAAAGAGGGCCAAGATCAACATAACTAAATATTTAATTTAGAAATGTTTTTTAATTTTTGTTCTTGTGAAGTGCCTCATGATTTTGGCCCTGTGTTTCATCAGATTTCATCTAAACAGCGCAAACCATTAAGTTCCTGAGATAACACAAGCAGTAGATTTTGGGAAGTCTAGTCATTATGAAGTAGCTGTCTGAGGACACAGCGCCATCTACAGGAAATTTTGTATTAAAGCAGAAGAAGACACTCAAACATGAATGACAATCACATGATGCTATTTTTAAACTAGTTCGGTCATTTTACCATGACATTTCACTTTTTGTGTTCACCGTGGTCTGAATTTAGATTGCTTATTATATTAATCAAATTCTGTGGATCCAATCAGAAATTCATTCTAACAAGGTCGGGATCAAATCTAGCCTGATCAGTCCTGTACTTCTATGCTGAATGTTGATGCTGGACTCCAGAAAGGACTGGTCTACAGAGCCGAGGTCTGTCATTTTCCACTGTTGCTCCGGGAAGCCATGGGTAATCAAGAAAGCTTTTAACAAAGTAAAATAAGAAAATGTTTGTTGTTCTGCAAACATAAGCCAACTATGTTTTTTTGATTATTAACATTCATTAAATTAGAACACTAGCATTCTTAATGGATCAGGACTGTGTTGATACAATAACAATAGATTTAATTCTGAAGTTCTTTTTTTCTGAAATCAATAAAATATGCTTCTCATATAATATAGTGTCGATTCCTAGTTTGTCCAACCAATTTCCCTCAATTTTTAGATCCTTAAGCCACTGCTGCACTGGAGTGAAATTTTGTATGCAGGCAAAAGAAGTCCAATGTCCAAAAGATCTTAAACGTTGAATTTTAAAGGCTTATTCATCCAACCTGGCAAGTATAGAAAAGAATAGACTTTATTGATCCACAGTGGAAAATTTTGCTTGTTACAGCAGCACCAACACTTAAGAGAATAATTTGAAGAAAAAAATAATAATAAAGGTACATGTATATACACATAGGCAGTATTCTAGAATTGAAGCCTTCGACCACCAAAAGCAACGAATAAAAAAAGGAAAAATACTTAAGTTTCCAACACTATGCAGCGTTCTGCAAGAGACAAGGACATACTGTGTAAATCCGGTATTGAACGAGTATTGTACGCACACTGAGTATTGCATTAGTGTTATTGTGTAACAAGATGATGCCAGTAAAACTTAAACTGAGGAGTTATACACTCTTACAGCAGAGGGGATGAATGACCTACGGTAATGTTCTGTTTTACATCTGAGGTCTCACGTTGCCTCTGAAAGAGCTGTCCATGATCTCCACATTGGAATGCAGTGGGAAGGAGGGGTTTTTAAGATGATGGTCATCATCCCCAACCTCCTCCTTTCACAGGTCTCCTCAACTGTATCCAGTGGGCAGCTCAGAACCAGCTTGTTCAGTCTCTTCCTGTCTCGGTCAGAGCTGCCTGCACCCCAACAGACCACAGAGTGAATAACAGAGCCAACCACAGAGTGATAAAAGAATTTTAGCAGCTGGGAATTAACTCCGAAGGACCTCAACCCCATAGGAGGTGAAGGCGCCTTTTAGCCCTTCCTCTAGAGAGCATCTGTGTTGTTGAACCAGTTCAGTTTACTGTTGAGGTGAACATCCAGGTACTTAACAGTATTCACCACCTCAATGTCTGCTCCCTTAATGTTTACCGGTGAGTGAGAAGGAGTTTTTCTCTGGAAGTCAGTCACCATTTCCTTTGTCTTACTGGTGTTAATGCGAAGGTGGTTATGCTCACCCCAGTCCACAAGGTCCATGATGACAGACCTGTACTCCTGGTCATTCCCCTTGGACACACAGCTGACTATGGCCGAGTCATCAGAGAACTTCTGGAGGTGACAGCTGCTGGTATTTTACACACCTCTATTTCCTACTGCTTTTCCTGCTCGGATTAAAAAAAAAAACAAAAAAAAAACATTGCCTCCCCTCCGGGGGGGGGGGGGGGGGGGTGGCGCTAAGATGTATAGTGTCAAAAGAAGTCCCAGGAGAGGGGAGGAGTCAAAGGCCCCACCTGACATACACAGTCATACACAGACACAGTCACACAGTCCCTCCGTCATGCTCACACATACACACACGCCAGACACCCACTCATGCTCCCCACACACACCCTATTCACTCTGGTCCCAGTACTGCTGCACAAAGGAGTACAACCATCACCGGTTCCCAGAGTTCGACCCTTTCTGCTGGGGCGCTGATGAGCAGGCTCCCCCGCCCAACGCTGAGCAAAGCAACCCACCACCCCAGACCCCAACCAGAAGAAATAAAATTTTCATTAACCCTCCCACTGTCCTAATGGGTGACCCCGCGAGGAAAGTTGACCACTGAGCAGGATTGATGGTTTATGCCTTGAGGTCCACTTGGCAGGGGTGGGGTGGTCACTCCTCACCCCTGCCACATGGACCCAAGGGATGAACCATCAACCCTGCTCAATGTTAAACTTTCCTCGCGGGGTCACCCATTAGGACAGTGGGAGGGTTAATCAACAATTATACCCAACATTTGTAAGTGACCCAAACAGCTCCAACACATAATAAAAGCAGAATGAGAACATCTAAACATTCAGATAAGCATTACTTGTAAAGTCACTGCTCTTATACCAATTTGGTAAGATTGCAGCTTTTGCCTGAAAGAACTCAGAAAACAGCACCTGAAAATATCATTGTTTACCTTTCCAGATATCCATTAAAAATCACAAAGCAAAACAAAAGTTATTCCACCAGGTGGTGCTGCAGCCCACAACACTTTCTTCAGGACTGAGAAAAAGGCCACCAAATGCTCTGTTCAATAAGGAGGCAAAAAATGTTGGTCACTCTGCTGCTGTGTTTATTTATTTTTACTTGTCAGGTATGGGTAACAATCTGATGACTGCTCCGTTTCTATACGTGCTCTAAAGAGTGGTTAGTGTCTTCTCTTCTCTAGAGAACATTAACTCCTTCACACTCAAACCACAAACTATCACTATCCCTCCCTCTGGCAGAAGATTGGACACCAGGGATGCTAAAAGGTTTCTTCCTTGAGTCTGTGAGGCTCTGGAACTCTTTATCTGTTCTCTCCACTTTCGTCATGGCAGTATGATTTTAAATGTTTAATGGCTTTTTTTTAATATAAATTTCTTTTAGGAAACTTGAGTAAAACATTCCATTCTCATGCATCTCTAACCCACATGGGGATGGAAATGAAAGTGAATCAGAGTCTAGAAGTGTCCCTGCAGATGACGGAGTTTAGACGTTCACCAGGCTCTCACCATGTGTTTGGATAGAACCTCTAGGCCCTGTGCTGCAGACCTATCTGTGGTAAAATTGAACAAATTTGCTCTAAAGACCAGTGTTTCCCAAACAACACAACGGGCTGCCGACTTCTGCTGAAAAACTGTACAGTTGTGTAACCGTGCTTTCTTGAATGTATTTGATTGAGTACATTTAAAGCTATTTAAAATGAACACTGATTTTATACATACCATACCAATTTATTTCTATGACTCATTTAAAAACAGCATGGGAGCTGACCAAAGCGCATCCCAACATAAAAACAAACACATAAAAATACAACTAAAACAATAAATAAAAGCAGATATACTGCAAACAAAATGTGAAATAAATGAAATAAAATTTAATTAAAAACAATATTAAAAAGTGACAATCTAAAAGCCAAATTATAGAAGTGCGTCTTCAGCCGTGACTTGAAAGCACCAATGGATGATGATGACTGATGACTAGCGAGTGGCAGTACATTCCAAAGAGTGGGAGCTACATACATGAACATAGTTCATTGTCGGGGTGTGGAGTAGCAGGCGGTCAGCAGATCGTAGCAAGCGCACTGGCTCACAGATGGTAAGTAGGTCCAACAAATGATGGTGCCAGACTGTTCAAAGCTTTGTATACAAAAGCAGAATCTTAAATTTTAACCCTTAAAGCCACAGCTTGGTATTAAACTTATCAAGTTTAAAGAAGTTGGATGCCAGACACTCCTTCACATCAGATAGATCCTTGAGCAATACATCTGAGTTTAGTCCATTCATGGCCAGGTATATCTGACAATCATCAGCATAGATATGATAACCTATTCTGTACCGCTCAAACCACCACCCCCACCCTGCTGCTTACCGGGTCCTTCGAGCCATCCGTAAACAATTGCAAATAAGAACCTCAAATTGTACCCAGAAAACTGAAACACCTATACACTAACACCCATTCCCACTCACACCTGGGTCGTCCTGTCACACAGGAAGCCCCTGATCCACTGCCACATCCTCCTGTATAGGAGGAGTCTCTAGATAGAGCCTGCACCCCGGCTCTATATGGAGACACCAGCAGCCCATCCCTCCACAGCATTTCATAGGTCTTCTCTATGTCCAGGAACACAGCCAGAACCATGCCCGCCTGACCTCCAGATCCAGAGGCGCTACTGCGTCCATAGTGGAACTCCCCAGCACAAACCTAGTTTTAACCCTGCTTCAACACACCTGATTTCAATCAACAGGTGATTGACAGGCTTTTGCAGACAGGTGATTCAATCACTGAATTTTGTGTGTTGGACTAGAGAAACTACTAAAACCTGCTGAATACTGGCCTTCGAGGCCTACTAGAGGAGGGCTTTGGGTTATAAAATGAGCCTTTTGTTTACATTTTTCTGGAAATCACTCATGTGAGTTAATCTTTTAGGGGTTTTGTGGCAGCCTGCAAACAACATGAGGGATATGGTTGGGTTTTATCTTTTCTGTGTCAACTGGGACATTTACCTTCATCTAACAACACATTTGCATTGTAAACACATTGGCGAAAGGAGGGAGGAGCCTGAAGACGATGTGGAACAACTGACACGGATTCAGTTGCAGAAACAAGACTGGAAGATTTAAGAGGTTTCATTTGAGTTCATAAATTCAAACACCATGCATGTTTTCAGATTCAGATTTCAGATTTCAGATTCATTGGCCAAGTAAAATTACATTTACAAGGAATTTGTCTTCGGTAGATGTTCGCTCTCTAAAACATACAACAACCATAATAAATGAAGAATAAAAATACCTAAAAACACATAAGAACATGTATACCCACACACATGTTCATTTACACACACACATATATACATACACACACACACGCACGCACAAACACACACTCACGCACACACACACACACACATCCATAAGCATACTGATTAAGTATTAAAAACTATAATAAAAGTGTGGCGAGCAGGGCCACTTATCAATTTAGAAACAACGCCACCTGATTATCAGGAACCAAAACGACTGAAACTAAGGCACATTAGTTCATTTTTACAAATCAAGCTTGAGACGGAGTTCCATTCCACACAAACAGATTTTATTCAAAGAATAAAATGAGTTTAAAATAATCTAAAAACACCATGCACCTGCAGATCAACACTGCTTAAAACCAAATCAACTTAGGCTGAGGCTGACTAATGGGGCTGCCTAAGAGAGCCCAGAACTAAATACCAACCACAAGTAATTTCACCCCAATCACACGTGCATGCATTCGGGGGGTGAAGTGACTCTGGAACACACGCACACCATCAAAAGGACCACCACCAGGGCTCGACCACCACCGTCAGCTCACAGCCTAAATGAAAAGAAAACAGAAAACAGTAAAAATCCAAATCCACACATACATACACACACACACACACACACACACAGCCACGACTGAGCAGGCAGGCCGTCAGGGAATGAGCGAGCATACAGCTCGCCTGCACACAAATCTATTAGCCTGCGCCTCAGCCGTCCTTATGAGCTCCCGGGCAGACGACAACTGCCGGTAGGGCCCGCAGCCCCTCGTTAGAATACCCAACCCCACAGCGGGTGTACGCCCTCCGCTGGTATACGGTACAGAGGAGCGAGTGACAAAGCCGCTCCCGATGGTCTCCGCTGATCCCGTCAACCAGTCCGAGCAGCGGGGTGGAGAGGTCTTGGAGCCGGATGATGGTCCAGCACCGGGTCAACAACCGGTAACAGAGATCTCACGAAACTGTGCAGAAAAGCAGCAGAACAGCAGAGTCTCCTGTGGAGACACACCCCTTCCTGGATCTGGAAGACACATTAATTAGTCTCATCCTAAAGCCACAGCTAAGTGGAGAGGAGCGCAGATGTACATACCACTTCTTTGAAGCAGATAGGATAAAAGAAGCCTTCCGTTACTCTGGGAGGACCACATACAACAATTCCTGTGGCAGGAGCAACCAATAAACACCAGACTCCATGCAACTACTGCAGCGTTTTTAAATAGTACTCACAGTCCGACACGCCGGAGTCCCGTACACAACAGCTCTTCACACAGGAAGCGGAAGTTAAGCCAAAGTAAAAGATCGCTGTAGCGCCACCTCAGGCCCTATTTATATGAGCGCCTTCCCTCAATGATAGGTCGTCCAATTACTCGGTGGCAGGTGACTCATCCCACTACAAAAGGATGGTAAAAGAATCTACAGATTCAGGAGAGAAATGGCTGAAGGAAAGAAACTGTTCTTGTGTCTGGTAGTTTTTGTGTACAGCGATCTATCGCGTCTGCCAGATGGGAGGAGATGGAAGAGAGTAGATGCAGGATGTGTGGCATCTTGGACAATATTCACTGCCTTTTTCCTGGTCCTGCTGATGTACAGTTCCTGGACAGAGGGCAGCTGAGCACCAATGATTTTTCCTGCTGTTTTAATAATACGCTGTAGTCTGCATTTGTCCATTTTTGTGGCTGACCCAAACCAGACAGTGATGGATGAGCAAAGTATGGATTCGACTGCAGCAGTGTAGAAGATGGTCAGCAGCTCTTGTGGTAGGCCGTACTTCCTTAGTTGCCGTAAGAAATACATTCTCTGCTGAGCCTTTTTGAGGATGGAGTTGATGTTTGTTTCCCACTTCAGATCCCTGGAAATGATAGTTCCCAAGAACTTGAATGAGTCCACCATTGACACTGGGCTGTTGGATATTGTGAGGGGGGGCAGCACTGTGGGAAGCTTCCTAAAATCCACGACCATCTCCACAGTCTTAAGGGTGTTAAGCTCAAGATTGTGCTGACTATACCAGACCACCAGCCTCTCAACTTCTCGCTGATGAGCAGACTCATCACCATCCTGGATGAGCCCAATGACAGTGGTGTCGTCTGCAAATTTCAGGATTTTTACAGCTGAGTCCTTAGAGGTGCAGTCATTGGTGTACAATGAAAAGAGCAGTGGAGAAAGGACGCACCCCTGTGGTGTACCGGTGCTGATCAACCTTGTGCCAGACGTAACATTGTTCAACCGCACATGCTGGCTCCTATTTGTCAGGAAGCTGGAAATCCACTGACACATGGCAGGGGAAACAGTGAGCTGAGAAAGCTTTGAGGTGAGGATTTCTGGTATAACGGTGTTAAAAGCAGAGCTAAAATCCACAAACAATATCCTTGCGTAGGTCCTTGGTTGATCAAGATGTTCCAGGATGAAGTGCAGCCCCATGTTAATTGCATCATCCACTGACCTGTTTGCCCTATAGGCAAACTGCAGGGGATCCAGCTAGTGACCTGTGGTGATTTTAAGATGGGACAGCACCAAGTGCTCAAAGGACTTCATGACTACTGATGTCAAAGCCACGGTTCTGTAGTCATTCAATTCTGTAGGGGAGGATTTCTTCGGTACTGGGATGATAGTTGAGCTTTTGAAGCATGATGGAACCTCTCACAGCTCCAGCGATCTGTTGAATATCGTTGTGAAGACAGGTGCTAGTTGGACAGCACAGGTCCTTAGGCAGGAAGGAGTTACTCCATCTGGGCCTGGTGCCTTCCATACGTTCTGTCTCCTAAAGATGTTGCAGACATCCTCTTCCTTCACAAGGAACGCAGCTTGAGATTTAGAGGAAAGAGGAGTAAGAGTGTCCAGGTGAGGGGTGGCGGCTGCCGCTATGCTGGAGTGGAGGAGGGGTGTGACATTCCTTTCCTCAAAGTGACAATAAAAGCCATTTAGCTCCTCAGCAAGGCCATGATTAGCATCAGAAATGGAGGATGATCTCCTGTAGTTGGTAATTTGCTGAATGTTTCTCCATAATAATGTGGGGTTGTTGGCTGTAAACAGTTTTTTCAGCTTTGCTGCATACTTAATTTTAGCAGCTCTGATCTCCTCGTTCAACGTGTTCCTGAGTGATTTGTACAGAGGCCTGTCTCCTGCCCTATAAGCCTGCTCCTTTGCCCGTCTCAACTGGCTCAGAGTTGCTGTAAACCATGGCTTGTTGTTATTAAAGGTGCGAAAAGTCTTTGTTGGCACACACACTTCCTCACAGAAGGTGATGTAGGATGTCACAGTGTCCGTTAGCTCGTTCAGATCGCCGGTGGCATCTGCAAATACTCTCCAGTCTGTACAATCAAAACAGTCCTGTAACTCCTCTTTTGCTTCATTTGTCCATTTCCTCACTGTCCTGATGGCTGGCTTTACAGATTTTAGTTTTTGTTTATAAGTGGAGATAAGATGAATCAAATTATGGTCAGAGAGGCCGAGAGCTGCACGAGGGACAGAGTGGTATGCCCCTTTAAGAACTGTGTAGCAATGATCCAATATGTTTTTGCCTCTTGTGGGACATCTGATGTGCTGTCTGTATTTCGGTAGTTCGGTATTAAGTTTAGCCTGATTGAAATCACCCAAAATAATGAGCACTGAGTCTGGGTACTTGTTCTCTGTGGAGGTAACTTGATCGGCGAGAGTCTGCAATGCAACACTCACATCTGCTTGAGGATGTATGTATACTCCAATCAAAATTAATGATGATATTTCCCGCGGGGAGTAAAACGGCTTACAGTTCAAAAATATTGTCTCCAAGTTTGAGCTACAATGTTTACTGAGAACTGTAGCGTCTGTACACCAACATTCATTAATGTAGAAGCAGATTCCACCTCCTTTCGTCTTCCCTGATGGCTCTTTTTCCCGGTCTGCGCGATGTAAACAAAACCCGGGCAGGTATAAGCCATTATCAGGAATCAAGTCACTGAGCCACGTTTCCGTAAAGCAGAGGGCAGCGGAGTGTGCAAAATCTCGGTTGGTCCTGTTCAGAAGGAGCAGCTCGTCCATTTTATTAGGTAGGGATCGGACGTTCGCTAGGTGTATTGCTGGGAGAGGCATACGAAATCCCCGTTGTCGGAGTCTCACCAGCGATCCTGCTCGTTTACCCCTCCTGCGCTTCCTTCTCCAACAAACAGCAGTTCCTCCGATCAAAACTTCCAATAAACTCCCCGGGTCCTCAAATTTTTGAAAATCCGTTTCTGTGGTTTGTTGTCTGATAACCAGTAGTTCATCTCTACTGAAAGTAATCCGTTTTGCATCACTGATTTCCAAAAAAATATACAAAAACAACACAAACAAAAGAGAGCAATGTACCGAGGCAGCCATCTGCGGCGCCATCCTCTTAGTACTTATAGTACTAAGTACTAAGTAAGTACTAAGTACTCAGTACTTAGTACTACTAAGTAAGTACTAAGTACTTCCGTACTTATAGTAACTGAAGGTAAATAAATTATTTATATTTATACATATATATTTTGCATTATAGAGCATAACAACTCTATGCTCAGGAGGATATGACCTACATTGATCAAAATGTCTGGTTTTTCATCCAGGAGCAGGGATTGAGTTGTGGGGGGCTAGATATCTTTCAGGGAAAGATCCAGTTTCTGCTTATATTACAATATTTATGGACTCTCAGCGTAGCTGGATTCTGTTGAGCGGAGAGGACGCAGAGCGCTGATCGTTGGTGCGCCCGCTGCGTCCAGTGCATGATACATTCTCAAGGTGGCGCAACAAAACCTTATTATTAACACATGATCATTCATATCTGTTTAAATCCTCTGGTACTCTGTCTTTTAATTAGGGTTCCAAGCCCAAAGGGCAAGGAACCCTATTGTTTTTCTACGGATTTTTCATTATTATTCTTCTCCGCTAAAACTGTATGGGGGCAAGAGCCTGAAATTGCCAGGAAAAATCGTGATACGGCAGTCTGATAGAAAATCCTGACCGCTACTCAGGTTCGAAAATTTGGACCCCGAGTCACCTAGGTGGCGCTATTGCGGAGGTGAATACGTTTGAGCTACTAGCTCCCAAACCATAGGGCTTACAGACAAAAAACTTTATATGGACATGATCCTTGGATGATTCTGCATCTTTTTTGTATTGGCCACGCCCATTTTCGCCTAGCTAGATTTTTTGCTAGATCTCAAAAACGCAAAACTTAGTTTTAATCACCTATTCGTCATTTTTCGTCGAATCAACTTCAACCTTTGAACTTATAATCTATGGAGGAAGAGAAGTTGTTGTAATGAAGAAAAACTAGGAATTATTGAAAATTGGGTTAATGACACCATGTCAAAATCTGTGCGCTAGCTAGCACATGTCCTAATTGATTATATCTTCAACAAATTTCAAGATAAAGGGCAGGGAACCCTATTGTTTTTCTACGGATTTTTCATTCATTATTATTCTTCTCCGCTAAAACTGTATGGGGGCAAGAGCCTGAAATTGCCAGGAAAAATCTGATACGGCAGTCTGATAGAAAATCCTGACCGCTACTCAGGTTCGAAAATTTGGACCCCGAGTCACCTAGGTGGCGCTATTGCGGAGGTGAATACGTTTGAGCTACTAGCTCCCAAACCATAGGGCTTACAGACAAAAAACTTTATATGGACATGATCCTTGGATGATTCTGCATCTTTTTTGTATTGGCCACGCCCATTTTCGCCTAGCTAGATTTTTTGCTAGATCTCAAAAACGCAAAACTTAGTTTTAATCACCTATTCGTCATTTTTCGTCGAATCAACTTCAACCTTTGAACTTATAATCTATGGAGGAAGAGAAGTTGTTGTAATGAAGAAAAACTAGGAATTATTGAAAATTGGGTTAATGACACCATGTCAAAATCTGTGCGCTAGCTAGCACATGTCCTAATTGATTATATCTTCAACAAATTTCAAGATAAAGGGCAGGGAACCCTATTGTTTTTCTACGGATTTTTCATTCATTATTATTCTTCTCCGCTAAAACTGTATGGGGGCAAGAGCCTGAAATTGCCAGGAAAAATCTGATACGGCAATCTGATAGAAAATCCTGACCGCTACTCAGGTTTGAAAATTTGGACCCCGAGTCACCTAGGTGGCGCTATTGCGGAGGTGAATACGTTTGAGCTACTAGCTCCCAAACCATAGGGCTTACAGTCAAAAAACTTTATATGGACATGATCCTTGGATGATTCTGCATCTTTTTTGTATTGGCCACGCCCATTTTCGCCTAGCTAGATTTTTTGCTAGATCTCAAAAAACGCAAAACTTAGTTTTAATCACCTATTCGTCATTTTTCGTCGAATCAACTTCAACCTTTGAACTTATAATCTATGGAGGAAGAGAAGTTGTTGTGATGAAGAAAAACGCAGAATTATTGAAAATTGGGTTAATGACACCATGTCAAAATCTGTGCACTAGCTAGCACATGTCCTAATTGATTATATCGTCAACAAATTTCAAGATAAAATGATGAGACTCTAGACCCTTACAAAGTATGAGCGGTAAACCCTATCTACGCAATTTTGTTTGGATTCACCAATAGGGGGCGCTTAAGATTCAAAAAGTTTGTTTCAGCAAAACGGCTTGATGGATTTCCACAAAACTTGGCAGAAATGTTTATCATTGGACCCTTACGCTATATTTCGAAAATGATTAAAAAGTGGGCGTGGCTTATAGGATATAAATAGGCTTTAAAAGTTTTCGCCCTTTTACTCATGAAAAATATATATTCTGTACAGAAAGTTACAAATCAAATCAGTCATAGTGACATCTACAATCACAGAAAAAATTTGGAATTTTGTCCAATAGATGGCGCTGTTGTACCCCAAAAATGTTTATGGTATGTTTCTCCCCATTACATTCGTAAAAAAACAAATGGTCTCATCCAGTATGTTCATTGATTCAGTCAAATTTAGATGAGTATTTTAAAAAATAATTTAAACTTATGCTAATTAGTAGAAATTTGCATAGTAAGTCAAACGTACTTTCGTTAACTCCTCCCGGCCGTCCAATACAATCACATCACTACTTTCCCTGACAAGAGAGGAGGAGCGGCTGACCAAACGATGTGAAGGGATTTGGGATAATTTGCTTATTTGTTTTTATATGATTTTTTAAAATAATTTTGGGGGAATGAAACAGTTTTTTTAGCATAACTTCAAAAGATTTGGACATTTTTCAAAGCTATTCATAACCACCATACCTAAGGTCAATTCAAGTGGATATCTTGATTTTCAGCTTGATTCAACAATAGGGGGCGCTATAAATAAGAAATTATACTGCTGAACTGGCTAAATGGATCTGCACGAAACTTAGTGGTTGTCATTATTATAGAGTCGTAAGACTACAATATCAATATGGTAATGATTGATCAAAGTGGGCGTGGTTTATGATCATTTAAAATTTCAAATTTGAAAAATTTCCTAAAAATCATTACTTGCATGTAAGAGGCTAAGATTTTCAGGTTGTGTTAACTGGGTAGGCTGGAGCTTATGTCACATTCTGGTCAGAGTTGGGATCGATCTTTCAACCTTTTAGAGCCATTCCCATCTGTACCTGGTTGACCCTGCCCGGATAGCTCCAGATGGCCCCAGCTTGGCCCGGTTGATTCCACACATCCTTGCTTAGGTATGCAAGGAATGCAGTCAGAGACATTTTTAGGTTCTAGGTAATCAGCATGATAATGAATGAGAATGAATTGAGCATGACATAAGCCCATTTGGGTTGATCCTACCCACCAATCAGAAGCTTGCTCTAGTGGAAGGTGTGAATATGCTGTCAGCAGGGGGAGTGTTGGCCCTGGTCAGCCTGAAGCAGACCACCTCAGAAAGAGGGCTGAAAAACAGTCTCGTTGCACCCTAAAAATTGGACGGGACGCCGGCGGGAGAACGTGTCTTTGGGGCGGGGCTGCGTGAGGAGTGGGGAAGTTGAGGGCGACTGGCGCTGGTGGCTTGGAACCCGTTCATAACTGCTTGCAGTTCTAGTTGTTCTTGACGCTCTCCGCTCATCATGTGCTGCGGTGATTTCACCTCACTGACACAGCATCGAAACACGCACCACGCTTTGTGGACAGGAGTTCCCTTTGATCTGCTCAAAAGTAACTGATGAGGGGAAAATGTAAGAATCCAGGAAGCAGTTTTTCTGCAGAATTTAGAGGAGATGCAGGAAGATGAGAGAGAGAGAGAGACTAGTTAGTTCAAATCCCTTTAGCTCCGCCCCCTTTCAGCTCTCTGTCTCTAGAAAGCACACGCATTGTCTGATTGATGCCAAACTACCACAAAACCATCTTTGACTCCCTAAGAGGACCTCAATAGGATATTTATGTAATTGGTCACAGCGCCCGCTAGATAAGATAAAAACTTAATTACTTCCTAATACAAGGTCAGAATAGCATTAAACTTGGCTTGTGTCATCACGTGACTGCACCGAACACACTGATGTAGTTGTTGGTTCAAACCCCTTTAGCTCCACCTCCTTTCAGCTCTCTGGCTCCAGATAACGGACGCAATGTCTGATTGATGCCAAAATAACAGAAAACCATCTTTGTCAACCAAAGCTTACCTCAATGGGATTTTTCTGTAGTTGGTCACAGCGTCCCCTAGATAACTTTAACCTTCAATAACTTCAAAAAATGGGGTCAGAATAGCATTAAACTTGGTCTGTGTCATCACACCACCAGTGTGGTGAAGATAGAATATACCCTAGTGGTGAGACGTGTAATGTAATGGTGAGCTCAGAGGAGATGCTGAGTCAGAGTGATATGCAGACGAGGAGATCATTTGCGGTTTCTGGTGGAGGGGTGGTTGACGTTTCTGTTCCGGGGACGTGCCCGGGTGCCCCGGGCTGCCGGCCTGGCCGGAGCTGCGAGGGCCGAACGACGCTGCTTGCAGCTTTAATTTATTTTGTTATTAAGCACAGCTGCTGGAGAAGTTATTGCATTTGAGCCCCTCCATTTTTACTTCAGTAAGTTAAGCCCATATTTCATGTTCAGAATGTACGCTGTCCACTGAGGTGAACATGTAATAAATAATTTGCAAATTATTAAATGTTACAAACAATATTTATTGAAATTTGTTTCATTCACACCCAAATATGAATGAAAATAATTGTTAAATAATCATGGTTGAAGATTTCATAATTCATGCATTAAAAGGTTAAGCACTGGCAAAATATTTAATTCCTGGTATTTTGGTGACAAATATAATTTGAACTATGAACTATGAACTGTGCCGCTTTTAGTGGCTGACAGGGAAAGGGTTTTAGTGGAACCCCTCGATTTGAGGAACGGATTGTTTAACAGTACTTCTGGACCAATAAAAGCTAAGTATGTAGGTTTTTGGTTGAACCTCTTGGACTGAGAAATTGTGTGATTTAACAGTACTTCCGGACCAACTAAAACTAATGACTATTATCAACTTGCATTTTATCTCCTTATTATTATTTTTTTTAATCTTTGTTTCTGATGTTTAAAACCAAGACATGGGAGTTCAGCGGATGACAATTGCACCTGGGTGAAAATAATCTGGTGGGCAGTACCTGTTGAATTCAAAAACTGCATTTTGAACTCTCTAAAAAATATCGTTTGTCATCAGCTGAATTTTTCTGGCGTCTGTTAAATTTAGGAACTTGTTCAGATCTCTAATTAGCGGGCTTTGTGATCAGAACAAGAGGAAAAACTGTCTGGAAGCAGAATTAAAACGAGAAAGCAGATTAAAGTTGTTGTGGGGAATTTTCATTAAAAAAGTTTTAATTGTTTTAATTCTTCATGTATTCCCAGATCTGGAACTTTGAAATGCTTTGACACAGAATTTCACGCTCCTCTGTCTCTGGCTTAAACAGCAAGGTCGTATCAGAAAAACGTACACATCCTATTCAATCAGCCAAGAAGCTGAAGCAGAAAACAGAAAGGCTTCGAGAAATAACTGCTGGAAGAAAATGTAAAAATATAAATAAGTTTTTGTTTTAATTTAAAAATGGGAGTTGCACACCTTGAAATTCAGTATGAAGCCACTGAATGGTTGATTGTGTTCACCCGTCCTCTCTGGAATGTAAACATTTGCCCGTTTTGGGACCGGCGGAGATTAGACTAATGTTGACACAGCTGCTCAACCGTGTACACTTTAGAATATGGAGGAATAAAGTTATGTAGTTTCTGGCTGAAACATTTAATATTGGTAAAATTTAAACTGATTAACAACCAGATTTATTGCTGAACACATCAAATAGTTAATTTTGTACATGACCACATATTTCATTTATTGTAAGACAGGCAGTAAGATATTGCCTACATTTCGTAACTTGGATTTCATAAAACATGATAAAGGTTAAAAAATTTAGTTACACACCTAAATTTATTTTATAAATGGGGTTTAAATGTTGAAGATTCGATTGTTTGTTGATTCAATTGTTGAGCCGAACCTCGCTGTCTCCTTATCATAACCCAAACAGAAGGAGACTGCTGGAGACTGCTAGGCGACCTGACCTCTTCAGACACACAGAGGTCGGTGGAGCCTGACGTTTCTCCGAGTAAGATAATTAGTTGATTGCTCTTAATAATCTGCTAACTATCTGATGCTTGTGCATCTGTTAAATACCAGTAAAACTTGATTATGAGAGTAAACAAAAATAATATTAAGCAGAGTGTAACCCCTGATAGAAGGTTAAATGAACAGAATTGAAATGTCAAATTTAGGAGTGATGATAAATGTTTTGTTTTGAACCTAAACTAAACAAACTTTCAAAACTACTGATTGTGCTTTTTAAAAATATCTTCTATGAATGACCTGGTTCGCTCCCTCGAGCAGATACTTAAATACTATTGTTGATCGATATTATTAGAGATTACCCAATACCATCAAAAACATTATCTATAGCAGATAGATGGATTTCTAGGTTACCATGTTTTTTTTTCCTTTCCATTATGTTGTTTTCATGACAAATGTTTTACCTTTTTTTGTAATATTTGAATTGCTTTTATGTTCGATTTATTCACCACATTTAACTTTCTCATGCACCATGTTCAGCACCTTGGGCTTCCCGACAGGGTCGCGGAAGGCGCTTTATAAATAAAGCTTTGATTGATTGATTGATTGATCTTGAAGGCCAACTACTACATGGGTCAAGTCGTGGCTTTGACATCAAGGCCGCCTTGGCGTCAGATTAGGATAACAAGACTGTGTTTGGGTCAAGCAGAGATAATTTCCCCTCTGCCTTCAGTCTGTAACTGGTCATTCCAGTCCTTCAGTGAAGCCAATTCGGGTTTTTAAACATCTCCACACCGCCCGGTGACCCTCTCCGAGATGAATCCAGCTTGCGCACTAACACCGGTAACGCAGCTAAGACATTGTCCAGCTTACGATTCACCTCGAGTAACGTCCCAGTCTGCGAGGTCTCCTCCCGGACGTTGCTGTCCATAGGTGCGGGTCGCCCTCCAATCGCTCCCGTCTTCCCAATATTTTGGAAAACCAGATATCTTCCCACTCCAATCAGAAGAAATCCAGTGATCATCAGGCCAAATATCCACATATCTTAGACGTCCTCAATGGACAGCTGAGAGACACAGACGACCTTCCACTCCTTCCAGGAATCAAGCATATATCCCGCTGTGTGTGTCCCATGAGGGCAAGTGGGAGCCCCCTCCTCCGTTCTCATCGTAGAAAAAATCTTATCAATCGCGTTGAATGACCAATTCATTAAATCCATTTCTGAAAAATAGTGATTTCCAGAGGAAATGCAGAGAAGCGCTCTGTAGGCAGACAGGACAAAAGAGCCTTGGGAAAAAAGATAAGGGAGCAAAGCAGAAGCGACCGTGCTCTGTGAATGCCACGCACTTAGTTATACTCCTCTGCTTGACCTTTAAGCTAATTAGGGCTCCTCCTCATGCATTTCCTTGTTTCCTGTAGTAGAACCATTTTAGACCAAGCACACTTTTATAAATTATGAATTACTTCTTTTGTTTAGAACGTCTTTTCCCTTCCTGAAATGATTATCATCTTTTCTAAAACCTTTAGTGTTGTGTGAATCTAAGAACACCATCAGCTGTTTTTTTTATCGTTCACTGTCTCTATGTGACAAATGAGTTTTATTTTCCTCAGATAAATCTGTTGTAAAATTAAACTTACAGAGTTTTACTTTAGCAGTATTTATTTCCTGTTGACAAATTTTACGAATTATTTGAGTAACATTATTGGGTGACATTGTACATTGTTTATGTTTATGTATTTAGCAGACGCTTTTGTCCAAAGCAACTTACAAGTGATAATCAGCATATTGCCCTTGAGGCTAACAACAACAATAACGTTGGTTACGTATTGTAACCCCAGATTCTATGAGTCTAGTCGCAGCCCTTAAGCTAGCTGCTATTGGAAGGATGATCTCCGCATCAGCCAATCATGAAGAGCTTAAATGTACGCCCACCAATAGTGGGCCCCCTCGTGGTATATAACCGCAGTGACCCCACTGCTCACCTCCAATGGCTCTTATTCCCATCATAACCAGTGGGGCCAGTGGCTTAAGGGCTGCGACTAGACTCATAGAATCTGGGGTTACAATACGTAACCAACGTTCTATTTCGTCTAGTCTTAGCCCTTAAGCTAGCTGCTATTGAAATAAAGCGCAGCTGGATGGGTTTACGCCCCACTGGTTAACACAACCAATGGACACACCCAATCAAATCTCCTCTAGTGGGGGACGTTCAGCCTCAGACCAGGCCTAAAGACTGAGGCAGGCACATAAGAGAGGGGCCCCCACTAAAAAAACATCATCCACAAGAGGATAAAATCCATCTCAGCAAGGCCAATGAGGTGCCATAAACATTCATTCAGCCTGCTGGGGTCCAAGCACTGAACGAGTGATGGATCCTGAAGACACATCTCGTAAATAATAACGAGTAAAGGAACAGGGTGAAGCCCATGAAGCAGCCTGACAAATGTCTTCCATTGACACACCACTGAGGAGCGCCATCGAAGAGGAAATCCCTCTGGCTGAGTGAGCCCTGAGTGCCTCAGGGGGATCCCGCCCTGATGATGTGTAAGCGAGGGAAATGGCGTCACACAGCCAGCGTGAAAGGCGCTGGGCCAACAGCGCCTGACCAAGGGAAGACTCCCTGTAGTGCACAAACAGGTTTTGTGAGCGACGAATCTCCGAAGTGCGTGACACATACCGTACAAGCGCGCGCACCGGGCAGAGAAGGTGAGAAGCCGCCTCCTCCTCAGAATTATGGGGAGGAGGAAAAAGTCCAGCCAATGAAATTGACCTGGATTTGAAGGAAGCATTAATGCTTTTGGGCACAAAGGCTGGGTTGGGGCATAAAACAGCAGACCCGCCATCCTCCCGGATCCTGAGGCATGCGGGAGCCACTGAGAGGGCGGTTAGGTCACTCACTCTCTTAACTGATGCTAGCGCCAGCAGCAATGCAGTTTTAAGCGACAGGAACTTGAGTGAGACCTGGTCCAAGGGTTCAAATGGAGCTTCAGATAAGCCGTGCAGAACCACCGTTAGATCCCATTGGGGAAAAAGCGGGCGGGACACAGGTCTGTTCCTTCTGACACCTTTTAGAAAACGTTTTGTGAGGGGATGATTGAAAACAGATCTATCTCCAAAACCCTGATGACATGATGAGATAGCTGCAGCATATGTCTTAACAGTGCTGAATGCGAGGCCCCTGTCCATCAGTATCTGCAAAAACGATAGGACATCCGCCAGCTGGCAGGAGAGCGCTTGAACATTCCGTTCTGCGCACCAGTTCTGGAAAGCTGCCCATTTAGCAGCGTAAGAGGCAATGGTAGAGGGCGCCCGCGCACTCTGAATCGTGGCCACCACATCATGCGGCAGCCCAGAAGCCTCTAAGCGTGACCGCTCAGCGGCCAGACCCACAGCCGTTGGCCTATTTCCGGAGGATGTTTGATTATCCCATCCGCCTGGAGAAGGGCGTCCGCTCTCCACGGGAGCCTCCACGGGGAGCCGGACACTAGCGCTTGCAGGTCCGGAAACCATGACGCGGACACGCGCCTGGGAGCCACCAGAATAACGGAGAGCTGTTCCGACCGAATTCGGTCCAGGAGACGGGGAATCAGAGGGACTGGTGGAAACGCGTAAAGGAGCGTTCGAGGCCAGGGCTGGTGTGAGAAGGCGTCCGCCCCGAGCGGGGGTCCGTCCCGGGGACTCAGGGAAAACCACAGGCGACACTGAGCGTTTTCGCGAGCCGCGAACAGATCCACAGACGGTTCCCCGAACCTGATCCAGATCTGTGATATCAGTGCAGGATGTAGACGCCAGTCGGAGTCGCGGGGTCCCCCTCTCGACAGAATGTCTGCCGCTACATTCAGTACCCCCGGAATGTAGATGGCTCTGATGGACAGCAGGTGGACATGTGTCCAACACAGTAAATCTGTGGCGACACGCAACAGTGGGAGGGATCGAACTCCCCCTTGGCGATTTATGTAGGCTGCCGCTACCCGGTTGTCTGTGTGAACTTCGACATGACGGCCCTCGAGAAGGGCAGCGAAGTGTCTGATCACCTTCCTCACTGTCATAAGCTCCAACACATGTATGTGCTCGTGCGTGTGGGAGGGCCAGCGATCTGCCACCGTATGGGACAAGCACGTGCCCCCCCACCCCGACAGTGACGCATCCGTGAACACAGATACGTGTGACGCAGGACGTCCGATGGGAACCCCGCGTGAGAGGATGCAGGGGTTCCCCCAGTGAGCGAGGTCCCCGCCCACTGAAGGGGGAATCCTCAACATACGTCTCTTCTGACGTATTGGGTGTACCCGGAGGCGGACGAACCAGCGTTGCAAGCGCCTCGTGCGCAGCAAACCTAGCGGCACTACTGAATGGGCTGCGGACATCATGCCCAGGAGTTTCATGACTAACCGGGCTCTCACGATCTTGCGGGGTTGAACACGGGAGATCACCGTGGAGAGATCTGCCGCTCTTGCAGGCGACAAACGTGCTCTCATTAGGGAGGCGTCCAACTCCACCCCGAGATACACAATCGACTGGGATGGAAGGATGGAGCTCTTTTCCCAGTTTATAGAAAACCCTAGGGTCGACAGATGCTCTGTCAACCTCCTGGTTTGCTGTGACGCCTCGTCCTCGGACCGAGCGCACAGGAGAAGATCGTCCAGGTAAAATAAGACCCTCATTCCCTCCGTGCGCAGTGGCTGCAGCGCGGTCTCCAGACATTTGGAGAAAGTGCGCGGGGCTAGCGAGTAGCCGAAAGGGAGGCGATTGAACTGATATTGAACTCCCTTGAACGAAAAACGCAGAAACTTCCGGTGGTTTGGAACTACTGGTATGTGGAAGTATGCGTCTTTCAGGTCGATTGACGTGAACCAATCCCCGGGGCGCACATATTCCAGGACTTGTCTCATCGTTAACATGCGGAAATGCATTACTGCTATGGAGCAGTTGAACAGGGACAGGTCGAGAATCGGCCTCATTCCTCCCGACTTCTTCGGTACTACGAAGTAGCGGGAGTAGAAACCCGAGAGTTCTTGTCCGCGAGGGACTCGGGAAATATCGTCTTTGGACAGAAGTTCCCGCAGCTCCAGCTCTAGCGCCTGAGACTGTACTTGCGATGTGAACGTCGTCTCCACGATCCCGTTGAAGGGAGGTGGAGTGGCCTGAAAATGAAGTGTGTGACCGCAATGAATGGTGTCCGAAATCCATTTGCTCATGATGCAAAGGCGGCGCCACTCGTGCGCGCGTTCCGACAGTGGACGCGTGTGCGCGGTCACGTGAACAACGTCTGAGGGTTGTGCATGCGCCCTTACCGCCGTCGCCCGTACCAGAGAACTGGGGGCGACCCATGGAGGGCTGCGCTCGAAAGGGCAAGTGAGAAACAGCTGGAACAGGCTGGTCCACACCGCGGAGCGTGGAGTCCGAGAGTGAAGGACGAGTGGGAGCCGGGCCTGTGCACGGGGGCGACAGAGTGCTAGCGGATGGAGCCGCGCACTGTGCCGCCGCGCGTGGTCGAGACAGCGACATGACATCCCGCCCCACCCAACGGCGTGGGGAGAGCGGGACGAGTTGGGCCTGGCCGGATGCTGGGGCCAGAGCGCAAATGGAGCGCACCCTTACGGCTGGCCGTGTATTATGACTACCTGCAGGAACATGTGTGCGTGCAGCAGTGCTTGGTGTGGGGAACATGTGTGAGAACTCGGCAGAGGATTCTGCAGAGGACTGTAGGATTGTGCTCTTTGAGTGACGTTTTTTGGGTTTTATTTCAAAACCAACAACATCAGAACAATCAGTAACACACACATTCCCCCCAAAGAGTCACTTCCGTGGCTGCTTTTGGCGAGGCTCCTGCACATGGGACTGCCAAGACGGCGTCTGCTGGCCCCGCCGGAACCGTTGTCCGCCATCTCGCTGGTCCCGCTGATGTGGAGCCGAAGCGGGAGGCCGGCTCCGTGGAGCGGGCGGTGCAGCTGGACGTCTGAAGCTTCCGCGCCGTTCGTCCCATCCTCTGGCTGAACGGCCGGAGTGCGAGGCTGACCGAGGGTGAACCAGGTCTCGCACCGTAGCCGATAGTTCGGCCGTCTTCTGAGCCCTCTCAATGACGCCCCTAAGATGGGGACCAAACAGAACATCGGTGGTGATGGGGCCATCCAGCATCTCCCTTTGCAGATGTTCCGGAATGGAGGGCAGGGCCTTCAGCCAGATCGCTCGCTGGATGAGGGTCTGCCAGGCAGCGATGCGAGCAGAACCGGTGAGCACAGCAGCACACAGATTGAGGATGGCATCAGCAGTCTTAGTTATGACGGCTTTCGACTCCTCGGGAGCTTCCAGCTCCTCCATCATCTTGGAGACGCCGAAGGCAAGAAGGGCGATGTTATTCCCTGCAGCGCCGGTCTGAAAGGCACACTGATGTGCGCGGTCGGTGAGCCGCGTCAGCAGCTGGTCATGTTTTGAAGCGGGAACAGCTCGCGGGCCAGCGAGGTGGTTCTTGGCGCCGAACAGCGAGGCCAAATCCGGCTCTAGTGGAGGAATGGACGGCCAGCCTTGGTCGGAAAACCCCTCGACCTTGGTGATGGGCGCATACGTGCCGACTGGCGCCTTGAGCTTGGCAGGCTCGGAGAAGGCGGCAGACCAGCAGCTCATAGCAGCGGGGAAGCGCGGCCAGACAGGGTCTGGACAGCGTGTCTGAGTTGCCCCGAAAATTCCCGCCAAATCATCCGCTTCAGGCAGGGCCGGTTCTGGCACAGCTAGCCCCTTGCGGGCTGCTGACGCAGAAATGATGGCGGGCAGCTCCTGGAGCAGTGCTCTTACTGCTGGCAGGGAGGAGCGAGAAGCCACTGGGGCAGAAGGACCCGCTGAGCGAAGCTCGTCGACCTCCGTTATGTCTAGGAGGGACGCCGCCTCATCGTAGTTTTCGCTGTCAGTGACGTCATCCAGCCGGTTGAAGCCAGCCGGCTCCTGACCGGCGTCGAAGAAAACCAAAGCCTTGTCCAGCGGGTTGGAGTCAGCCACCGGAAATTCTTCGTCGGCGGCGGGAGTGAAGTACTCGACCCGGCGAATCTTCTCCGCCACGGGCAGAGCGGCACAGAACGGGCACGAGGCCTGCGGGGTCAAGGCCAGGCCAGCGTGGTGAGCCCCGAGACAGACCTCACACTTAGCGTGCAGGTCGCCGCTGGAAATGGAGCCCGTCTGGCAGGTCGGGCAGGGTCTGGTGTCGCTGGACATGGCTGGTAAGTCGTCTTCGGATAATTTGCTCTTTTGAGATAATATTTGCTCTTTAATAAAGCTCTCAAGCTTGGCATGAAGAGAAAAAGGAGGTGAGCAGTGGGGTCACTGCGGTTATATACCACGAGGGGGCCCACTATTGGTGGGCGTACATTTAAGCTCTTCATGATTGGCTGATGCGGAGATCATCCTTCCAATAGCAGCTAGCTTAAGGGCTAAGACTAGACGAAATAGAACAACAACAACTTGACATCAATCATGGAGAGGAGGGAACAAGGAGTGGGCAGTAGAGAGGGGGGACGGTTGCAGGGAGGGGGGACGGTTGCAGGGAGGGGTGCTAGTTAAGAAGATGCTCTCTGAAGAGCAGGGTCTTCAGGAGGTTCTTGAAAATTGAAAAGGAATTGTTGATGTACTCTGAAGCAACCTTACCTTACTGAATCTATGTGAAGTTGAAATATTATTTTTATAACTAGGACTGGTTTTGTTGTTTGTTAACTCAGTGTTAGAAGCAAAGAGATTAAATTAAGAAGTCACTATAGGTGAAAGTTTCTGGAGCAAACACATAGAGACTATGATATTATTATTATTTTTTGATATGAGCTTGGGGATGCTGACAAGCTCACCCCTTTTCCCAGATGGGTTGATACTTTGTGATTTCATTAGATTACAATCTTCTGCAACAGCTCTTTTACTACAATTTCTTCTGTGACTCTTAGGTGATGTAAATCACCTTTTGTGCTTATTTTCAATTTTCTTTACACGGGCTATGGCTTTTTTGTTAGTTGTTTTGGTTTGTTTTGTTGTTTTATGCACACTGTGTTGCACGACTCTGCCCCCTCCTGATGTGACTGTAATTGCAAGTTCCTTGGGATGGGTGTTTTTCACATGTTATGTGAGGTCCAACTTTAACGTCGGGTTGGCTCAATGCTTGCCAGAATCGGGCAATGTTTGTTTGTGTTTTGTTTATGTTTTGTTTCTGGTGAGCCATGAGTTGGCTCATGCCTCAAGAGGGGGGAAGGCTGATAACGATTTCCTCACATTATTACGCAGCCTGGATGAAATTACTTTAAATATTGGATGATAAGAATTTTTGCTGAAAACAATTAAAAATCAACAGTGATCTCCCAGAATTTCTTTGTGCTTTTTTGCCACAGGCCGTGAAAACAGGAAATTGGGTTCTGATGAAGGTGCTGAAGCTAAACAAACGGGGCAGCCAGAGGTCCATTCGAAGTACTCCTCATCACTCCCACTGCTGTGAAGATTGCTGAGAGGCCATCTTGAATTAATCTATCCCACTGCAAGCTTATCAACTAACCGCTTTAATGCGGCAACGAAGTGCGGCTACAAAGGGGTGGGCCACCACTAGGGTGCCACCCCTCAAACCCGGTGAAGATGGAGGTCCGCTTCAAGGTCATTGGTTTCACCACATTGTTGATGTTGGTGGTCGCACTCATGGTCCTGCACTTGGACCACCTCTCAGCATCTCACCCAAACCCAAGCCCACCCACCACACACTGGAAAAAACAACTCCACAATTTTTCCTTAATTACTAATTTTTTATTTCAAATATTCACACAACAACTATTTAAAGGCAACAGCCTGAAGAATAAAAGTAAGCTTGAAGAAAAGTAACCTGAGAATATTAAAATATCCAACTCAAAATGTCGTGCAAATGTCATTGGGGGGATGCAAAATCGAAAGCAGCATTAAAATGTGCAATCAAAAGTAAAACTCAAATATCAAAGTGTCATAAAGAAAGTTCTACTTTCCATTTTGTTCAATGTTGTTATAAATAAAACTTAAAAACATATCACAGTGGGCAATCAAAAGATTCTTACACAACAGAGAAGCACTAAAATCTCACCTCAAGGAAGATAAGTTATAGTGCTGTCATTTTAGGTTTGGGGCAAGATGGAAATGATTGTGGGTTATTTCCACAAAAAGATCATCTCAAACACCAAAACCTCACTATCATTTCCAGTGTTATTCAAAACTGCACTCGTCTGGACTTTCTAGCAGCAAAGGCATCTATGGTTTCATCCAATGAAATTTGTTTTGACACTTCCTGATTGAGGCTTATTATTGCCAGTCCACTGAGACGTTCCTGAGACATTGTGGATCGCAAATATGTCTTGATTAGCTTGAGCTTGGAGAAGCTTCTCTCAGCAGATGCCACAGTCACTGGAGTTGTGGCAGCAATTCTCAGTGCTATCCATAGATTGGGATATGCTTCCTTAAGGTTTTTCTCCTCAAGAAACACCAACAGTTCAAGAGATGTCATTTTGTGTTTTGGCCAGGTTGGAAAAGATTGCATCTCCCCAATCAGTTCTTCTGCATCCAAATCTGATTGATCTCCGAAGGTCAGGGTGTTGGCCAGTTTTTTTGCTTGGTTCACAAGCTCATCAGCTGGGAGCTCAGGGAAGTTTGTGAGAACACTAAACTTGCTAGCAATGTCACCCATCATTTCTGTTCTTTCTCTTAGTGATGAAATGCACACATCAACAACTGCATTGAAGAAAGAAATTTCCATTCTCTTCAGTGCATCACTAAGCTGCTCATCGGGAGCCTCGTAGGAAAATTGCCTTTTGGTCACTCTGAGCCTCATCTGTTTTAGGGTAGCAACTACATTCATCTCTGAGGATTGTGCATCAGCAAAACCAGTGTTTCTGTAACTGGCAAGGGAGACATCAACTTTTTTCAGGAGGTCTACAGCAACATCCAAGTGCACGGTTGCAGACTGCAGCAGCTTATTGACATTTTGGACGGTTACCAGAATGTCATACCAGACAACAGTGCAAATGCAGAAGCGGTATGAACCAACTTCTTCAGCCAAAGACTGTGCTTCTACTTTTATGAGTGGGTCTGCAGTGCTGTCTCTCACCTCAATAAGGGCATCTCTAACTTTGGCAGCCTGAAACCTTACAGCTGCCACACTGTTAATTCGGCTCTCCCATCGTGTCTCTGCCCAGGATTTCAGAGTTGTGTTCACGTGCTTTTGTAGAATGGACCACCTTTTAGTGGAAGCAGAAAACAAAGTGAACAGTTTCTGTAGGTAGCCAAAGTATCCAGTTGCATCTGCAGAGCTCTTTGCTGCATCTGAGATAACTAAATTAACAGTGTGTGCTCCGCATGGCACAAATAATGCTCGGGGGTTTCGTTGTAGTAATCTTGCTTGAACACCTGCTTTCTTCCCCTTCATGTTAGCACCGTTATCATATGACTGCCCCCTGCAGTCCTCAAATGGGATGTGTAACTCTTGAAGTCTCCCTAAAATTAGTTCTGAAAGGCCTTTTCCAGTTGTCTCTTCTGCTTCAAGGAAACCAAGGAAGTGTTCTTTTATTCGTGGAATACCTTCAATTGAAACAATTCTCAGAATCACTGACAACTGCTCTTTGTGGCTCAAATCTGGAGTGCAGTCTAAAATTATTGAAAAATATTTTGACTGTATAATTTCAGACACAATGGACTCCACAATCCTTTCACTGATACAGTCAATGATTTAATTTTGGATGATTTTTCCAAGGTATGATGTGCGGTTCGCTCCTCCTTCCACTTTGGCAACGTGCTCCTTTAGGACAGGATCAAACTGAGCCATGAGCTCCACTTCTTTCAGGAAGTTGCCATTGTTGGGAGCATTTAATCTGTCAGTGGTTCCCCTGAGAGCAATGTTGCGCTCGGCCAATGACTGGATGATGGCAACCAACCTGGTAAGCACCTCACGCCACCTTCTTCTTTCTGTATTTATTAGTGCCATTTGCACTTTGTCTATTGTTTTGCCCGTTCTTATACGGCTCTCTAGTTCCTTCCACAATCCCATGTTCTTGGTGTGTTCTGGACTATTTTCATGCATTTTAAGAGTCTCACTACAGTTTTTCCAGTAGTTAAACCCATCCCTACTTAATTTAAATGCTTTCTGGGAGAAGAGCTTGCCACAGAAACAGTATAAACTATCCCTTTTGGGTGAATACATCAACCACGTTCTCTTGATTTTCTCCCCATTCACTAACTGTCTGTGGACATAGTGGTGATGGAAACTTCTTCCGTCCTCATTTTTGGGGAAAGTGAAATCTGGCTTTACCTCAAAAGGTCCTCGACTAACTAATTCACTTTTCACTGCATCAGTCAACTGCTGTGGCCAGTCAGCAGGATCCATGGGGCCAGCTCGTACATGTTCACAGCCAGCTCTAGAAGCTGATGATGGCGTCTCTTCAGGCTGTTGGATTGGAGCAGCACTGAGTCTGCTGGTGTTGGGTTCTTCTTCTGTGAGAAAAATAACACACACACACACACACACACACACACACACACACACACACAAAGCAACTTAACCTTCTGATGCATGAATTACTTAAGGACAGCACCACTTTCACATTCAATATTTTACTTCCTCAGTCATGTGCAGTGATGCTTTTCATTATTTTTTATGTTACTGGACTTTTTATTTTATTTATCTTTTTTATCTGTTCTATGAAAACATGAATGCAATCATCAAAAACAGGTGGAAGTGAGCGCATCCATGGGGAATATTTGAAATAAATTATGTCTCACTCTCAGGTGCTCTTCAGCATCAAATAAATTGTAGAACATGAGAAAGAAGAACCGGTGATCTGAGGCACTCTGAGGATTTCATTTATTAAACAAGGAAACGCCGACTAATGTCACAAAAACTAATGTCCATCCTTTTTTACAAATTTACAGCCTAATTGACAATGACATCCTTAAGTAAGGAGACGATTTCAGATGTGTATGTTCAGATTATTTAATATTCTCAATGCTAAATTAATGCTGCACTGATTGTGCCAAAATCAAGTGTCTGGTGTGGATTCAAATAAATTAATTTTGCATATCGATATATGTGATAAGCCGTTTAATTTGAAAAAGTCCGTTTCTACTGCTGATTACAAATAGCCTAACAAGTAACTTACTCACCTGGCTCTAGATGCTGAGATTGTAGCTCAGTAAATGTGCTGCTGCTGCTTGATGCCTGGATGAAGACGCTGCAGTGTAAACAAGAAAGAGACGGCATAAGATGTCATGCTGTGTTTAGGCAGTTCTCACTCCCCGCCGGGCCGGCGGCAGCGGGGGAGTCCCCGCAGCGGCCGCTGCGGCGCCACCCGCCCGATGTGAAGGACAAAGTGAAAGTTTGCTACACCCACACCTAACATTCTTCTGATATGAAAATATTATATTCATATTGTATGCCTACTTAAAACTTGAAACAAGGTTCATAAAAAGCCTGCGATCATGCTCCAAAAAAAACAGTAAAAAATCTTACATTCTTCATCTTCACAATGAGACTCAACAGGTGTAGAAGACAGTCCCGCCCCCGTGGTGTCAACAGGTGACTGTGTGGCTGCAGATATTGTCTCATTGCATCTGGACACGACGATTCAAAAGTAAAATTAATTGGTTAAAGTTATGAGATACTGTATTGTGAATGTAAACAGCTAGTGAGGGTCCGTCCGTGGACTGTGCGTGGAAGGAGAGGCAGTTAGCTACAATGCTAAAAGTTCCTTTGCTAAATTTATAAAGTCTACATACCTCTGCTTTGGGCCCGTTTTTTTTTTCTTCCTCTTTCCGTCGCTTTCGGAATGCTGATCCCGATGGCTTGGGTGTTCTTTTCATCGTAAAATATATCAAATGTTTAAACACGACGACAACACGATGTCCTTCTACAGCGCCAACCACGCACGTGATCTACGGCACCCTTAATGGTCAAATGCATCGGAGAGGACCGGGAGCTCGTCATGCAGCCAGATCATTAGAATTTAAATATTGATGTTTTAATTTCATGTCATTTCAGAGCAGAGGGAAATTTTGAGTATGCAGAGGGCGCATTTCATATTACAAACATAAATTTAATAAACTGTTTTTTATTTTATTTTGAAATTTTGCGCCCTAGCCATCAGATGGCGCCCCAGGCGGCCGCCTGTGCCTGCCCTTGGGGAGGTGGGGGGGGGGGGGGTACTGTCATGGTCTGCGTCTGTGTCTTCCTTCATGTGTCTCCTGATGTTTCTCCATTCCTCTCTAGATTCCCTTCTGTGTCTCATAGCGCCCTCATGTGTCTTTTGTCTGCATCTCAGTTAAAGTGTCTTATGTTGTTACCCTTTTAAGATCATTCCTCCCAGGTCAGCTCCAGCCTCTTTGTCCTCAGCTCTGTGTATGTGTGTGTGTGTGTGTGTGTGTGTGTGCGTGTCCTCCTCAACTCAGGGTAAGTGTGTGTGTGTGTGTGTGTCCTCCTCAACTCAGGATAAGTGTGTGTGTGTGTGCATGTCCTGCCCCTTTTCAGTGTGTGTGTGTGTGTGTGTGTGTGTGTGTGTGTGTATGCATGTCCATTCCCCAGTTCAGTGTATGTAGGTGTGAGTTTATGTGTGCCAGTGTGTGTATGTGTGAGTCCTTCCCTCAGTCTGTAGGTTTAGTTTTTGTGTTTTAGGTTTATCTGTCCTCCTTTAGTTCTGTTTCCCCCATTTAGATAAATTATTGTCACCTGTCTTCCCTCCAGCCCTCACCCCACACACCTGCTGCCTCGTCGTCTCGTCTTCCTCCGCTTATCCGGGTCCGGGTCGCGGGGGCAGCATCCCAACTAGGGAGCTCCAGGCCGTCCTCTCCCCGGCCTTGTCCACCAGCTCCTCCGGCAGGACCCCAAGGCGTTCCCGGACCAGATTGGAGATGTAACCTCTCCAACGTGTCCTGGGTCGACCCGGGGGCCTTCTGCCGGCAGGACATGCCCGAAACACCTCCCCGGGGAGGCGTCCAGGAGGCATCCTGACCAGATGCCCAAACCACCTCAACTGGCTCCTTTCGATCCGGAGGAGCAGCGGTTCTACTCCGAGTCCCTCCCGAATGTCCGAGCTCCTCACCCTATCTCTAAGGCTGAGCACGGCCACCCTACGGAGGAAACTCATTTCGGCCGCTTGTATCCGCGATCTCGTTCTTTCGGTCATTACCCAAAACTCATGACCATAGGTGAGGATTGGGACGTAGATCGACCGGTAAATCGAGAGCCTGGCTTTCTGGCTCAGCTCCCTCTTCCCCACGACAGATCGGCTCAGCGTCCGCATCACTGCAGACGCCGAACCAATCCGCCTGTCGATCTCCCGATCCCTCCTACCCTCACTCGTGAACAAGACCCCGAGATACTTAAACTCCTCCACTTGAGGTAGGACCTCTCCCCCGACCCGGAGGTGGCAAGCCACCCTTTTCCGGTCGAGAACCATGGTCTCAGATTTGGAGATGCTGATCCTCATCCCAGCCGCAAGAAAACTAGTTTTTGGGACATGGAACGTCACCTCGCTGGCGGGGAAGGAGCCGGAGCTTGTGGCAGAGGTTGAGCGGTACCGGCTAGATATAGTCGGACTCACCTCGACACATTGCATTGGCTCTGGAACCCGAGACCTGGAGAGGGGTTGGACACTCTACTTTGCTGGAGTTGCTCCGGGTGAGAGGCGGAGGGCTGGGGTTGGCTTTTTGTTAGCTCCGAGACTCTCTGCCTGTGTGTTGGGGTTTACCCCGGGGGACAAGAGGGTAGCTTCCTTGCGCCTTCGGGTCGGGGAACGGGTCCTGACTGTTGTTTGTGCTTATGGGCCAAATATCAGTTCAGAGTACCCACCCTTTTTGGAGTCCCTGGGACGAGTGCTAGATAGTGCTCCATCAGGGGACTCCATTGTCCTGCTGGGGGACTTCAATGCTCACGTGGGCAATGACAGCTTGACCTGGAGGGGTGTGATTGGGAGGAACGGCCCACCTAATCTGAACTCGAGCGGTGTTTTGTTATTGGACTTCTGTGCAAGCCGCAGTTTGGCCATAACGAACACCATGTTCGAACATAAGGATGCCCACCGGTACACTTGGTACCAGGGCAGCCTAGGTCACAGGTCGATGATAGATTTTGTAGTCGTATCATCTGACCTGCGGCCGTATGTTTTGGACACCCGAGTGAAGAGAGGGGCGGAGCTGTCAACTGATCACCACCTGGTGGTGAGTTGGATCAGATGGCAAGGGAACATGCCGCGTAGACCTGGCAGACCCAAACGCATAGTGAGGGTCTGCTGGGAACGCCTGGCAGAAGAGCCTGTCAAGACGGTCTTCAACTCCCACCTCCGGCAGAGCTTTGACCACGTCCCGAGAGCAGTGGGGGACATTGAGTCCGAGTGGGCCTTGTTCCACTCTGCGATTGTCGAGGCGGCTGTTGCTAGCTGTGGCCGTAAGGTGGCCGGTGCCAGTCGTGGTGGCAACCCCCGTACCCGCTGGTGGACACCAGAGGTTCGGGGAGCCGTCAGGCTGAAGAAGGAGGCCTACAGGGCGTGGCTGGTCTGTGGGTCTCCGGAGGCAGCAGACAGGTACCGGATAGCCAAGCGGGGTGCAGCAGTGGCAGTTGCCGAGGCAAAATCTCGGGCGTGGGAGGAGTTTGGTGAGGCCATGGAGAAAGACTATCGATCGGCTCCAAAGAGGTTCTGGCAAACTGTCCGGCGCCTCAGGAGAGGAAGGCAGCAACTCGCTCACACTGTTTACAGTGGGGATGGGGAGCTGCTGACGTCAACTGAGGCTATAGTCGGACGGTGGAAGGAATACTTTGAGGAGCTCCTCAATCCCACCAATGCGCATTCCGAGGAGGAACCAGAGCTGGGAGGCCTGGGGATGGACTGTCCGATCTCGGGGGCAGAAGTTGCTGAGGTAGTCAAACAACTACACAGCGGCGGAGCCCCGGGGGCGGATGAGGTTCGTCCTGGGTATCTCAAGGCTATGGATGTTGTAGGGCTGTCATGGTTGACACGTCTCTACAACATTGCGTGGTCATCGGGGGCAGTTCCTAGGGAGTGGCAGACCGGGGTGGTGGTCCCCATCTTTAAGAAGGGTGACCTGAGGGTGTGTTCCAACTATAGGGGGATCACACTCCTCAGCCTCCCTGGAAAGGTCTACTCCAAGGTACTGGAGAGGAGGGTCCGATCGATAGTTGAATCTCAGATAGAGGAGGAGCAATGTGGTTTTCGTCCTGGCCGTGGAACTGTGGACCAGCTCTATACCCTTGCAAGGGTGATGGAGGGGGCATGGGAGTTTGCCCAACCAATCCACATGTGTTTTGTGGATTTGGAGAAGGCTTATGACCGTGTCCCCAGGGGCACCCTGTGGGGGACGCTCCAGGAGAATGGGGTGGGTGGCTTTCTGTTAAGGGCCATTCAGTCCCTTTACCAGAGGAGCGTGAGTTTGGTCCGCATAGCCGGTAGTAAGTCGGACCTGTTCCCAGTGAGGGTTGGACTCCGCCAGGGCTGCCCTTTGTCACCGGTTCTGTTCATCACTTTTATGGACAGAATTTCTAGACGCAGCCGTGGTGTGGAGTGTGTCGAGTTTGGTGGCAGGAGAATCTCGTCTCTGCTTTTTGCGGATGATGTGGTCCTCCTAGCTTCATCCAGCTCTGACCTTCAGCTCTTGCTGGGTAGGTTCGCGGCCGAATGTGAAGCACACCTGCTGCCATTTTCCCTAATTACTCCACCCTGTGTATTAAGCCCTGTCTTGTCTCTGTCTTGTGTCGGTCCATTGTGGTATTTCTGTCAAGCCTTCTCTAGTCTCTAGCTTTTTTGAACCCCAGTCTTTTCTAGTCTTCAGTATTTTGTCTCTTGCTTGGAAATTGGATATTTTTGGACTTATTGGCTCCCTGCCTTTGGATTTATTTTTGTTTGTTCTCGGCTCATCCAAATAAAGGATATTTTCTTATTTCACCATCTGCCTCATGTCATCTTGGGTTCTGCATTTTGGGTCCTACCAACACCGTAACGTGACAACTTAAGTTCCTTACAGAGAAGAATTACTTTTAACGAGACTTATTCATGAGCTTTCTTTTGTGGCAGTCACATAAATAATGTTTAACCTGCAAAACGTCTTTATTTTCATGACCTTGACCTTGAACAAAGGGGTCAACAAGTGCTATAAACCTCTGGGAACTCCTTCAAGACCGTTGGAAAACCATTTCAGCTGACTACCTCTTGAAGCTCATCAAGAGAATGCCAAGAGTGTGCAAAGCAGTAATCAGATGAAAGGGGGGCTAATTTGAAGAAAATAGAATATAAAACTTTTTTTTTCAGTTATTTCACCTTTTTTGGTTAAGTTTGTGTCATCGGTTGCACTTTTGATTTGCCAGCTATAGACCGCGAGGGTAACTTTAACCATGGCAGGTGCAGAGACGAAGAGGAGGCGAAAATTTTATATCAAGTTCAAAGAGAACGTGCTGATTATGCTGCAGAACACTGGGGAGCAATAGGGGTTGTATGAACTAGTCGACCACTATAGTGACGTTTTATAACTGTCATCGACTAGTCGCTGTCACGTGATAATGACCGGCAAGATGCAGTCCTCGGAAAACTGCTGTCAGCAGGTGACAAGCTCCTGCGCGTCGAGAGGCAACCCGCTGTGCCAGAGCGTCGGTACTGACACCCGCCGTAAAACGAACATTTAACCAAATTGTGACGTTTACCCTCTTGCAATTTAACATTCCCCTCACCCCCATCCTTACCTAAACCAGCTTGCGCATGCAAAGCTCTGATTGTTGACGCGCTCCAGACATCTGCGTCCTGAGCACGGCCAAATCAGGTGTCACCACCTCAAAAACTAATTTAACACGCGATCGTTCATGTCGGCTCATTTCCTTTTATGTTTTCTGTCTTTTATTCTTTTATTTGTGCCTGATGCTTTTCGCTGCTGTGGAGCAGGGCGCATCACCTTGTCCTCCGGTGATGCACCTCACCGGTGCGGCCGGCGAGCAGCACTCACTCCGCTGTTTTTGCGGTCGGTAGATCTTTTAGAACTGCAGTTCAAAGGTAACTCATGAGGTGAATAAATATGAACCCAGGAAGCAGTTTTTCTTTAGGATTGAGAGGAGATGCAGGAAGATAATAAACAGGCAGGACAGGAAAATAGTCAAATAAAAACAAGTTAGTTTTTGTACCTGGTGGTTGCAACAAACAGACACCACTGAAGGTAATCAGAAGTGAGGAACAGAAAATGAAATAATTATTTTAGTGTTTAGAGCAGCAGGAACTACGAGAGGTTGCAGGCGCATCAGTGAGTTTGCGGCCGCTGCGCAGGGGGAGGGGGGAGAGGGCTGAAGCAGAAACTACCGTTGTTAAAAGAAATGTGTTTAACTTTGAAAATGTGGGCGCAATTTTAATTGTCAACAACTCCAGCGAACCATTAGTTCATTTTGCTCAAATTGAAGTTGAGGCCTGGCTCTAATTCTGGCCCTCCTTCCAATAAAGGCCTGGAGCTTGATGAGCTTGAGTCAAATACAGGCCCGGGCCTGTATTAGAGGATTTACGGTATTTGTTTTTAAAATTACATTTTAGGCAGAAATCAGCCAGAACGACTTTGTTTCGCAGGTCCCAGTCATTCCCGTGTGTGTGTGTGTGTGTGGGGGGGGGGGGGGGGGGGGCGAATTAAAATTGTCATTTGTTTTAAGGACAACAGAGCAAAGAAGCGTTTTTACTAAGCTTAGAGGTGAAGAGTGAAGCTGTTTACACACACAACCACAGAAGTTCTTCTGTGAAAAGCAGTTTTACATTCGGGGATTTACACAGCTGACATGTTTTAATGAAGTAAAAATAGTTTGTGTAAAGACTATAATTTTTATCTTCTCATGTGGATAAATGTAAAAATGTGTTTATTGCCTTTTTGTCACCTGTGGTCTCTGATTTTCTCTGTAGGACTGCAGGTGTCCAGGGTCAGGAGAAGCTTTACCTGTTGGTCATCCTGGGAGAGAGGCCTTCTACTCATCATGTTAATGTTATTTAGCTGTTTGATATTTGAACACATTTATTAAAACAAATACTAATAACTATTTCTGGTCATTGATTTTTGAACATGTTACATGAACAGAAAATGAAAAGATGGTAAGGAGACAAGATTATTTATAATACGTTACACTTATTTACAGATCAAAACCAGCAGTGGTGGGCAGTCAGGGCCAGCAAAGCCTTCTCTGCTGGCCTAAACATACTCAGAAGCATAAATGTATTTTTTTTCCTTTGGTAATTATTTTTAAATAAAAAAAATGTTTACTGGTCTATTTTCTTTATATCCTATTATACCCACTTGGCTGTGCTGCTTCCAGTGTTAAAATACCAAGGCTGGGTGTTATCCAATCAGATTTAAGCTAGCTTGTGTTTTCAGGCAGATTAAGTCTGCTCTAGGCCTTCAGAATCAATCGAGAAGCCCACTGTCCACTGTAAGTGAACAGAGACGATCTAGATGCGATAGCCAATCAGCTCACGAGTCAGCTTGGCCCGGGCCAGCTAGCTGGCCTCACGCAAAAGTTGACATGAACGCATCCTGTGATTGGATGAGCAGTAGTTAGAACTTTTCTAGCGGCATGAAGCAAAATATCAAAACTAAACACAGAGATTTGTACCTATAGGCAGCTATCGGTGTATTTTTGAACACATGATGGCTGAAAGAGGAGAAGAGACAGACTTGGTTGCAGATTAACTTGCCACACCATTTTCAAGACGGACCTTTCAAGAAAAAATGGATCTTGTGAGAACAGGTCGTCTGACTCCAACGCTAGCTGGCTTGTCCCAGCAGGGGAAAGGATTTGTTCGTCATTTTCAGGCAAGCAACTATGAACGGTACCCATGGCTAACAGCTTCAGAGAACCGCTGCAGGTTATTCTGCTGGGAATGCCTGTTGCTCGCATCAGATGGATTTGGTAGCATTAAAGCGCGTTAAAACGTATGCCAGAAACACGACCGGGCAGACACGGCTTTCAGCGTTAGCCTCCATGTCCGTAGAAAAGGATCCACTCATGGACCTGAAGCGCACAGATAAACTGTACAGAGCCACTGAGGTTTTCCTGAGGAAAGAAAGACGGATGGATTTTATTTTCTAATGAGCAGGAGAGGAGGAGATCCATGCTGGACATTTATGTTGGTGAGTAGAAACATTTCATTAGTATTTTTTAATGTTTTGTCATTTTATTTTGTTAATAATCAATAAATGGTAACGAAATAAAATGGCAAAATGAAATTATTCTGTGTTCTGTTTCTATGCAATTTATATTGTGAATGACGTGGTGTGTGCAGCTGCGCCAACATGTTCAATTGTTTCGCGGTACAATTTTCTCCAAAACAAATGCAAATAATGTGTTTGCTTTACTTATTTATTTTATTGTCTCATCTCTTAAACCTGTCTTTCATTTCTGAGATTTGACGGTATCCGTGGTCAGCTTCCTACTCTCAACTGGGAATGCGAGTTTGATTTTAAAGACTCTGGAAATTATGTGTCTTGACCAGCCACTGGTGGGTGTGTGTGTGTGTGTGTGTGTGTGTGTGTGTGAGGTTTCTCCAGCTGTGATGTCCTATTGATGGTATTTTAAGGTGTATTAAATTAGATTGGACTGAATAGGAAATCACTGAAGGCCCAGGGGTGGAATGCACCGCCCGCCACTGAAAACCAGTATGGACCAGTTATGTACGGTTAAAGCAGGATTAACCTGAGTGACTCTTCCTGGATCCTTTATTTAAACTGAGTGAGCAGGAAGTCTTTAACAGTGCAGCTGGATCTGCTGCAGGAGGATCCAGACGTGGATGGAGGGCTGGAGCAGCCAACACTTCTCTGCAGTTCGCAGATGAAATACTAAAAAATTCTGCGGCTAAATGCACCACCAGCAAGAAGATTTGTGCAGCGAAAATCAGGAATAGCAGCAATTTAACAACGCACCGAGTCGTGCAGGGCATCATCTTGAGAGCTGAAATATGGAAAGTCTTTGATTGCAAAAAAGTGAACCAGAGTCCATCTTCTTCCAGAACAGTGAAACGGGACCTGCCCGCCAGCACAAGAATGCAGCTATAGAGGCCCAAACGCAAGATCCTACGCAACATTTGTGGGGATGCACATTTCTAATCAAGAGATCATTTTCTCTGGTGGAGAAGAGTAACGTACGTCAGAGTTTTAGCTGGCTAGGCAGATTGAGACATGCGCACACTAGGGCTGCACAGTTCTGGTTAAAACGAGAATCAGGATTTTGCTTAGAAGTGAGATCCCGGTTCTCTCATGATTTTTTTTTCCAGAATAAGTGTTTATTGCACTGATTACGTGCACATCAGCTTTATAACAGCTGTTGCTGAACATGAAACAATAAATGTCTCTCGTCGTCTCTTAACCCTCTGGAGGCAGGTGTTAAAACAACCTACCTGGTTACTCCACATACGTATTTCATGAGCATTTTTAACTCAGAAGTACCCCTGAAGGACTTAGTTGTTCGTCCTTTTATCGAAACTTATTTTGAGCCTGAGAGGGTTAAGTACACAACTTTTGAATAAGTTTAACGCTGATAGGCATGTTTCTTAAAATGTCAACCACAGTTTTTAACAAAATATAACATTTAAAATGACAACATGGTTGTTGTTGACCATGGTAGGACCAGAACGGAGAACACAGTCCTTTTTTATCTAGCCAGCTGCTTAACCCTTTGATGCATGAATTATGAAATCTTCAACCATGATTTTTTTAACAAATTTTTTCAGTTGTATTTAGGTGTGAATGAAACAAATTTCAACAAATATTTTTTGTAAAATTTTATAATTTACAAATAATTTATTACATGTCCACCTCAGTGGACAACGTGTATTCTGAGCATGAAATATGTCAGCTTGGCTTACTGAAGTCCAAATGGAGGGGCTCACATGCAATAAAGTCTTCATCAGCTGTGCTTAATAGCAAAAACAAATAAATAACAATTTTGAGTACCTGTCCACTGTAGTGACCATCATGCACCAAAGGGTTAAAATCGTTGTCATTTTGAATTGAGATCACGATTAATTGTGCAGCCCTAGCACGCACCCATGAGAAATGATTCAATGATTTTTTGATAATTATTGATTTCTCTGCTGCACAATCACTAAACAGCCCCAGGAAAACAGTGCATGCCATGGTCAACACCTAAGTGGGTGTGGTGTGTGACAAAAGCATCATTCACGTCGTCGTCGTCTTCCTCCGCTTATCCGGGTCCGGGTCGCGGGGGCAGCATCCCAACTAGGGAGCTCCAGACCGTCCTCTCCCCGGCCACCTCCACCAGCTCCTCCGGCAGGACCCCAAGGCATTCTCGGACCAGACTGGAGATGTAACCTCTCCAACGTGTCCTGGGTCGACCCGGGGGCCTCCTGCCGGCAGGACATGCCCGAAACACCTCCCTGGGGAGGCTTCCAGGAGGCATCCTGACCAGATGCCCAATCCACCTCAACTGACTCCTTTCGATCCGGAGGAGCAGCGGGTCTACTCCGAGTCCCTCCCGAATGTCCGAGCTCCTCACCCTATCTCTAAGGCTGAGCCCGGCCACCCTACGGAGGAAGCTCATTTCGGCCGCTTGTATCCGTGATCATGTTCTTTCGGTCATTACCCAAAGCTCATGACCATAGGTGAGGATTGGCACGTAGATCGACCGGTAAATCGAGAGCCTGGCTTTCTGGCTCAGCTCCCTCTTCACCACGACAGATCGGCTCAGCGTCCGCATCACTGCAGACGCCGAACCAATCCGCCTGTCGATCTCCCGATCCCTCCTACCCTCACTCGTGAATAAGACCCCGAGATACTGAGGTAGAAGGTCAGAGCTGGATGAAGCTAGGAGGACCACATCATCCGCAAAAAGCAGAGAGGAGATTCTCCTGCCACCAAACTCGGCACACTTCACACCACGGCTGCGCCTGGAAATTCTGTCCATAAAGGTAATGAACAGAACCGGTGACAAAGGGCAGCCCTGGCGGAGTCCAACCCTCACCGGGAACAGGTCCGACTTACTACCGGCTATGCGGACCAAACTCACGCTCCTGAATGAATGGCCCTTAACAGAAAGCCACCCACCCCATACTCCTGGAGCGTCCCCCACAGGGTGCCCCTGGGGACACGGTCATAAGCCTTCTCCAAATCCACAAAACACATGTGGATTGGTTGGGCAAACTCCCATGCCCCCTCCATCACCCTTGCAAGGGTATAGAGCTGGTCCACAGTTCCACGGCCAGGACGAAAACCACATTGCTCCTCCTCAATCTGAGATTCAACTATCGATCGGACCCTCCTCTCCAGTACCTTGGAGTAGACCTTTCCAGAGAGGCTGAGGAGTGTGATTCGCCTATAGTTGGAACACACCCTCAGGTCACCCTTCTTAAAGATGGAGACCACCACCCCGGTCTGCCACTCCACAGGAACTGACCCGATGACCACGCAATGTTGCAGAGACGTGTCAACCACGGCAGCCCTACAACATCCATAGCCTTGAGATACCCAGGACGAACCTCATCTGCCCCCGGGGCTCCGCCGCTGTGTAGTTGTTTGACTACCTCAGCAACTTCTGCCCCAGATATTGGACAGTCCATCCCCAGGTCTCCCGGCTCTGGTTCATCCTCGGAATGCATGTAGGTGGGATTGAGGAGCTCCTCAAAGTATTCCTTCCACCGTCCGACTATAGCCTCAGTTGATGTCAGGAGCTCCCCATCCCCCCTGTAAACAGTGTGAGCGAGTTGCTGCCTTCCTCTCCTGAGGTGCCGGACAGATTGCCAGAACCTCTTTGGAGCCGATCGATAGTCTTTCTCCATGGCCTCACCAAACTCCTCCCACGCCCGAGATTTTGCCTCGACAACTGCCACTGCTGCACCCCGCTTGGCTATCTGGTACCTGTCTGCTGCCTCCGAAGACCCACAGACCAGCCACGCCCTTTTCATGGCTTTCTATTAAATAAGTCTTTGAATCACTCTTAGTCTGACCTCTCAGCTGAGAAAGCTCTGCCAGGGTAGAGTCACCTGGAGCCGAGACCCCGACACAACAGCCTTCAGCCTTCATAGAGATGCACAAACCCAGCCACCGCGTTAAGGTGGTGATTCAGCGGATGGGACTCACTCACTCACTCGCTCACTCACTCACTCACTCACTCACTCGCTCACTCACTCACTCACTCACTCACTCACTCACTCGCTCACTCACTCTAGGGCTGGGCAATACATAAAAAATGTGTTATGGAAATGTCTGACTCTTATCGAGATCATTTTGCCATGTCAATAAATGTTATCATTAAAAAAAGAAAATATGTGTGATGGTTAGCAACGTTCATGTCCCTTTAAGAAGCTGTACCGCCTTGAGTCACGTAAAAATGGCCGTGGTTGAGATAAGCCAGTTCCGCGCAGATTACATCACCGGTGATCGGCGCGCAGTGCATGCCGGTTAGATTTGTGTCCAACTTGCTCTTACGCCATGCCTACGTAGGCATCGTGAGATCAAGGCGGCAGCAGATTTTGGAGCAAAATTCTGTAGTTGTTCTCCACCGGCTGCAACACCTTGGGCGTGATGGGAAACGCCTGGCTCTCACCTGATCTAAGATCTGATTGGTTCCCATCTTGATCCAGGTTTAACTACCTGATATGAAGTGGTCGCTGCGTACTCAAAAACTTTTGCTCCCGGGATCCCACAGTTTCATTTTAGCCCGGTCACTAGCGCGTTTTATTGCAATGATCCAATGTTTGCGGTGTTCAGGATCTCGAGGAATTCGGCTCTTCCCTCATCTTGTCCGCGTCTGTTATGGCATCCTGGGGTTTCTAGTTTGGGTTTTCTGAAAATAACAATAGCCTAACTGCAGGCAACTGCCTGCCAAGATGGTGCCAGTTGATTTGAACTGTTGCATGCCGGGAGAAGTGGCGTCAACTCACGGAGCTCTTTGCAGGCCATGTGAGAAATGTGTTTTGTCTTCTTTTGCCACGTTTCCTATGAGCACACTAAAACTACAGCTGATAACCTTTACTTTTTACAACAGTCATGCCTTCATATGCACACGTCTACAACATATGATATCCACAAGCATGTGAGGATGTGTTTCAGTTGCTAACAGGCACCAGAATTAAAATAAAAAATTAAACTATGAACTCTAACGCGATATCTTCACCCATCGTCACCCGCGAGCTACACATGTAGGGAAATCTGTCCGACTTAAACGCCGGCTTTCAGCCCCTCCCCCTGCTGCGTCCGTCTGCTCTCGTCTCTTTTCCAGGCGAGGCGCGGCTCAACTCGAACTCAGCGTAATGCATGTGACACCTTTTGTTTCTGCGCGTGCCTGTAGCTATCGTCCATGTATCGTTATCTAGGTGAAATCCTCTTTATACCGTTATATTGACTTTGGGTGATATCGCCCAGCCCTCACTCACTCACTCACTCACTCACTCACTCACTCACTCACTCACTCACTCACTCACGCATTCACTCACAGCCAGAGACGTGTGGGGGGAACCGGAGCACCCGGAGAAAACCCACGCATACATGAGGGAGAAAATGCTAACTTCACATGGAAAGGATTTGAACCAGTGACCTCGCTGTGAAGCTAAACTTTCTACATCGTCTCCAACATGCAGCCCCGTTTTTTTCCTCTGGCTGTGTGTGTTGGGGGCTCAACCAGTCACATGATCTGTTTATGACGTGGTTTTGTGTTTCCGTCGACACGCCGGAGTCATAAACTTTTTAAAGCGTCTCCACATAGAAACGCTCTTCTGGTGTCTGACTGTCTGTGGACGGTCCTCTTTAGGTGGACAGTCGTCATCATGGAGACTTACAGACCCAACCAGTTCTGACTCGTGACAGATTTCAGTCGGAGGACAAGTGTCTGTGTCCGTCTGACAATCCTGAGGATCTGTCTCCAGACTCTCCACAGGTGTGTGTGGTTCTGGTGAACTCCCTTCAGAAGCAGCCTGGAGCTCAGAGCAGAGACGGTCTTGGAGCTGCAGTCTCAGGGCTTCAAACTCTTCTTCATGCTGCTCATTAATTCTGAGTTTCTCCAGCTGAAGGTTTGTGATTGCCCCATAGAGTCTGGTCTCTGTGTCCTCCATAGTCTGCAACTTGCTCATGAGATCTCCGTTCTTCTTCTGCAGATCTCCAATTTCTTTTTCTAAACTCTGATGAACTGAGTCTTTGTTGTGACTGTTCTGTAGTTCTTGCTCTAACTGCAGGCGCTGCTGGTTTAAACCTTCCTGCAGATTTTCACAGACACTTTCCTTTTTCTGCAGCTCATTCTCTAAAGTCTGCAGTCTGGTCAGTCTGGTTTCTGCGACATCCTGATAATAATCCAGTCCCTGCTCTAACTCATTAATTTCTATCAGTAACTTCTCCTTACTGATGTCTTTTTTCTACTGTTTTTTTCTCTAACTGGACTCTCAGCTGCTTTTCTTTGTTAAAACATTCTTTCAGTTTTACACAGAGAGAAGATTTCTCCTCCAGCTGTGCAGACACCTCATCCAACTGCTTCTTCATGGAGTAAAAATTCTCCATCTTGGTCTTAAGATCTGTGTTTTCTTTATCTAATTCTCCAATTTGCTTCCTGAAGTGCTGATTGTTTAAATCTTTGTAGAAACAGTTCTTCTGTTGGTCTTCTAGCTGGCGCCTGAGGTCGGGCTGGTCCTCTAAACGCTTTTGGAGATCTGCACAGACGCCTTCCTTTATCTGCAGCTGAATTTCTAAAGCCATAATTCTTTTGTGCTGGCTTTCTGCCTCACTTTGATGGAAACCCAGTCTCTCTTCCAGTTTACTGATTTCTTTCTTTAAGTTCTCGTTACTTATGTCTTTCTCCTGAATCTTCTGTCTTTGGTGGGCTCTGATCTGAGATTCCTGTTTTAAACGCTTCTGGAGATCTTCGCATAAATCATCTTTTTCCTTAAGTTGAATATTTAAAGTTCTCACGATTTCTTCATGGGTATCTCTTTTGCTCTGGTAATAATCCAGTCCTTGTTCCAGTTCATTAATTTCTCTCCTGTAAAAAGCACAATCAGACTCGGCCTTAATTCTGTTTTTCTTCTCGTTCCTCAGAGACTCGTTTGCACGGCTCAGATGGTTTTTGAGTTCACGCACCTGCCTTAAAAGTTTTTCCACGTTTTCATGTTTTTCACAAGCAGCTGATTCCTGCTGGACTTTTCCAGATCCAGGAGTTTTTTCTAGTGGTTTCAAATCATGTTCGGAGCTTTCTTGGCCGTCTCCGTCAGAATCAAAATGTATTTTCAGATTGTAATCCACTTCTGGATCTTCGAGGCACATCTCATACCAAGACGGTTTTGTTTTTACTAGAGACGTTGTTTCCAGGCATTTCTGGCTCTTTGTGTAAAATATTCTTGTGTTTGAGAGAGAAAGTCAGAAACGCGATGATTCTCACGAGAGCTCTGTCACACGTGTGTTAACAGTGAGCTGTGGAGTCTACTGCTGACTGACGAGCCTTTGATGACGTCATTTAGAGCATGCAGACGCTGGCAGGGCCCTTTATGTTGTGCTCCTGATCTCCTTTATTCTTCTTCCGTGGACGTTAACGCGTGCACCCTCCCAAGTTATACATCAAAACGAGCGGCTCGGCAGTGGGAGATGTACTCTTTGGTTTTCTAAGCAATCCGTTTTACAATGGCGAAAAGATTTGCAAAAAACGTGTGTGCCACTCAAAATTTGCATTATTATCCATTAAATATGCACATAATTTAATTTATTTGTATTTATTTATGTAGTTATTGACTTATTTTTAAGGAGGATAAAACCACTTGAGATTAAGCATCTCGTTTACAAGTGAGCAGAGGTGGAAACGAATTGAGTACTTTTTTGTGTATTAATACTTTTTAAGTTGTTTTGAAAATCCGTACATTTACTTTTACTAGAGTATGTTTTTTTAAGAATTGTAATTCGCTATTTAAATCATATCCGTAACTGAAATAAGTTGTAGCTTAATGAATTAAAAATATTGCATGAGTGCCGCGTCTAAATGGGGGGGGGGGGGGGGGGGTACCTTAGATAATGAGGACAAACAGACATTTTTACCGCAGTTTTGCTCAAAAACATTAGTTCAGTCGTGTGATCCACTCGCTGTTTACCTCCTCTCTCCCTCCTCTCCTGTGGGTTGGAACCCGCGCCTTAGCGCACCGGTGTGACGTCATCAGAAATCTGCTCGGTTCGGTAACCACTCTCGGTTCCGTATTTGAATTGTGTTTCCCTACCGCTCCGCACAGCAGCGGCAAAATAACGGTTAGCGCTCATAACAAGCGGATTATCAGCGCTTTACTCATAAACAGAAGACCTGCAGGCCTCTGTGAGTTAAACCATCCTGATACTGTTCAGGTGTAAACATTGTGCTCCATCCCTGTTTGAACTCAGAAGATGCTCCTTGATGCCACAGATATGTGAGGATTTAGCTTGTTTCTTTATTTTACTCCAGAATAAGAGATTAAATTATTACAAAAGCAGTTCAATGTGTGTGTGTGGGCGTGTGTGTGTGTGTGTGTGTGTGTGTGTGTGTGTGTGTGTGTGTTACACGGATAGGACTGCATGAGACAGCATGGTTTCATCAAATCCATGCATCTTATATCTTGGCTGAAGTAATGGCTCAGGAAAATAACATATTTCATAAATAATGACGTCTCAGTAGTGTTTATGATAATGTTTTATCTTATATTGTACCTATCTTTGGTCTGGGAGGTGTAACTTATTAATTTAAATTTCATATTTGGAGACCAACCTTCACAGTTTGGAGGCTCACGCTGGTGAGGAGACACCATTAGTTCTAGTAACACCTGGGCTCCCAAGGCCTGTTCTGACAGGATGGACGTTACGGGACCCTTAAGGATTCCAGTTGGATGATTGGAGGATTATTTAGGAGGATTGGAGTGAACAAACTGATTTCAGGGGTGAAGGGTTAAATGAGTGAGTGAACCCACCACCAAGGATGAACTGCTAGCTTTAAAAATCAGCTGCTCTTAATAAGCATGGAGGTCAGAGAGGAGCTCTAGGATGGACATGGATAAAGGAACTGTAATGTAGAGGTAAAGTAGAGCAGGGCCAACGTTAGCAGCTGTCATACGGTCCATCTCAAACGTTTGAATTTCATTTAGCTTGTTATGTTATGTGACAGGTTAGAGCACAGTCTCATGTTAGAGTTTTGTCATGAGAACATACCTTACATGCTGATGGCATCATTTCTCTAAATAAAGAATAATTTTAATCACAATTTTAATCACAATTGAAACGTACAATCGTAGAAAAACCTCGTGCAATCAATGTGCACGTCCTGGTCTCACTGACTGCATAGAACTCCCTCCATCAAATTGTGTTTGTGTGTGTGTGTGTGTGCGCGTGCACGCACACACGACCGTGTTGTGAACCTGCGTTGTGATTTTGCACTAAAATGTAGCCATCCTTACGCTGACAAAGATGTAACTAAGTAACTTTTACTTTGAGTCCTCCTGGTCCCATGTCGCCGGCCCCCTAGGCTTCCCTGGTCCTGCCTCCTGGTCCACTGTCGCCGGCCTCTCGGTGTCTCCTGTTCCCTCCTCGCCCGCCCTTTTTGGGTTGTGTTTTGTTTGTTCCCTCCTCTCCCTCCCTCTGATTTTCTCGTGTCCTGTGTTGTCTTGTCTTGTGCTTGTTGTTGTTTGTTCGTGTTTGGGTGTCTGGTATCTGCCCCTTGAGAGGGGGGGGGGGGGGGGGTACTGTTATGGTCTGCGTCTGTGTCTTCCTTCATGTGTCTCCTGATGTTTCTCCATTCCTCTCTAGATTCCCTTCTGTGTCTCATAGCACCCTCATGTGTCTTTTGTCTGCATCTCAGTTAAAGTGTCTTATGTTGTTACCCTTTTAAGATCATTCCTCCCAGGTCAGCTCCAGCCTCTTTGTCCTCAGCTCTGTGTATGTATGTGTGTGTGTGTGTGTGTGTGTGTGCGCGCGCGTCCTCCCCAACTCAGGGTCAGTGTGTGTGTGTGTGTGTGTGTGTGCGCGCGCGTCCTCCCCAACTCAGGGTAAGTGTGTGTGTGTGTGTGTGTGTGCATGTCCATTCCCCAGTTCAGTGTATGTAGGCAAGGCCGGATTAACCATATGGGCAACTGGGCAATTGCCCAGGGCCCACCAACTCTAAAGTGCCCAGGCCCAGGGCAGCAAGGGCACGAGCAAAATACTGTAACTGCAATCTCCCGCTTTATATTAAACTAGGGTGACCATACGTCCTCTTTTCCCCGGACATGTCAACTTTTCACTCTCTGTCCGGGCGTCGGGGGGTGGGGGGGGGGTGTTCTTGTATTGATGAAAATGTCCGGTTTTTCATCCAGGAGCAGGGATCGAATTATGGGGGAGCCGGAAAAAACGTTTTCTACCTATTTTACATCATTTTTGGACTCTTGAGCAGAGAGCACATATAGCGATGATCTTTGGTGTGCAGCGCTCCAGGCTGCTGCGTCCAGCGCACGGTCCATTCTCAAAGTGGCGCAACAAAGATCTATAACACACGATCGTTCATGTCTACACATGTTCTCTACTTTCTGTCTTATTTGTGCCTGAAGCGCTCTGCTACTGCGGAGCTCATCACCTGCGCTGCGGTGATTTCACCTCACTGACGCAGCATCGAAACGCGCTCTCCGCTTTGCAGTCAGGAGATCCCTTTGATCTGCTCAAAAGTAACTGATGAGGTGAAAAAGTAAGAATCCAGGCAGCAGATTTTCTGGACAGTTTAGAGGAGATGCAGGAAGATGAGACGGACAGGACAGGAAAATAGTTAAATAAAAACAAGAAAACAAAGTAAAATGTAGGTAGATTTATCTCCACTATGCTTTTTTACCTGTATTAAAGCAATAAGTTATACACATGTAATATTTATACATCTGATACAAATAAACATTGTGCTCCATCCCTGTTTGAACTCAGAAGATGCTTCTTGATGCCACAGATATGTGATTATTTAGCTTGTTTCTTTATTTTACTCCAGAATAAGAGATTAAATTATTACAAAAGCAGTTCAATGTGTGTGTGTGTGTGTGTGTGTGTGTGTGTGTGTGTGTGTGTGTGTGTGTGTGTGTGTGTGTTACACGGATAGGACTGCATGAGACAGCATGGTTTCATCAAATCCATGCATCTTATATCTTGGCTGAAGTAATGGCTCAGGAAAATAACATATTTCATAAATAATGACATCTCAGTAGTGTTTATGATAATGTTTTATCTTATATTGTACCTATCTTTGGTCTGGGAGGTGTAACTTATTAATTTAAAGTTCATGTTTGGAGACCAACCTTCACAGTTTGGAGGCTCACGCTGGTGAGGAGACACCATTAGTTCTAGTAACACCTGGGCTCCCAAGGCCTGTTCTGACAGGATGGACGTTACGGGACCCTTAAGGATTCCAGTTGGATGATTGGAGGATTATTTAGGAGGATTGGAGTGAACAAACTGATTTCAGTGGTGAAGGGTTAAATGAGTGAGTGAACCCACCACCAAGGATGAACTGCTAGCTTTAAAAATCAGCTGCTCTAAATAAGCATGAAGGTCAGAGAGGAGCTCTAGGATGGACATGGATAAAGGAACTGTAATGTAGAGGTAAAGTAGGGCAGGGCCAACGTTAGCAGCTGTCATACGGTACATCTCAAACGTTTGAATTTCATTTAGCTTGTTATGTTATGTGACAGGTTAGAGCACAGTCTCATGTTAGAGTTTTGTCATGAGAACATACCTTACATGCTGATGGCATCATTTCTCTAAATAAAGAATAATTTTAATCTCAATTGAAACTTACAACCGTAGAAAAACCTCATCCAATCAATGTGCACGTCCTGGTCTCACTGACTGCATAGAACTCCCTCCATCAAATTGTGTTTGTGTGTGTGTGTGTGTGTGTGTGCGCGCATGTCCATTCCCCAGTTCAGTGTATGTAGGTGTGAGTTTGTGTGTGCCAGTGTGTGTATGTGTGTGTGTGTGTGTGTGTGTGTGTGCGCGCATGTCCATTCCCCAGTTCAGTGTATGTAGGTGTGAGTTTGTGTGTGCCAGTGTGTGTATGTGTGTGTGTGTGTGTGTGTGTGTGTATGCATGTCCATTCCCCAGTTCAGTGTATGTAGGTGTGAGTTTATGTGTGCCAGTGTGTGTATGTGTGAGTCCTTCCCTCAGTCTGTAGGTTTAGTTTTTGTGTTTTAGGTTTATCTGTCCTCCTTTAGTTCTGTTTCCCCCATTTAGATAAATTATTGTCACCTGTCTTCCCTCCAGCCCTCACCCCACACACCTGCTGCCATTTTTCCTAATTACTCCACCCTGTGTATTAAGCCCTGTCTTGTCTCTGTCTTGTGTCGGTCCATTGTGGTATTTCTGTCAAGCCTTCTCTAGTCTCTAGCTTTTTTGAACCCCAGTCTTTTCTAGTCTTCAGTATTTTGTCTCTTGCTTGGAAATTGGATATTTTTGGACTTATTGGCTCCCTGCCTTTGGATTTATTTTTGTTTGTTCTCGGCTCATCCAAATAAAGGATATTTTCTTATTTCAACATCTGCCTCGTGTCATCTTGGGTTCTGCATTTTGGGTCCTACCAACACCGTAACGTGACAACTTAAGTTCCTTACAGAGAAGAATTACTTTTAACGAGACTTATTCATGAGCTTTCTTTTGTGGCAGTCACATAAATAATGTTTAACCTGCAAAACGTCTTTATTTTCATGACCTTGACCTTGAACAAAGGGGTCAACAAGTGCTATAAACCTCTGGGAACTCCTTCAAGACCGTTGGAAAACCATTTCAGGTGACTACCTCTTGAAGCTCATCAAGAGAATGCCAATAGTGTGCAAAGCAGTAATCAGATGAAAGGGTGGCTATTTTGCTGCCACCTGCCTCTTGTTTCCCAATCACCATAGCTCCCGCTCCTCGTGTATTTAAACCCCTTCTGTTCTGTGTTCCTTGTGGTGTCATTGTTTCATTGTCCAGCGTGCGTCCTAATAAACCTGTTAAAGTGCATCCTACTTGTCTGCCTGCTTCCTCCCCGGTCTGGATCCTCGCCTTAGCTCCGCTTCACTCCGCAGCACGTCGTGACAGAAAGGCTGCAGATAGATGAATAGAATAGAAAATCCCTTTACTGTTCCTCAGTGGGGAAAGCTAGACGTCACAGCAGCGATGACACGTATTACAGGAGAAAAAAAGGAGAATAAAAAATGCTGGCCATGCAAGAACTGGGACATTTTCAGCTTCCAAGAATTGTGTCCAGATCCTTGCAACATGGGGCCGTGCATTATCTTGCTGAAACATGAGGTGATGTTCATGGATGAAACAATGGGCCTCAGGATCTCATCACGGTATCTCTGTGCATTCAAAATGCCATCAATAAAATGTACCTGTGTTCTTCGTCCATAACAGATGCCTGCCCATACCATAACCCCACCACCACCATGGGCTGCTCGATCCACAACATTGACATCAGCAAAGCGCTGACCCACACGACGCCACACACGCTGTCTGCCATCTGCCCTGAACAATGTAAACCGAGATTCATCCGTGAAGAGAACACCTCTCCAATGTGCCAGATGCCATCGAATGTGAGCATTTGCCCACTCAAGTCTGTTACGGCGACGAGCTGGAGTCAGGTCAAGACCCCGATGAGGACGACGAGCATGCAGTTGAGCTTCCCTGAGATGGTTTCTGACAGTTTGTGCAGAAATTGTTTGGTTATGCAAACCAATTGTTTCAGCAGCTGTCTGAGTGGCTGGTCTCAGACGATCTTGGAGGTGAACCTGCTGGATGTGGAGGTCCTGTGCTGGTGTGGTTACACATCGTCTGCGGTTGTGAGGCCGGTTGGATGCACTGCCATATTCTCTGAACAAAATAAAATGTTTTGTCTCAAAAAATTGTGTAATGTCTAATGTTTGTAATAGATTCAGTGTGTGATCGATTCGGTGTGTTCCATTTCTCTAATTGTGTTTTCATTTTTGCTCTTCAGCGTTCTTTCCATGATTGCTAGTGTTCAGCCAAAAGCTACTTGTGTTTATTAAGTGAATATATGTGTATGTCATGTGAAAATATGGCTGTGTTTACCAAATGAATACACATGTTCCATTTTGTGAACATGTTACAAGATTTGATGTCAGAGTTGTTTTGCAAAGGGATGCCAGGGTTTAGCAATTTGTGTGTGATGTTTGGGGTTTGGTGTGTGCAGTTTCGAAAGAAACGTACAGTTTTTAAAAACGCGTTTTAGCAATCGAAAAAAACTGTAATCGTGTATTCCAAAAGGAACTTTACTTTGAAAATTTAAACAAATCCTACCTAATGTTCCTTTCTCTTTTCTGTTTTAAGATGATGAAACTAAGCTGCTTTCTGCCATTCTGTTGGGCCTCACAGGCAGTGGAAAAACATCTGGTTTAAATCTAATTCTACACAGAGGAGGGAATCAGTACACAGTTAGTGGGTCCAATCAGGAGCCAGCCCCACCAACAGTGTGCTGTGAGAGAAAGGAGGTGTTTGCAGGAGGGATGAAGCTCGTCTTTATGGACACCCCTGAGCTGTGAGATGAAGATGGGGTTAAGAATGTGGAGCTAGTAAAAGACAGCCTGGCCGTAGCTTTTCCTGGACCCCACGTGTTCCTTTTGGTGCTCCAGGTCGGTCGTTTCACACAAGAAGAAAGTGAGATGCTTGGACATCTGCAAAAAAAAACTTTGGGCGAGAAATGGCAGAGCGCACCGTCATCTTATTTCTTTATTTTGATGGCAGCCAGTGCAGGCCTCTGAGGGTCACAGACTATGTGAGTGATTCTCATTGTACCCTGCAAGATCTCATCCAGGAGTGTGTGAGCCGTTAGTTTGAGTTGAATGTCACAAAGTCTTACAACTTTCTGAGCTATCCTCAGATGAAAGAGCTGATTTCAGGAATCAACAAGCTGGTTGCCTCACATGAGGTTGCTCCTTTTCAGCCAAGAGATTTTCTCTCCAGGAGCTTCAGGAGGGAAGTAAAATTATTGGGGGTTGGGGGGGGGGGGGGGGGGGTCTTTGGAAGGTAAGTATTTAGTAGGAGAGATGAGTAACTTTGCATCTGCATGTTTTGTCTCATCTGTTTTTCTTTAGTGTAAAGCTAACTATGTCTGTTGGCCACATAGTCGCCGTAAATGAGAACAAGTTCTCAATCAACTAATCTGGTTAAATAAAAATAATAAAATGTCAATTTGGATGAAAATATAATATCAGTGAGAAATCTGAAATGAGTTAATTTGAATAAAAATTTGACTTCTTTTATTAATTTGATGTTCTAGTTTATTTAAAAAACTCTAAAAAGAAATTCACTTCATCTCAGACATTGTATATTACATAATTTTGCGTTTCTGCCTTTAAGTTTTTGTTGAAGAATGTACAAGCATTTTTATTGGGGAATGTTTTTCAACCATCTCCAATAAAGGCTGAAACAAATGTGTGGTGGTGTTGAGAGGCTTTTCAAAACAAAGGAATGCTTTGTGTTTTTCTCTTTAGAGCCAAGAAGATGAGGGAAGAACATGGACCAGTCCTGATTTGTTTGTTTTTCTGCATAGCTTGAACAGATGTAATATATGCAGTGCTCCTATGCCTCCCTCAAATCCAGAAACAACTGTAATAAATTTAAACTAACTGACCCAGCGAGGAAAGTTGACCATTGAGCAGGGTTGATAGTTTATCCCTTGGGTCCATGTGGCAGGGGTGAGGAGTGAGCACTACCTCACCCCTGCCACGTGGACCTCAAGGGATAAACCATCAGTCCGGCTCATTGGTCAACTTTCCTCGCGGGGTCCTACCCATAAAGACAGTGGGAGTGTTATAGATGAAGAGCAGAACTTGTAAATTGTTTTTCTTGACAATTTCCACCATAAAAAAGCATTATGTTATGTAGGCAATAAAAATGTTGACTTTTAAAAAATGTTTTATGCTGTTGTACTTTGATGCTGAGTTCGCTAAATAAACAACAAAAGCTTGACATCACTTGTATTTTATTCTTTACTACAAAGTAAAATCTGAATGGAATCTGGTTGTTATGAACAAAATTGCTATCACTCATGCGTTGCAAGAGGAGAAAACCCACAGATAGACTCATGCATATATGGATCTGTAGACTAACATTTGTGGCAGAAACACTGAAAACTGTTGCCAACTGAGATGGTTATTCTTTGATTTAAGTGCTTAGCTCTGGTGCTCCAGTCGTCTGAACCCCCATGGTTCTGTCTATCCACTCGGTGTAGTGGGAGATGATAGTGTAAATTCCAGGCTTTTTAAGTTGGCCACACTTTTTTCCTCCATTGGAAGTGATACCAATTGCAATGTCATTGAAGAGCAGAGGGCCACCAGAATCCCCCTAAAGGCAAACATACAAAAATAAAATAATCTTAAATAAGAGACACAGACCATTGTCTTTGAAGTAAGGGGTCTAAAACTTACATCACAGCTGTCTTCCATCCCATAAGAATGATTGCAGTCATTACGGCATACTTTATGTGCACAAATCATGTTACTGGTAAATTTTCTGCCAAAGTAGTCAACCCGCTTGCATTTGCCAGGATTGATCACCTCAATTTCCACCTCTTTGAGCTTGTCCGGTCTAGACCCCAAGTTGTCCAGTGATCCCCAGCCAGCAGTCTCTACCTTTGAGCCAGGACCGGGATTTGTGCCACCGGCTCGTAGGAACTGCACTGCCTTAACTGCGTCAGAGACATTAAATGGACTGTCCAACTGCAAAAACCACACGATAACTTCAAAAACTTTCTTGGTTTTGTTATTTAAACATGAAACACAATCATCATAACAGAACGGTGAAAAGAAAGGTACAACTTTACCTTAATCAAAGCAATGTCATTATCATAGTTTGATATGCTGAAATCAGGGTGATTGTGTAGCTCCAAAATGTCAAAGGTTTGTTTTGTTTCCTCAGGCTCACTCAAAGAATGGACACCCAGCACTACCTTTCTTCCACTGGGTCTACACAACAAGTGCAAACAATTTTACATCCACAAAATCCCATTTCCCCTACCAATAGTCTAACCATGAACGAACCCCACCAACATGAAACTGTTAAAGAACATTTCACCTTCATGCATTCGCTAGTAGTTAGAAGAATGTTTCCTCACCCGGTAGGCAGGCAGTGTACTGCTGTCATCACCCACTGATCTGCAATCACAAATCCTCCACATTCATGTTTCAGAGTGGCTCCCTCCGGAGCCTGGATGGAGGCCATGTACGGTCGAGAGTGTGGTGCTGCCTCTTTACCTCCAATAATACCCTCTCCTGCAAGAGGTCACCAGTAAGGATTCAAAGCAAAAACGTTAATATAACAGATACAGCAAAGCCAACAAAATATTACTTAAAAGAATTTGTTTGCATACACTCACCCTGTGAAATGAAGGCTGCCAGAAAAAGAGCAGAACCCACAAGCAGCTGCATCATGTTGCTGTTAAAAATCAAAAGGCATGCAGGCTCTTTAAAAGGCTTCCCCCAAAAGGGGGAAACTCATAAATCGAGGAGATGTTGTGCAATGACCCAGGGGGAGGGGCAATGTCTATTGTTCTTGAAATAAAGCAGAAGACCATGAAATGTTTAAATGAACCATATTTCTCCCTATCTGATGGATTTTAAGGGGACATACAACTTTTCTTAAGTTACCGTATAATAGTTCTATGGGCAATACAAACGTGTTTCAGAAGTTCTTTCTCCAAAATCCCCTTCAAAGTGATTTCAGCAGTTTTAATCTCAACAGTTTCAGTCTTAGGTGTGTTCATGCTGTGTCGTGGTTCTAATTCCATGCTGTCGTTCTTTTTAAAACACAGAAACAGTTTCGTTACCTGTTTTGTCGCAATGTTTCGTCTGCAGCTGCAGACTTCCTCAGGCTGACGCTGATGGTGGCGTCACTTCCTACTCCGTTTATCCGCGGGCAGCAGAGGATGTTGTCGCCCTCTGCTGCCCGCTCTCCCCTCTCCGACGATGCAGTTCCATGCGCGGTCCAACGAGTAAACTCCATCGTCCCTGTTCATGGTCCCTCATCCACGTCTCCTTATCTCGATTGCTTCTTTAATCCATCTTTTGTATTTTTGTTGTTCGGTGTTTATGATCCGTGTGCTGTCCCAGTCCATTATATGGTTTTCTCTTATGCAGTGATCTGTTACGGCTGACTTCTTTATTGTACTTTCTGCTTCTTCGTCAGCCTGAGGAAGTCTGCAGCCGCAGACGAAACGTGGCGGGAAAACAGGTAACGAAACTGTTTCAAAAAAGACCGACAGCATGGAGTTTCAGTGTCTTCCAAAATTAGTTGTTTTTGGGCTCTGTCTAAGAAAACTAGCTGAGCTGGCCACACCCACCCATCATCTGCTCAGGGTGCTATAGAGCTCCAGGAGTTGATGCCACTTCTCCCGGCATGCAACAGTTCAAATCGAAACGGCGCCATCTTGGCAGGCAGAAGCCCGCAGCTGGGCTATTTGTTGTTGTCAGAAAACTCAATCAAACGGGAAATGTGGTAGATTCCTAATTCCATGCTGTAGTTCTTTTTTAAAACACAGAGCAGTTTTGTTTACTGTTTTCCCGCTACGTTTCATTTGCGGCTGCAAACTTCCTCAGGCTGACGCTGATGGTGGCGTCACTTCCTTCTCCATTTATACACGGGCAGGAGTAGGAAGTGACGTCACCATCAGCGTCAGCTCTGAGGAAGTTTGCAGCCGTGAACGAAACTGCCTGCAAGCAAGGTAAAAAGAAACCTTTTCTGTGTTTTAAAAAAGAACCAAAAATGGAACTAGAAATCAGACACGGCAAGAACGTACCAAAGATGATTTCCTTCTTTTTGGTTTAATGGCGGATGGCATAAACTCGAGGGAGTTTGTGAACTTGTGAGCTATGCGAGGAGGATGGAGGATGTCTCGAAGGATTTTGTGATCTCGCGAGTCAAGCAAGAAGCACAGTGGAGCACTTTGTAGCTGAGACTCTCCTGGTGTGCACTGGAATGCAGCGATTGTCGAGTAAACCTTTCTGCTGTCGTTCTGCGCTGCCAATGCTTCCAGTGTGCAGTAGGGGTAACACAGTCCTCTTGGATGATTTCTAGTGACAAGCCCGGATTTTCTCATTGGCTTACCTGGACTGCAGCCCTGGGCCCCAGCGTACAGGGGCCCCTGCCCTTGATCCAACCATTCTTTTCTTCTTTTTTTCCTTTTCTTTTCAAATGCCCTAATTTTACCATTTCCCAACAAAATGTTATCTTGTACCTATGAACCATTGTGATTTGTTTTGGCAAACATCTGTTATGATTCCTTGATTGCTATTGGTCTAAGTTTTATGCAATATATATTCTTACATCTGGGTGTGCCACCCCCAAACATAAAAGTGATTCTTGAAATTTGATGCCTGAATCTGTTGCTGTTGTGGCGGCTGAGGAAACAGACACCAGAGGCCCAAGCTGAGGTTTAGGATTATGTTTTCTCATTTGAAAGTGATCTAGAAAATTGGCAGCTGAATATGCGACTGTTGTTCCAGCGGCAGCTGAGAAAACAGACACCGGACCCATGTTTAGAAACTGGATGATCCTTACAGTACGTGCTTACTGGGCTGAGCGAGAATCTCAGAGCTGCCAACACACTGGCGTAACTTTTAAAGCGTTCAAAATGTACAAATATCAGAAATGACTCTTCTTCAGATCTCATTTTAAATGCAGGCTTGCTAAGGATGACTCCAGCCAAAGGCAGTGGCTGCTTTACTCTTAGTCTTCCGATGCTGGATTATATTTTGCATGTCACTAAAATTAAGTTGTGCATTTAAACAAGTTTTAGTGACTGGAAACAAGCCACAAAAATGCAGGAAAGAGCATGAAATAGCAAACATCATCAAAAAGCTTTGCTGGTATATACAGTGTGGCAATAAAATGTAATATAATATAATATTTAGTCAGCCACCGATTGTGCAAGTCCTCCTTAAAAGATGAGAGAGGCCTATAATTTTCCATTCTAGGTATACCTCAATTATGAGAGAAAAATGAAGAAAAAATCCAGAAAACATTTTAAAATAATTTGTTTCTATATTATGGTGGAAAATATGTATTTGGTCTCCTCTAAACAAACAATATTTCTGGCTCTCACAGACCTGTAGCCCCTGTGAGAGATCATCTGTCCTCTACTCATTACCTGTATCAATGGCAAATGTTGGCACCATAATTTGCAAACAAATTCTTGAAAAATCAGACAGTGATTTTTTTTTTACATAAAAAAACTCTATAAGTCAAATATTTATCAACTTTCAAAACTATTAAAGCTTATTGGATATTTTCCCTTTGTATATACTAGGGGCTGCATGTCTTAATTTTTTTAAAAGTCGACAGTCAAGTAATGAAAATCGAGTCGACTTTGACTAATTGTTGATGACGTCATACACCTGAAGCGGGTTGGTTCGCTGGAATTTCTGGCAATTAAAATTGCGCCCATATTTTCTAAATTTAAACACGTCTCTATTAACAACGGTAATTTCTGCGTCTTTACTGTCCCCCTGCTTCAGCCATCTCCCCCCTCCCCCTGCGCAGCGGCCGCAAACTCACTGATGCGCCTGCAGCCTCTCAGAGTTCCTGCTGCTCTAAACATTAAAATAATTATTTCATTTTCTGTTCCTCACTTCTGATTACCTTCAATGGTGTCTGTTTGTTGCAACCACCAGGTACAAAAACTAACTTGTTTTTATTTGACTATTTTTCTGTCCTGTCTGTTTATTATCTTCCTGCATCTCCTCTCAATCCTAAAGAAAAACTGCTACCTGGGTTCATATATATTCACCTCATGAGTTACCTTTGAACTGCAGTTCTAAAAGATCTACCGACCGCTAAAACAGCGGAGTGCACGCCAGCCGAACCGGTGAGGTGAAGTCACCGGAGGACGAAACAGGTGATGAGCTCCGCTCCACAGCGGCGAAACGCATCAGGCACAAATAAAAGACAGAAAACATAAAAGGAAATGAGCCGACATGAACGATCATGTGTAAAATTAGTTGTTGAGGTGGCGTCACTTAATTTGATAACGTTACTGTGGCCGTGCTCAGGACGCAGATGTCTGGAGCACGTCAACGATCAGAGCTTTGCATGCGCAAGCTGGTTAAGGTTAGGATGGGGGTGAGGGGAAGTTAAATTGCAAGAGGGTAAAGGTCAAAATTCGGTCAAATGTCTGTTTTACTGCGGGCGTCAGATACCGAAGCTCTGGCACAGCGCGTCGCCTCCCGACGCGCAGGGGCTTGTCACCTGCTTTCTTTTCCGAGGGCTGCATCTTGTTGGTCATTATCACGTGACAGCGACTAGTCGATGAAAGGCATAAAGAGTCACTACAGAGCAGTGAAGTCGACTGGTTTATACCACATTCTGCCTTTTAATTGGAACTTTAGCTAAAATATGTCTAAATTTTGCCCTGTTCTGCTTTTTCTCTGTTCTCACACTAGTAATGGTTGCATCACCTTGTGGGCGGGGTAGAAAGCAGTTTTTAGAAAGCACCACCTCTAGGCCAGCTTAGAGTTGGTGCTAGGTCAAGCACCAGGTCAGAAGTAGAAAACTGGTGCTACAGCTGACAGAATCAGCAGCGTGGCACCAAAATGGCCTTGAAACCAGCTCGGTCCAAAAAACCAAAACCAAAAAAAACGTATAACTTAGTGACCTCTTCAGTTTATATTTCCTTTTACCCGTTCCTTTTCATTGTGTTTTGGTTATAAAAGACTTCCATTTTACCTCACCTGGCTGCCACCTGGAAGTACTTGTGTTTAGGTCCAGCTTCAACAGCTTCTCTGCAACATTTCCTTCTTGTGTGATAGTTTTGTTAGATCTCTTTAGGAACAAAATCATCTCAGATGAAAAGGAGTATGCTAGGCACATGTTCTTTGGTTATGCAAGTCCTAGTAGTGTTTAATGAAAACATGTGCCGTGCTCTGCATACCAAAGAAAAATCATTTCCAGAAGGCTCCTAGCATGGGTATCTTTCACAATGCACGCACTAGCCATTATTCTATTACACACGTTTCTGAATAAGTATGTACCATCCAGTGGTAAAAAAGGGCTTTCTGGTATATTTGTTTTATTTTACCAGGATATTTACTTTTGACTCGAGAGAAGACATAACCGAAAACTTGACCTACTAAACTTAAAAGGCTGTAAACATGTTTCAAAGAGTGGTGATGTACCCTGTAGGAACAATGCTCCTTTCTCATAAAACCTTTGCCATCTCCCATTAAAGATGCAAGGAAGACATTATGTACTTGGATGCAACCGAAAGCATAAATCAGAAAAAAGTACAGACATGCATTCATATTATGTTTAGGTGTTAGCAGAGAAAATTCCAAAAAGGGGAGCATCTTCATTTCCAATTGCCACCTATGTAACATGCATATTATCAGCACAGAGAAGAAACTGCGTAGATTCCAGACATGAGAAACCCTTGGTACCAAGACTTTGTTTTGGCAATAGCTAAAGGCTCAGTGGTAATTGCAAATAAGAAATGTGGTAGTGGGCATCCCTGCCTAGTACCACAACTCAAATCAAACTAACCTGAAATAGTATTTTTATTTCTGTGGACAGCTGCCAATGAAGAGGAATAAAGCTATTTCATCCAAGATATAAATTTGAGTCCAAACATAAACCTCACCAAAGTCTTGAAAAATTGTTCCCACTAAGTCATTTCAGTCCCATATTAGTAAAATTACTCAGGTTGCTTATTTCCATCTATGTAGCATTAATCGCTTCCAACCGACCCTCATATTTCACAGCGCTGCTATTCTTGTTCACCCTGGTCACTTCTCGTATTGACTATTGCAATTCACTACTTTTTGGTCTCCCTCAAAAATCTATACACAAACTTCTGCTGGTTCAGAACCTGGCTGCCTGTATCTTCTCTAAAACCCCATCCACTGATCACATCACCCCTGTTTTGTAGGAGCTGCACTGATGTCCTGTAAAATTTCGGATCACTTTCAAAATCCTTCTCCTTGCATTTAAGGCCATTTATAACCTCGCCCCTCCATATCTCAGTGAACTGTAGCAAATTAACACCCCCATCCGTAGTCTTAGATCTTCCTCCTCCATCCATCTCTCAGTACCCCATTTCCATTTGTCTATCATGGGGTCCAGAGCGTTCAGTCGGCCCTCACCTCTGGAATTCTCTTCCACCTGAGATTTGTAACATTGACTTAATTTCAATTTTCAAATCACATTTCAAGACTTGCTTGTTCAAAAATGCTGTTTGTTTGTGAATCTCCATCCATCATCCACTCATCTCATTTATTTGTTTTCTGTCATCTGTTATCCGTTTTCTTGCTTTTTAATCTTTATTGACTAAATTGAGTTGATCTTACTCTGTTTTATCATGATGTGTTATTCCTTGTCTTACTGTAAGGTTACCTTGAGTGCCATACATTATTATTATTATTATATTTTTTGTATATTTGTATGCTTTCACTGAAGTGCCAGAATCAATCCATGCTTCTAAGGCAGTTTCAGGGTTAGTTTATGGAAAGCGTCCTTCTGATGATGTGGCCACTTCCGAGAAGAACAATATTCTGGATTTTTTGGGCTGTTGGGTTTCCAGGAATCTGTTTTGTTCTCTTTTCCAGTCCCTTCTTGATGAGGCCAAGTGCGCCCACTACAATGAGTATTGTTGTCTTCATCCCCCATATTCATGTGACTTCTGTTTCCAGGTCCTTGTACTTTGATAGCTTTTCAAGCTCCTTGGTGGTGACATTTTTTTCCGATGGGATGGTCATATCAATCATGAGGCAGGTCTTGTCTTCTTTGTTTTTGATGATTATGTCTGGTCTGTTGGCCATGATTTCTCTGTCTGTGTTGATTGGCATGCCCCACAACACTGTGATGTTGCTGTTTTCAGTCACTGTTGGTGGTTGGTGGTCATACCACTTATCTGCAGCTGGTAGATGGAAATGTTTGCAGATCTCCCAGTGGATATAGCTTGCTGCCCTGTCGTGTCTGTGGATGTACTCAGTTCTGGCTAGAGTGGGGCAGCCTGAGAGAATGTGGTCAATGGTTTCTTCATATTGGCGGCACATTCTACACATGGGGTCTGTTCCGTCTTTAATGATCTTGTGGTGGTATGATCTCGTTGACAGGCTCTGGTCTTGTGCTGCTATCAACAATCCTTCAGTTTCTGCCTTCAGTCCTGCACTGCGTAGCCACTGATGAGTAGGATCTTGTTCTACGTCTGCTTTTTTTTACTCTCAAGGGGTATCAAAATGTAAGTGCTTTTTATGCATTTTCAGCCATTAAGAAACCAATATAATATAAGTTATAAAATTATATATACTGTATATAAACAAGCAAGCAGCATTCCTTGTGTGTGTGTGTGTGTGTGTGTGTGTGTGTGTGTGTGTGTGTGTGTGTGTGTGTGTGTGTGTGTGTGTGTGTGTGTGTGTGTGTGTGTGTGTGTGTGTGTTCCTTTGTTCAATCAGCAGTGACAGTGCAGTGGGTGTGGGGGCAGTGTGTGAATAAAGACAAATGAGTGTCTCACACTCAGTGAATGAGAGAGTTGGCAGCCCTGAAACAGCTTGATGGACAACTCTCCCCACATGTTTTAAAAATGCAAATTAAACGTTTCTGCTACACTAAATAATGATTTCTCTATAGAACTACTAAAATGTCTGGGGTGGAGAATAGGGGTGTTTCTCAATGCCAAGGAACCTTGCCTTGATGTCTTGGCCCCGCCCCAGTTGCCTAGGACAGGGATTCCCAAAGTGTGGTGCACGCACCCCTGGGGGTGCGCGAGCTGCCGCTAGGGGGTGCACGAGGTGAAAAGTGTAATGGCTGCGGAGCTCAGAGAAGTCTGTCATGTGTCACCATTAGCGTAGAAACTCATTTGTAGGTGGGCCAAAGAAAAAGTAAGTGGGCACAATAAATGTAATTGAAAACAAATATATTTTTGCACGCGTGCGCGTGTCCTCCACGTGTGCCCTAGCTTCATAATAACAATGCGCTGAGATTCAGCACTCTGGCCTGCGCATGCTGATATGTTCCATATTTGATCATTTTTAACGGTGTTGGAGGAATCTGAAGGTGGTGAGTCATTCTGGCAGATTGTAATTAACACCTGTCTCATGCAGGTGTTCTGACGTTGTAAACCTCACACACAGAACATTGTGGATGTAACAAAATAACAAGAAATGATTCCCATTCAGGCTATTAACAGCACGCTGAAGATCTGAAGTTCAGAGTGTGTCTGTCAGAGGTCAGACGCGTTCCAGCGGAACCACGGCTAACGGGTGCACATGTGAGCACATCTGGGCTGGCAGAGGCGGAGCTGGCCTAAATGGCGCCCTGTGCGAGATCCCCCTGTGACGCCCCCCCCACCCCCACCCCCATCCCCCCACCCACCCCCCACCCACACACACACGAAAAAACATTACACCTACAACTTTGTTTCAAATTGCGTGGAGTGTATATATAACAACGTTTGCTGACTGAATACAACATCCAGCTCCTGGCCACCTTCTCACCACTTGTCAAAGTTCTACTGAAATAGACACACTTAACGCAACATGATGACATCATCGACTTGTACAGTACAGATGCGCTGAAAGGCGAGAGTCTCAACTTTCAGCTAAAAAAAGACCGCTCTGGCTATTATAGTTTTTATTTTATGGCAGTTTACAGTTTAAACGGGATCATACTAGCAGGGCACCTCCAGCGGCCCGCTGCCGGTCCGTTTTTCATGGGGTAAATACTAAGTAATTTCCCGATTCCAAAAAGAAAGTATGGTCCTACCAGCTTGCCACTTCAATATGAAGAAGATCAGTTCAACATGGGGAAAAAACCTGACCTGTAGGCCAGAGAAACGTTCATTAGCACATCAAGTTCTATTCAGTTTACCGGTAAACATATCACGAATGTACAACAGGTCAATTATTAATCATCTTGGCTACGTAGCTCAATCTATGCATTCCAGTAGCGTTTGCTACAAACAAATACAAAAACAACAATAAAGGAAAAAAACTGTCTGACAGACAGCATAGCCGAATTCAATGCAACACATAACAATAATCATTCGATTGCTCTTGGTTTCAAGTTAAGCCCACTAAAGTGCTTAAGTAAATAAAAGTGTTTCAAAAACAGCGTTTTTGAACCGGAGTTCTGCTCGCGGTGGGAACTCCGCCGAACAAGGTCATTTTTTATAGCGAAAACGATCGACTGGTCACTGACAAGTAAAAGGGTGTTATTGGTAGATGTTAAGAACACTTACCGCTGAGGGAAAATGAGAGTATAAATGAATTGAGGGGAGAAAAACGCTTTGTTTTCCAACGCCGTTCTACAAGCAACAAGCTTACAGCCACGGCAGGAGCAGCTTTCATGGTTGCCGCGACTGGAAGGAGCCAATCAGGAGAGGGACCTCACATCAGCTGACGTGAGTCATGTGACAGGGAGTAGTTGATATGGGTTACACTTTGTTGTGCTTTTATTACAGAAATATTATTATTATCATCACTATTATTAATAAGAACATGTGATTTCTATGTTTTGTTTATGTATTGGTTGATGCTAAAAATAAAAAAAAAATTTAGAAAAAAAAAAGGGGGAAATTAAATGCCGCCCCTGCAGACTGCCGCCCTGTTCGGCCGCACATGTTGCACATATCAAGCTCCGCCCCTGTGGGCTGGGCAGAAGTTTAAATAGCGCCAATAACGAGACGCGGTGACTTGAGCGGCCCTAACCCTAACCCGCACACACACACAGATTCAATAAGAGCGCACGCTGCTTTAACTCCGGCGCGGAGTCAGACTGAAGGCAGAAATGAACGCTGCCTCCACCGTGATAACAACTTTTAAGAGGTTATTTTTCATTCAAGGTCAAATTAAGATATTAGCTTCTGGGATGAGTCGGGTCCGCTCCAGCCAGTGACTCCTCATGAACCTGACCACATCTCATGTTACTGCAGCATTTGTTATTCCAGTCCGTGTGGCAGCGGATCGCAGATTCAGCCACACCATAAAACAGCAATAAGTCGGTCTGAGGTAAAAGTGAAAATCATGGCTATATCTTGTCCCCTATTGACATTTGATTACGCACAAGTAGGTGATCAGCTCAGGTTTACGCAGAGCAGAAGGAAGGAGAGCGCTCTGGTCGCACAGGTTAAACGTTCCTACTTTAAGAAAACCGTTAAATTGCATTGTTTATGTGTCACCTGGGCACTCTAAATATTTATTTAAAATGAAATCAAAGGAAATTGTAATGGTATCGAATGTTTATTAATTACTATTTAAAAAATGAAAGTGATGGGGAATTTTTTTTAACCCTGTCTGTTTAGCTTGACATCTGATATATATATATATATATATATATATATATATATATATAGAGAGAGAGAGAGAGAGAGAGAGAGAGAGAGAGAGAGAGAGAGAGAGAGAGAGAGAGAGAGAGAGAGAGAGAGAGAGAGAGAGAGAGAGAGAGAGAGAGAGAGAGAGCCATGTCCCGATGTGGGGGCAGGTGCGTCGACATGGTCGGGACATAGAAGGGGGTGCACGGCTAAATAAGTTTGGGAACCACTGGCCTAGGAGATACTTCATTGGGAGCCGCCAAGGCATGTTCCAGTGTTCATGTTCTACCGAGGCCTGTGCTCTCCATTTGTTAGCCGTTTAGCTAGCTGAGCGAGGATACAGGTGTCTTGTAGCCCAGCCTTGGTCAAAAATTACCCAGAATACACTGCGGTATTTTCAAAAGGACAGTGGATCGGAAGCCTGCAGCCACTTCGGGGACAATTTTCAAGTTTAAAAGTAAGTCAACTAATTTAAAATGTTTTTTTTAGATCAAAAGCAGTTATCTATAGTTGGTTAGTTGCCTAGTAGTTGCAGCTTCTGTGTCTAGCGGGCAGTAACTCACTTATATTTTTAATTTAATAAACATATACACAATTTAAAAAGTAAAAGGCTTGTTATATATTTATATTGAAACTAATATGGATAAAATAACATTGGGTGTGTCCGAATTCACGGGAAGGATGCTTATGAGTACGGGTCCTCACCGGTCTAGCAAGGCTGGGTCCTTGACGACAGCTAAAACCGGAAGTCAGCGGCTCTGAATTCGGACAGTCTAGCCTTCACCTCTACGGTGGCCCGTAGGTCCCGTCACAGCCGTGGCGGCAGCTACACGCAAAGGCAAAATGCTAAAGCTAGCGAAAATGGAGCAGGAATATTAAGGAGCTACAGCAGCTTCACGTCCATCAGCAGCGTTTGTTCACAACCGTTTTCAGGTAAAGTAATTTTGTTTATTCTAGAAGCTTTCAGGACTTACATGTTAACTTTAGATGGTTTCATGTATGTTTTAAGCTACAGAATGAACTTGTTAAACGTACACAACACATTACTACAGAGTATTATCATGTAGGTCATATAAACCAAATGCATTATAAATGTTGAATGCAGCAGGATGTTTTCTAATTTTATTTGGACCTTAGAATTTCTTATTTAGCATCAAATGAGGATAAAACGTTTTAAAAAACAGGCTTTTTAATAAAATAGCATTGAAGTGTTTTCAATGTGCGTTTGTTTATTCAACTTAAGCCTAATAATGATTAGCTCTGTCTTAAAAATGTAAATTCTCTGTAGTTTTCCCTGCTGCTTTTCTTTAAACTGAACAGAACCAGTGTACTGCAGGTTATGTTTTGTTTTACATTTTTCAATAAAAAACCTTTTTTAATCTATTACAGGTCAGCATGCACTGTGCTGCACATCTGCCTCTGTGCTGGTGAAGTTGAGGGTCTGGAGGATGAGCGTGAGGAAGATGTGTGTGGAGGAGGTTAGTGGTGCTCTGTCCTGCAGGAGGTACCAGCAGACCACCACTACTGTTAACAGGCAAGTCATTTATGTAGGAACCTCTATTAAAAACAACACTGTGGTTTTATTTGCTGAAGAGTCACAATTGTTATACCGGTGGATCCATAAACCATCTCCTCTCATATTTCTGAATATATCTTAGAGATGTAACAGCCGTCGTCTGAGCCAGCCCAGCAGTCCCTGTAGATAGACGATGGAGTGGACAGTGAGAGGAAGCGTCCCAAAGCTCTCTCTGCAGACCGTCCTGTATGATGTTCCTCTGACCAGAAACGTCCAGCCACGGGTCTGCTCCAGCCCTCCATCCACGTCTGGATCCTCCTGCAGCAGATCCAGCTGCACTGTTAAAGACTTCCTGCTCACTCAGTTTAAATAAATGATCCAGGAAGAGTCACTCAGGTTAATCCTGCTTTAACCTTACATAACTGGTCCATACTGGTTTTGATCTGTAAATAAGTGTAACGTATTATAAATAATCTTGTCTCCTTACCATCTTTTCATTTTCTGTTCATGTAACATGTTCAAAAACATCTGTAATAATAAAACTGGTGATACAATCAATGATCAGAGTTATCAGTTAGTATTTGTTTTAATAAATGTGTTCAAATATCAAACAGCTAAATAACAATAACATGATGACAGTAGAAGGCCTCTCTCCCAGGATGACAACCAGGTAAAGACTCTCCTGACCCTGGACACCTGCAGTCCTACAGAGAAAATCAGAGACCACAGGTGACAAAAAGACAAACACATTTTTACATTTATCCACATGAGAAGATAAAAATTATATTCTTCACACAAACTATTTTTACTTCATTAAAACGTGTCAGCTGTGTAACTCCCTGAATGTAAAACTACTTTTCACAGCAGAACTTCTGTGGTTGTGTGTAAACAGCTTCACTCTTCACCTCTAAGCTTAATAAAAACGCTTCTTTGCTCCATCGTCCTTAAAACAAATGACAAGTTTAATTCGACACACACACACACACACCAAAAGGAATAACTGGGACCCGTGAAACAAACTCGTTTTTGCTGATTTCTGCCTAAAATGTCATTTAAATAAACAAATATACAAACGAAAAATGTCTATAAACAGAACCGCTTTCAGCTTAGTTTTCTACTGCTATTTTTTTAACAAAGCCTGCTGGGATAAAGCTAGCTTACGGTGGGTTTTTCCTATTACACATTCAAGCTAGTTTTCGGTGGGGCATGTTTTAGCCTTAAATTACATGAAAAAAAAAACAATTTGCGGTATTAGATCTTATATAAAAAACAAACAAAAAGTGCCCAAACACGTATTTTATTTTTTTGACCGCTATTTTTTTTTAAACTTACATTTGAAGCTGTACTGCTCTCCCACTCCGTCCGCCATTGTTGTGTGTCGAGTCCAGCAACCGGCGCGCAAAGCATGCTGGGATACCCTTGCTCCTGTGAGGATCCATCAGACCCGTCCTCGAAATGTGGGTGGAGCGAGGACGCATTTGAGGACGCGAGGATGAGTATTCTTGGAATTCGGACAGTACTCGTCGCCATGGACGTCACTAGGATTGAGATGTGGGTGGGCTTAGCCCCAGGAGCTTGACCTCGAACGTTTTTTGTCACACCCTGCAAAAACTTTGTCAATTAATTCATTATCTGAAGAAAATCTAACAAAACCTATTATTTTATCACTTTCCTTTCCTTTCCTACTTTTGTGCATTTTCTCTCTTCTTTTTATAAAAAATAACACTTAATCAGTTAATTAGTGGGGTCTATGCTGAAGAAAGATTTTATGTAAGTCCATTAAAAATTTGATATGTTATATTTCCAAATAAAGCTATTCATTTCAGTCTACTGCACTTAACAGGGGGAAATGTTGTAGTCATTTATTTAATTTGTTTAATTACAACTTGTTTAATTATAAATGTTACTGAAATGTGACAAAGAACAAATGAATAATTGTCAAACTTTTATTCTGCCAAATGAGTGTGCAGTTGACAGTTTTAATATATATGAATAACCCTGCTATGATATGGAATAAAGGATTATGTCATTAACAATTACAAGACCAAATAACAGTATATATAAAAATATACAGCAAGTAGTAGAACTTATAATACAGAAAGTCAACTATACAGATACAACTTGACATAAGGTTGCAGGTCACATGACAATTATAGTTATTTTTTTTCTCAAGGTCTCTTACCTGTTCACTCCTAAATAGAAAATTGTTCAATTTTGCTTGGGAACTTTGTGCTCAGGTAAATTCTCATAACGGTGCGCTCGCCCCTGTTTTCGCTGTAGATCACTGACCTTGACCATGCAGATCTCCTCAGCATCAACCACCTGGTCTCTCTCCTGTTCCTCACTCACTCTCTTAAAAAATCTTCGTATATCCATCTAGCCAAAACATTGAAAAACATTTTCAATTTCTAATGCCAAGACAAATGCTACTATGCCATTTAGTTTTCACTCACAATAATTGAAACAGCCATTGGTGGATAAATGGGACAGAATATGGACAACTGTTAGCCTAATATAGCCTATGTTTGGTTGCTCATGATGATGGCATTTTCCATAACATCACATTAAGCTGCCAAAATTTATGTTAAAGTTAGATGAGTACAATATCTCCTTTCTTTCCCATAGGTAAACATAGGAGATATTAAGCAATTGACAACCCACATGGAAAGAATTCATATAAACATATAGGTTTTAATATATGTTTTGATGTAGCTTTTGAATATATGTGACATATATACAACTGGCTGTTTACTATATTATAGATACATATATGTACCTATAATATAATATATATATTATAGAAAAAATATATAATGTAGAAAAATGGTCAATAATATACACATTCGGCCATATTCTGATTCAGGTTTTTAGTGTGGAGGGATTTTTGTGCCACCAACTGGAGCGTGCAGTGATCAATCTGCAAGAGCACAACCTGCTCTGTCATGCAGCCCTCTCTCTGCATGCTCAACTCTGTCTCTGCCTGCACAAATCTCCCTGTTGTTGCTCAATTTGCAATTTACAAAGCAATGTAGCCTCTCCGTCAGCCAATCAGACAGCTCTCCATTATGCAATCAACGCATGTCCAGGAAATACTGCCAGGAAAATTGCACTTTTTTCAGATAAATAGGACTTTATATAATTATATTTATTTACCATGTTTTCGTTCTTTTTAAACACAGAAACAGTTTTCTTTCTTCAGCGTCAGCCTGAAGAAGCCGGCAGCCGTCGGCGAAACTGTAGCTACAAAACAGGTAAACAAAACTGTTTCTGAGTTTAAAAAGAACGGAAGCATGAAATTAGAAAGACACAGCAAGAACACACCTAAGATATATTTATTTAGGTTGATTAACCCTCCTCTTTTCCTGGGACATTTCCACTGTTCACTTCCTTTTACACATCAAGGGCTCATTTATGTCTAACCAAACAGAGAAGAAACACTTTATATGTTGAAATTCAAAGTCCTCTTTAACTGAAAATAGTGCAATTTAACAGTTTTAGGAATGGGCAATGTGTCTTTTCTGGAAGTCAAATATGGTCACTCTAATCATGACACATGAATTACAACAAAGTATCTTGCAGGCAGTGGATGGTGACTGGTAGCTAACCAGCAGCAGAAAGCAGTTCAATAAGCTGTTAAATGGGTGTTTTTCTGTAAAGCAGTATTTCCTGGACATGCTTTGATTGGATAAAACAGAGCTGTCTGTGATTGACTGTTGGAGAGGCTACTTGTTGAGGAGAGCAGGGAGAGATTTGCATCGCAGAGACAGAGTTGAGCCCACAGAGGGCTGCAGCTGCTGCACACAAGCGCAGAGCAGGTTCTGTTTGTGCAGACTCATTACTGTACGCTCAAGTTGGTGGCACTAAGTCACTCAATGAACTGGCTGGCTCGTTAATCACGTCACTTCAGGGGAGTTTTCCGACCATTTAACTATGGCGCGGCTTTTCATTATGGTTTGCGGCATGTAAACATGCTAGCGGAGTTAGCATTAGCATGTCGGTGCGGTAACATTTTCCTCTCTCGTCTGAACTATAACCTTGAAATATTAACGGTGTGCTGCTGTTGCTGTCTTACCCTAATGTGATGTTGAGTGACTTACAAGAGCGCTGAGCAGGGTTTGCTCATCGATATAAAGGTTTTGCTGCATAACCCCTGCCCCTGACTTGTCAACAAAGCTGCCGGGCTTAAGGGGAGGAAGTCCTTTCTTGATACTTCCTGTGTGCGACGGTGTAGTTCTATATTGATTAATTATTATTTCTGTTTCAGACAAAAAAAAACTCATGTACCAACTACACGTGTCGTGATTGTGTTGAGCATGTAGATGTGAACAAATAAAAAAAAGTTAACTGAAAAAATAAAATAAACCAAAATGATAGGGGGGCTTGTGATTATTTTAGGGGGGCTGAAGCCCCCCTAAAACGGACCTAACGACGTCAGCGCTCGTCGCTGCACTGTGACGTCATGGACCTCAAAATGTGCTCTTACAAGCATCCTTCCTCTGGATTCGGACACACCCATTGTCTCCCACATGACGTGACGTTACATGACCGCCGTGGAAGCCACGGTCATGTGATGCAAGTCTGTTCCATTTAACCATTTTCTTTGACCAAGGAAGGACAGTGTCCTCGTAAGCAATGTGCTTGGCCTTGCAAGACATTGCCTCGCAAGGCCAGCTCCTAGGTCAGCTTTGTGAAGGGGGCGGAGTTTGCAGCTCCTTCTCCAGATTTAAAGAGACCGTACCAAAACAGCTCATTCTCAGACTCTCCTCAGAACAGGGGTAGATGAGGGGTCTGGGGAGCAACAATACTGAGGAAATCAGACCAAAGAACTGCAGTTCTACACTATTTAGACCCCAACTGAAAGATTTAATTGTAAAATGGGAGAATTTAAAAGAATGACATGTCTCCTTTAACACAAGATATTTTTCTTTGATGCTAAATATTTGCCTTCTTTAGAGAGAAGAAAAAACAGTCTTTTTTACTGATCTTAATTTCAATCCCTATTGAAAACTAAGTGCACTTAATAATAAATTATTGTATATAGACCTCTCGTGCGGTGGTTTGGAATCGGTGGAAAATTGAACCATTTTACGTCACAGCCTGGCCTTCCTAGACGGGCTGTAACAACTCTAGTATGTAAAGAAAATAAATAATTTGCTTTGGGATAGTCATGAGTAAAATTAACATGAGCTTTAATGTGGAAAAAACAGCACTCTGAAATGTGCAACTATGGTTTTTAAATCACAACCTTGGCTTTTAGCACCTTTGTGCTGTGATTGGTTGGCACAGAACTTAGCTACTTCCATGAGTAACCACAATCTCAATATCACCCACCATCTCCGGCTCTTTCCCCACCTGAGAAGTGACATTCCACATACCAAGAGTAGGGTTGTCACGGTATGAAAATTTAACCTCACGGTTATTGTGACAAAAATTATCACAGTTTTCGGTATTATCGCGGTATTTTTTAAACGGTGTTGCATATGTTCAGAAAGCATTGATAGTCCTGTTCTACACAAACTGAAATAGTTTTGAAAAGGTTTAACAATGTTTATTAAACCTAAAATAACACAAAGCCTTAGCAAAAGTGCAACTTTTCACAAGGAACAAATAGCTTCTTTTTCTGGAACATGTTACAGTAGTCAGTGCAGGTTTAAATGATACAAATCCAAACATTCAAAACATAAACAATATGTAAACAAATCAAAGAAACACCACTTGTTTTCTCATATACTTGTTTTCTTCATTATCAAAATGAAAATCTAAAACTCCAGTCCACACTTGACTTGAGCGCTGTACAAGTCAACCTTAAAAAATATGTATTTAAAATAAATAGCCACTTTAAACAAATTACTAAAATAACTACTACACTATGTAATCAAATCCAAATGTTCAAGTATAAATGGCATTGAATAAGTAAACAAATCAATGACAAGGAACTAATTGTATATTTCTCTTCATCATCAACAAATAAGATGCTTCATTCAGCAACAGGGTGTCCGTGACACGGTTTAAATGCTGGCAGAGGACGCTGCGGCTGCAGTATATAGTGACTCGTTGCATTCTCCCTCAACCAAAAGTCCTCATGTCATGCATTTAAGCTAAATGCTAATGTTAACTTACCTTGCACTGGCTGTAGAGACGTGGGTGATGGTCACGCAGATGTGCCATTAGATTCAAAGTGCTGCTGCCTTTTGCAGACACGTTTCCTGCACGTTCTGCAAACGGGATAGCCGTCTTCTATTAACTGTCCCTCAGCATTTTTCAGAAATCCAAAATATGCCCATACTTCCGATTTAGTCTTCTTTGAGGGCTGATGGATGTCCTGGGCGCTGCCGTCTCCTCCTTCGCCCATTATTTCAGCTTCAAAGTTTTGGTTGCAAACTAAAAAGTGCGTGTGCGCGGGAACTTCAGCAGAAGCGACGGTGGCTGGTAAGGGTCACCGCGCCTAAACCGCGGCCACGGTAAACCCACCGAGATAATTTAGTTTTTTAAAAACTGGACGGTTATTTTTATCGTCAACTTTTTTACCGGGGTTTACCGCTATACCGGTTACCGTGACAACCCTAACCAAGAGCTAGCTTTAGCCAAGGATCAGGCCACCAAGGTCCCTGCCTTTGGCTACCACCTGACACACAATGCACCGTACCCTTTTGGTTTCTCCCACGAGTGATGAGCTCATGGAAAGGAAGACCCACATCTCCTCTTCAGGTTGTACCCGGCCGATGTCCATGGGTAAAAAGCCTAGCCATCAGGCACTCAACAACGTTCCCCAACTCCAGGCCTGGCTCCTGAGTAGAGCCCTGCACTGAAGCCCTAGGCCCTCGGGTCGGGTCGGCCCGACAGTCCTCGGGCCGGGCTTCGGGCCAACGACTGTGTAATTACCTCGGACACGGGCCGGGCGCCTTTATTTTTAATCAAATTCATAAACATTTTTTTAACAAAAACGCAGCAGCAGAGCCCTGCGCGGGACTGTTTTCTTCATCCCGCTCCCGCTGAATTTCTGACCATTACCGCCTGCAACGTGTGTGTTACACTCCCGCCCGCACCTGCAGCGTGCATGTTTACTCCCGCCCGCAACCACAAACCTCGGAGAAATTATTACCTCACAATAAAAGAGATGTATTGAGTTTGCGTCCTCTCTGGTCCTGGAGAAAACATGTCACAACCCACGGCTCTTCCATCCATCTGATGCGGCTCTCTGTGCTTGTAAAATAATGAATGGATATTTAAATAAAATGCTTTCTATTTTACTGCATTAATTTTACATCTGCATGTCAATTCTATGTGAAGATTGTCTGCGTAAACCTGAACAGGTCCAACCCGGTCTTACTGTGAGACCGGGTTGACGGGTCACGCTTGTGCGTAATCATAGGCGCTTTCTGAGCTGAAGAGATTCTGGGCTTCTCCTCAGACGGCTCCTGGATGTGTCGCCACATTGGAGATGGGAACAAGCACTATTCAGCCAAAGTTTCATAATCAGGGAACATTTTCTAAGTGACAAGTCTCTCTGAGAGACAGGGTTTGGAAAACACTCACTTCAGTGGGAGGAACCTTCCCGCATGCGCTCTGGTTCTGCGATGCGCTCCAAGCCATTCTCCACATCTTCAGCTCGCTGTGCACATATGCGCTGACAGTGAGCTGCGCTGAGCGGTGTCCAGCTCAGATGTTCAGATGGGAATCTTTTCTTGAGTGATTTAGCTACATCTGCGATGTGTGTAACGAATAAAGTGTCAGTTCGTCTGCATGCGTCGGGGTAATTCTTTCTATTCTTTCTCCGTCAAAATAAACGGTCAAATACGGGAACTATCCGGTCAACACAAGCCCTGCTTTTAACTGTTTTGTTTTCTTGTGAAAATTGTTGGAAAGAGATATAATTTAACTTGATTACCACCAGAGCCAGTGCGCCGTCATCTCCATGACGGTAAATGAGGGGAAAACAAATTGATCGGATCCTGCACATCTTTTAACACATTGGTCAGGATTGACACACTTTGTTTTCATTTAGTTGGTTAAAAAAAAGTCGGGCTCGGGTCAGGCCAGAGAATCCTGAAAACCTTTTCGGGCCGGGTCGGGCTGGGGCTCCACCCCCTCGGGCCGGGCCGGACACGGGCTCAGATTTTAGGCCCGTGAAGGGCTCTACTCCTGAGGGGGGCTCCGGTGACCTGCATCCAGGCAAGGGAACATTGTTTTTATTTGTAATGTTCATCACAAGCAGGGGTGGATTAAGGACTGAAGAAGATCCGGGGCTTAACACACACACACGCGCGCACACATATGGCGCGGTATGGGGGCCAAAATTAAGACTACTGCCCAGCAGCAGGAGGCTATATAAGTTCCGAAGCAAACTACTGATCTGATTAATGATAAGCTGGCGCCGGTAACTGAGAGGCTGGCGCTGCTTACTGAGAAGTAGCACCTTTACCGGCGTCACTACTAGATATGCTAGGGACTAGCAGCCCTCGGCTGGTAATTGACTGGATCTCACACTCCCTCTGCTGTCTATTAGCATGGATAGGCTAGCGTTAGCCTGGACGGGCTGGTGTTAGCATTGGAGAGGCTAGCCATTAGCGTGCCTAGGCTGGCCACTAGCTGGATTTCCTACCTCCTCGACGGACCATTAGCATGGATAGGCTGGCGTTAGCATCGGAGAGGCTAGCCATAAGCGTGCCTAGGCTGGCCACTAGCTGGATTTCCTACCTCCTCGACGGACCATTAGCATGGATAGGCTGGCGTTAGCATCGGAGAGGCTAGCCATTAGCATGTCTCGGAGAGTCACTTACTCTATTAGATGCGGGTTTTTTTTTTGTTTGTTTTAACTTTTATTAAACGTATGACATACGGTGAGACCAGCAATCACAGTTGCTTCTTTGACAGAACACACTGTTATACAGATTAACTTTAAGCATATTGTAAAGCTGACAGCCTGTTAGCATTGATCAGGTGCTGCGTAAACTCCATTCTATTAATTACATGTTGATGGCGTTTTCTTTTTAAATAGTTTTTTTTTTTTGCACATATCAGAGAAAAAGCCAGAGCTAACTAATATGTACTTTTCATCTCTGAATTTTAAATCCTTTGTATTGAATTACAGGTTAGTAATTATTAAAATTGTGATGTTATCTTTATTAAAACTATATATGTAAAATGTGTCTGATAATCATTTCCCTTAGGGGAACAATAGTTTTGTTGCACTAAACTTACTGTTGTCTCTGCTGAAGGTTATGGGATGTGAAGTTTTCTCCTCAGATGATCTTGTCAAAAGAAAAATAGAGTATGGCTGAATTTATACTTTATACCACACACAGTAAGTCAAACTTTACTACAACAAACAGCTGGAGTTTGACCTGAATTTTAAAAGTGGAAAAAGAACTTTATTTAATTAGTCAGCAACCTGTATCCTATTTAAGTCACCACCTGCTTATGTATTAAAATTTAAAGCTCAATAAAACTGTAGCACTTCTTCAATAAGAGTTTTTGTAGATTAACCCTCCCACTGTTCTAATGGGTGTGACCCCACAAGGAAAGCTGACCATTGAGCAGGGTTGATGGTTTATCCCTTGGGTCCACGTGGCAGGGGTGAGGAGTGAACACCACCTCACCCCTGCCACGTGGACCTCAAGGGATAAACCATCAACCCTGCTCAATGGTCAACTTTCCTCGCGGGGTCACCCATAGACAGTGGGAGGGTTAAAGAAATTCATCAACATCACAACAAAGTCACATATTTTACTGATAAAAATTAGTGTTTAACAGTGTTGTAGACATGTGTAGTCATTTTTGCATTTTGGTGCAGTTTGTTTAATAAGCTGGTTGTTCGTTCAAAAAAGGTATAGGAACGACATTCATATAGTGCTACAAGTATTCATGTCTCAATAACACCCCCCCCCCCCCCCCAAAATAAACAATACTAACACAAATAAAGAAGGAACACACGTGTCATCAGCCCATCTGTGTCTTAGCCATCAATACATGTTAATTTTATGTTGACACATTATCATAAGTCCTGCTCATGACAGACATTTTTTTTTCAAGTGAAGCACATAATCAGGCATTTACAGTTTGATTATACACTTTTAGAGCAAGTTACTTTGATGCTAAAAACAGCAACTACTTTGAACACCAAGAAGAGAATTAAAGTTCAGCCAGTCGCAGTGCTTCCATGTACAAGTCTGCTCCAAAACATGAGCTGGCTGTTAACGGGTCTATTCTGTCCAACAATCTGTTGACATTTTGTATTAGTGAGTCTGGATGCTCTGGCACGACAATGTCAGCAGTGGAATCAGAGGCTGGTAAAGATCCCTCAAAGTCATTGCCCCATTCACTGAGGCTGACCTGTGTGGACAAACAAATATTCAAAACAATATTAATGACAAAAATTTTTGCACATTTAACATGTAAAAGCAGAGCAGTACTCAAAAATACAAATATATTTATCATACTGGTTGAGTTGGTTCCACTTCACTTGTCAATTGCCCGGAGATCCACAGCTGGTCAGGGGAGCGGTTTCCAGCAGAGGAAATGCGGTGTCTGTCCCAAGTTCTTCTGAAGACATTTAGGTGGGCGTTGATTCTTGGAATCATTACGTAGTGCAGGCACAGCAGGTGGATCTCATTGTCAGAATCAAGAGCACCCGTAGTTTCCATGTACTGGAACACTGCATGGTAGTTGCAAACCACTGACTGCCACAAATCACGCCAAAGCCTCTCAATGCGTTGATTATGAACACTTCGGCCCGTGATGAAACATCTGCTCTCTAAAAAGAAAAAGCATGTTATCACAAAGACCTATACATCTTCCTCTATAGGAGAATTTGGTCTAAATATGTACATAAATATATTAAGAGAGAATATAATTTAGCCACACTGCAACATTGACCATGGAGACACTTTTTACCCTGAAGCCAGTAAAGGTGTAAGTTGAGAATGAACCATGCCACTCAAAAAAAAGTGACGTGATTTTTGCACACAGGGTTATGTGCAGATGGGGGAGAGACAGATGAGCAGTGTGGTGGACAAATTATGATCCAGTCTTTAAAAAAAGGATGTTCACGATGAGGTTTTTCCAGTACTGTACTTTACAAAGGCAATTTTATTTATTAATTTTATTGAGAAAAACATTTAAATTATTGGTTGCCATCAGTATGTGAACATTACTGCATGCAATATGAAATCCAGTGGGGTTTCCCCACACAGATGACCAGCTCAGTGGCATAGTGGTAGAATGTCTGCCCTGAGACAGGGAGATTAGGGTTCAAATCCTGGCCAGGTCATACCAATAACTTTGAAAATGGGACCCAATGCCTCCCTGCTTGACACTCTGCTTTAAGGTGTTGGATTAGGGGGTCAAACCACCAAATAGTTCCCGATCACGACCGTGTCTGCAACTCACCACTCCCCATGGGGATGGTTCAAATGTACAGGTCAATTTTCATCACACACCAGTGTGTGTGTTAACTATGAGACTTTAACTTTAACAATGACATAAAACGCTCCACAAAAACAGAACATACCTATGGAAACACAAAGCTGCCACCTACACATAAGAAAATGAGCAGTATCACATGATAAAATTGTATTAAATAATAATGAAGTTATCTAGACAAGGGCAGTAAACTGAAAATTTATCATTACCAAAATGTACAACTTTTACCAATGTCATTTTGCCATTTAAAAAAATGAAAAGATCAGAGTAGGCTGCTGATGTCCATGTCTTTATAACTCATTCACTGCCATTGATGACAAAAGTCGTCATTTTAAATCCAACCGTTCACTATTGTCATGTATTTACTGTGTGGGCAGGGTCCGAAATTAAATTTTTTACTCACCGGCCAAGTTGGCTGGTAGATGATGAAAATCTACCGGCCAAGCATATTTTTTTACCAGCCAAAATTCTAAATGATTTAGATCTACCTAAAGCATGTTATTCTATATTATGTTGATTCCAAACAGAGTGACAAAATAATTAAAACATCAATTAATAAGAAAAACAACTCTTTTGTCATTTTTACTATTTATTTATTTATTTATTTATTTATTTTTAGAGATGTTTTTATGAACTCTTTCAATGAAATCTAGTCAGACTCCTTGTTTTCTCTGTCCATGAAGTCTGGCCTCCTGCTTCTGACACCGTCTTTGTGCCAAAGCATTACAGCCTCATTTGGGTCCTAGTCCTTGATCTCTGGAGAACACAGCTGCACCATGAGTATATCTGAAAGTGTGTCAGGGCTAGGGTTGTCACGGTAACCGGTGTAGTAGTAAACCCCGGTAAAAAAGTTGACAATAATAACCATCTTGTTTTTAAAAAATATATTATCTCGGTGGGTTACCGTGGCTGCGGTGTAGGCGCGGTGACCCTTACCAGCCACCGTATCATCTGCTGAAGTTGCCGGCGGCACATGCGTACTTTGTTGTTTACGACCAAAACTTTCTTGAAGCTAAAGCTGAAATAATGGCCAAAGGAGGAGACGGCAGCACTCGGGACATTTATTATCCCTCAAAGAAGACAAAGTCGGAAGTATGGGCATTTTTTGGATGTTTGAAGAATGCCGAGGGACAGTTGTCTGTGAAAGGCAGCAACGCTACGTGGCCATCATAATGTAGCCATTGTCTCACGACTCTGCCGTCTCCAGTTCGCCACTTTTCACAAAATCTTCTGGTTGCCACTGGTCCTGGTGGTTTTCCTTCCAGTTTGACAAGTTTTCTTTTGGAAGGCTGGCTGACTCCAGTTAAAAACCGCCACATTTCACCGCTAGTTTTAACACGAAGCTAACTGCTAACTTGATAAACTGATTGAATGGGATAGGTGGAAATGACGTTGGATGCGGCGTTCACGTTTCGCGTACGTTGCATGCAGGCGGGAGGAGTATCAGAAATCCATGGAAGATGACTGATAAACATAACTAATTTGGTGCAAATATTTACTCGCCAGGTGGCAGGTAGAGCTCAAAAATTTACTCGCCAAATGGAGCAATTTGCTCGCATTTGGCGAGTGTTAATTTCGGACCCTGTGTGTGGGCGTCACGAGCCCCCGCTCCATGTGAACTAACATCTCAGCTCTAAAGCCGATCTTCATCTGCATACGTCACACGTCACGTGATCAGGAAGCAGAAAATCCATGTGTTAGGAGATCGTTTTGGCCGCTGCTGTAAAATAGCAAGGCGTGAACCAGAAAAGCTTCTTCCGATCACAATTCAACAGCGAATTATGAAAGAACGGATAACGCTCGAAACGCGCTGATTCTTCCTGATGTAAGAGGTGAGTCTCCGCTTTGTTTTGGTAGTTTTTGCATTGACAGAGCGCAAAATTCTGTGACTCTTAACCTTCCCACTGTCTTTATGGGTGATCGCGCAAGGAAAGTTGACCATTGAGCAGGATTGAAGGTTTATCCCTTGAGGTCCACGTGGCAGGGGTGAGGTGGTGCTCACTCCTCACCCCTGCCACGTGGACCTCAAGGGATAAACCAACAACCCTGCTCAATGGTCAACTTTCCTCACGGGATCACACCCATTAGGACAGTGGGAGGGTTAAAAAAACTGTGAAAACGCTAAAAAATGCTGTCAGCGATGGGCTTTTCTGATTAGAAAATGGCTGGCAGTTAATGAGTTAATGTTTGGTGGGGAATGGTGAGTAATATAGATACCTGGTCCACGGAGTGGATGTTCAAGCATACATCTGGCCACAGTCACATTTTCGCCACCCTTGTCACTGCGGACACAGAGTGGCAAACCAAACTGCTGCACAGCTCCCAAAAAAGCCTGGTGAACCGTTGAAGCCTTGTTGTTGTTGGAAGCCTGAAGGTACATTATCTTTCTGCTGAAGCCGTCAATGCACCCATGAATGACAATTCTCCACCTTGAATATATTAGAGAGGCTTGAAGGAGTACACAATTGGTTTCATGTGAATCAATTTTGATGTTACTCACCGAATAAGTTTGTGGTACCCATCCAAGTGCCACAATGACAGTGGGGCAGGAACAGAGTATGATCGCCGTTGAATAGGGTTCAAGCACAGACCACGAAGGAGATTACCAAAAGGGTCGACAGTTTGCATCGTCTCTCTCAGCCTAGACTCAGAGACTCTATTAAAAAAAGGGACACACACACACACACACACAAGTTAATTTAATTAGCTAATCATCATAAAATATTGCATTGACTGAAACTATCTACTCTTATTTTAAAGGAGACATAACATGCTTTTAAGTAATTCCTTTTTACATCTAAATCCTTCAGTTGGGGTCTAAATACAGTCGAACTGTATTTGGTCTGATTTCCTCATTATTGTTGCTCTACAGACCCTCATCTACCTCTGTTCTGAGGAGTCTTGAGAATGAGCCGTTTTTGGGTAGTCTCTTTTAATCTGGAGAAGGAGCTGTAAACTACGCCCCCCTCCACAGTGCAGAACTTACTCTCCTCCCCCAGTCGGACTTTGTATTTCTATAGAGAAATCATTATTTAGCGTAGCGGAAATGTAGTATTAGCATTTTTCAAACGTGGGGAGATTTGTTCACCAAGCTGTTTCAGGTCTGCTAACTCTCATGCATTTGTCTGTAGTAGTCACACACACACACCTGTCATGGCCGACGGAGGGACAAGCGAGCGGGCACGTGCACAAACACACACACACAAAGAATGCTGCTTGCTTATTCATTTCAAATCTAGAAACTTTTAAATCAAAATAAAAAACCCTCATGTTTTCATCAGTCTTTGAATAAATGTTCTTATGCTGCACCTTCTGCACTGTTTTTGCTCACCCTTTAACCTTACCTTAGTTTCTTTGTCGTTTTTAAATTGTATTTTCTGTCATGTAGATTTTAATGCCAATGGAAAGCACATTGAATAGTCTGTGTATGAAATGTGCTATACAAATAAAGCTCCCTTGCTTACACCTTCAAAGCCTCACTGCATACTTTATCCAAGTGCACTTCACAGAAGACTCTATGGGTGGAGTGCGAGTATTAGGATTAGGACAAAATGTTTCAAATCAGCAAATGAATCCAAAGCATGGATACCAAGCCTTTATACAGTCTCAGTCTAAGTTTTGTACTATTTTCTAATTTTTCCAGTTTCACCTGTATGTTTCTACGACACAAGTTTTAAGAGTTAACATCAATGCAATATTCAGTATGTGTACAATAGTTGTGCAATACCAGACGTACATTTAGTGCTGCATAGTTCTGGAAACCTAAGTTTTCTTTTTATATGTTGTTTATAGTGGATGAAGGTTGCAATAATAGCTTACTGCCTTTGTGTGTTTACCTGTAACCTTATATTTTTCTTCCTTTGTTTCTCTTAAGTGTATGTATGTGCATCTGTTGCAATTGAATTCACACCCTAAGGGATTAATTATCTATTCTATTATAACAAGCAACATAATGGAATTTATAATGATCACTTTGCTCAGTTGTCACATGATTCTTACCTGATACCCATGGTCCTCAGGTAACCGTTCACCATTCTGTAACCTGAATTCGGATTTGTATCCAGATGTGCAGAGACAATGGCTTGTAACTCTGCACTTGTAATGTCACTGAAAGTTTGTTGCACTGACAGACCATGCTCTTTCAGTCTTCTCTTTATTGTCCTTACGCTGACACATAACAGGCGTGCAATGTCTTGAATTGTAAAGTCGAAGTTAAGCAAATATTCCAATTGCTCCGCTGTTATGATGAATGCTGGGCGTCCTCTGTTGCCCATCCTTACTGTAGGGACTCGGAAACCTGTAATTGATGTTGGGGATCCACTTTCCAAAAGGTGACATGCTTCTTCCAGCTTCTGTAAGGCCTGGTCAGCATTCACAAACAGGTCTGAGTATCTTCCTAAAAGCCTTATGATGCAGTCCAGCTGGTAGCAAGCATAGTCTGCATTTTCAGTGGAATGTTGCTGAGAAAGGCTTTGGCTGACTGAATTGAGCAGCGCTGTTACTCGTGATGCAGCCATTGAAATGCCATACTGACTGTAAACACAGAAAGTTATGTTATTAACTGTTAAACAGTAAAGATCAGAAACAGCCTACACTTAAACAATACCACATAATTTAGGAAAATATCCTATTTTGATTTTTATGGCAGAATGTGATTTCCATTCAATTCACAAATATAAATACCATCAAAATATTACATTTTTTGGCTCTAATATTGCAATGATAAAACAAAAAGTAAGAATTGCTTTCGAGCATATTTATTTAAATTAAAGGGACTTTTCTGACTTTTGAATTTTTATGCTCGCGATTGCCCCCTCAGGCCAAAAGCATAACGGCAGCTTCAATAGTAGGCTCGTGCACGAGGCGCGCATGCTGTACGTGCACACTCCTTCATGAAAATAACAGCTGAGACAGTCCCGTGTGTGTGCCCCGGAGGACAGAAGAACACAACAAATTAATAAAAATAATGTGCCTCTGTCTCTGCAGCTGCACTTTCTCGTCGGCCGGCCGAACGTGCAGTGTGTGGTGTGTGTGTGTGTGTGTGTGGGGCCCGGAGGACAGAGGACAGGAGAACGTGCAGCTAATTAATTAAATAGTTTGGTTCTGTACCTTTCTCTTCAGCACAGCCGACAAAGGTTTATGATGGGTCAGTCCTGCATGCTCAGATCATTCCCTTCCCTTGCTTGAAAAATTGTTCCAAAATGAAAGTTGAACCCACATCTTTTTTATCTGTGAATTCAACGCCGTTCGGCGAGTCTCAAATAAAAATTTGGGCGTTTTACTGTAAAAAAGTATACCATTAATGTAAAAAAGAAACTCCAAATAAATTGTGTTCACACCCAGAATCGAACCCAGGACTTCTGCATGAGAGTCAGACATCTTACAGGGTGAGCTACGTGCCAGTAACATTTGGTGTATCTGTAACTTTTATATCCTTGATGACAGCTGAAACAACATCAATCCAAAGAACGGTTCGGAGCGAAAATGGCTATTTTGTTGCTAATTTGCAGGAAATATCTAGAAGAAAGTTCTACAGAAAGTAGCTAAGGGTCCTCAGAAATGTAGCTAGCTTTGTCACTAGGCGTTAGGAACAGCGACAAAGTGGCACTGCCTCTCTCTCTGCTGCTAAAGCTACGGATAGCAAATGCTACGGGCTATGCCTGAGCGTGAACGCGCATGAAGCAGCCTGCTCGACCCGAGCATCTCTCTTTTTCTGTGATTTTACAGAAAAACAGGCAATCACAGTAAAAATGCCAGGGCTCATTCTACAGGACCAGGTCATTGCAGGAGAATGTATGAAGAAGAACTTTATTATTTCTATACATGTTTTGGCTGTCAAACTTCCATAATGCCCCTTTAAACATGTACGCAGACTTTTTCCTGAGTTGTTTTACTGAAAGGGACCGCCTGAATGTTTCACACAAATACACTGCTACAACACCAAACACTGCCACATTGGACACTCTTACTTCCAATTATTATAACTCTGCAACGTTTGTGCCAGCTACTACAAGAAGGGTGTAGGGAGCCAAAGTCACGCCCATCTACTTCCAAATAATACTGAAACGATACCTCTTTCTGGGCTGCCACATTACTGTGGTGGAGGGGTTTGAGTGTGCCAATGATCCTAGGAGCTATGTTGTCTGAGGCTTTATGCCTCTGGTAGGGTCACCCATGGCAAACAGGTCCTAGGTGAGGGATCAGACAAAGAGCAGCCCGAAGACCTCTTATGATAATATAAATGGACAGTGTTCCATTTCTATAGGCCATTTAGAAAGTGGATTTATGCTGTAGATGAAAGGTTATTATGTTGATCAATATATAGGTGAAAATTGACCCTTTTGGAAGTTACACCTGCTGATTGAAATCAGTTGTGTTGAGGCAGGGTTAAAAGTAAAACATGCTGGATACTGGCCCTCGAGGCCCGGAACTGAATAGCCCTGCCATAGGCTCACCACTTGTGGGAGGGGCCAAAGGGGTTGGGTGCAATGTGTGATGGGTGGTAGCCGAAGATGGGGACCTTGGCAGTCTGATCTCAGCTACAGAAGCTGGCTCTCGGTACGTGGGTTACCCATGGTGGGTAAGAAGCCTGAGTTGTAGGGATGTGAATCTTAAAGCAACTCACAATTTGATTCGATTCAGATTCTCGGGGTGCCGATTCGATTCAGAATAAATTCTCGATTTAAATCGATTCACAATCAATATTAACAAAGAGTCTCAGCTCCAGGATTAACTACTTTGTTGTGCAAGTTAGTTAAAGCTATGGGAATTTTTTTATTTTACTTTAAACTGGTCATGCAAAAAAAAAAAAGCTAATTTACAAGTAAAATAAAGTGATTCTAAAACTGTAAACAGAAACAATCTTTAGACCAAATGGCAACTTTTTTTTTTTGCTTATCTTGTAAAATATAACAAATCTTTAGTTACCTAACAGTAGCTTTGAAAATAATACAGTCAAATACTTTTTAAGTAACTCTGGAAACATGTTTAACATTTGAGTCTTCAACCTGTTTAAAAAAAGTGCCTCAGATTTCTTACAAAGGAAAATGTGTTCTCTCATTTATCAATAACTTAAAATAAACACATGAGTAATCCTGAGTACTCACTTATCAACTTAGAAAATAAATATGAGAATATCTCAAATTTCTGAGTATGGAAAAAAATGACATTCTAGTCCCCACTTTTCAGCAGATTCAAAAATAAATCATCCCAATTTATGGGACCACAAAAGTAAATGGAGTACTGACTCTCCTAACAAAGACCAAAAAACATACAAAAGTGCATATCAAACCTGTAACATGCCAAAAATTTGAGTTCCTGGAATCGATTCTGAACCTTTATAAATAAGAATACCCGATTAAGACTTGAATCGATTTTTTTCAGCACCTCTACTGAGTTGGTGTGAGAGGTTGAGAGGTTTTGAGTAGATATAGTCAGACTCACCTCGACACATGGCTCTGGCTCCGGAACCAGTTTCCTTAAGAGGGGATGGACACTCTACCACTCTGGAATTGCCCCCACTGAGAGGCGCAGAGCAGGGGTGGGCATACTAGTTTAGCGGACTGCGAGGAAATAGGTTTAGCTTTTGCCTCTACCAATGGGGGTGCTAAAAGCAATACAAAAATGCATATTCTCCCTTTAAGCCGCAGGGGTGCCTAATCCTGGTCCTGGAGGGCCGGTATCCAGCAGGTTTTGTGGTTTTTCTGCTCCAACACACTTGAATCAGTGTTGAAACACCTGTGCAGAAGCTCATCAGGCTCTGCAGAAGCCTATTAATTAGCTGCTGATTGAAATCAGATGTGTTGAAACAGAGTTCAAACTAAGGCCCTGTCCACATGTAGCCGGGGATCTGCCAAAACGTAGATATTTTTCTACGTTTTGGCCTGTCATCCACACGAAAACGGAGTTTTTTCACACAAAAACGGATCTTTTTAAAAACTCCGGCCAAAGTGAAGATCTGAGTTTTCTCCGTTTTGGGTGTCTGCGTGTAGACGGACAAAACCGGAGTTTTAAGGTCTGCAACGTCACTTTCCGCGACAAAAAAATGCTGACATCACGTGTGCGACCTGTGTTTACACTAGCCGACAGCATGGATGCCCTCAGAGCTGCGCTCGCTTTATCAATTGTCCAAGCGCTTTTTGCTTGTTTGTTTTTGCAAGCGGAATTACTGCTCCTTGCGGAAGACCACAGACGAAGGACGAGGTTAAGAACGGGGGAAGTACTGCCGCCTACAGGTCTGGCATGTCCTTAACAACGTATTTATCCGGGTACGTGTGGACAGAGCTTTTTTTTTAAACGAGGTGGTGTGGATGCAAGTTTTTGGAGGGGCGGATATTCGTTTTTTTAAAAAACCCGGCTACGTGTGAACTAGGCCTAAAACATGCAGGATACCTGCCCTCCAGGACCAGGATTTGGCACCCCTGCTTTAAGGAGTCATTCTTTTGAGTTAGTTACCTTGACAATGCATGTATGATTGTGAAATAGGAATGCACGTTTTTCAAAATGTGTGAACGACTGAGACCCTGTTCACCCATTCTACTACTAGATGCTGTTCCTACGAATGGTTAGAAGTTTTCTTATCCTTAGAAACTTTTTCACGCACGAGTACAAAATGACGAATGCTAAACAATGCGTAAATTAGTTAATACACACAGATCTGTGTGTAAGTACGGTTGATAAATGAGGCCCCAGGTTTGAAGTCTAGGTGTTATAGTTTAATAATAGGAGTAGATTAGAATGATCATGGAGTGGAAAATTTGCTTGGAATTGCCCTTTCCTAATCAAGGACAATAAATGCAAGGACAATATTTGTAGACTTCAGCTCAGCATTTAACAAGGTCTGCCCAGCTCTCCTTCAGGACAAGCTATCTGTGCTGAACGTGCCCAACCCCATCTATCCAGTGGATCACAGACTTTGACAGATAGGATACAGAACGTGAGGCTGGGAAAAAGTCTCAGACACCCGAACCACCAACATTGGAACCCCCTGGAACCCCCCAGGGCTGTGTCCTCTCTCTACTCTTCTCCCTCTAAACTAACTGCTGCACCTCTAACTGCCACACGATAAAACTGGTCAAGACACCACCCTCATTGGCCTTATCTCAGATGGGGATGTGTCTGCATACAGAGGAGAGGTGGAGTGCCATGCTGGTGCAGAAACAACAACCTAGAGCTGAACGAGCAGATGACAGTGGAGATGATTGTAGACTTCAGGAGAACACCAGCTCCACTGCCCAGAATAACCATGACACAGACATCCAGATTTCAACCGTGAACTCCTTTCGCTTCCTTGGGTCCACCAAAGAGGGAGGGGTCCATCAATACCCTCATCAGGGAGGCCCAGCAAAGGACGTTCTTTCTGCATCAACTGAGGAAGCTCTGCATGCCATGATGATCCAGTTCTACATGGCCATCATCAAATCAGTACTCACCTCCTCCATCACTGTGTGGTACACAGGAGCCACTGCCAGAGACATACAAAGACTGCAACGGGTAGTGCACTCAGTGTAGAAAGTAATAGGATGCAGCCTTCCATCAGTACATGACCTGTACAACTCCAGGGTTCTGAAACGTGCAGGTCGAATAACAGCTAACCCCTCTCACCCTGGTCATGGACAGTTTGAAACCCTACCTTCAGGGAGGAGGTTCAGGCCCTTACAGTCTAGAACCTCACACCACAAAAACAGCTTCTTCCCCTCTGCTATAAGGCTCCTGAACAACAAATGAATGGCCAAAACACACACAAATGCCCCGGTAGGGCTGAACGATCTATTGTTTTTGGACCGAAATAGCGATTTCAAACAGCACGATCACGTGACCGTCAAAGCTGCGGTTTTAGAGGTTTTGACTGATCCAGGATCAGTTGTGTCACTTTTTTTTTACATCCGGGGTTTTCCCCATGTTATGGTGGCGGCAAAGGCCAGCGCGAGGGAGGGGGTGGGGAGTACCGTCCAGAGCCGAGCCCAACTCCACAGATGCCAGAGCTGCATGTTCATGTTATTTTCCCTGTTTTATGTTTCCACACACAGCGCTGCTAGAGCCGGTAATAATGGCACCGTTGGTGAGCCGGGGACAGAGAGAGAGAACGTAGTTGAGTAAAGCCTGATTTTTGCTTCTCCGTCTGCGTCAGTGCGGAGACACGCAACGCCATTATCCGTCCTTGCGTAGGGCTCCGGCAGGCACGCAAGTACGTACGGAGTCGAGCCCACTTTTTTAAACATCTGTCGAACGAGACGGATTACGCAAGCTTGTGATTGGTCAGGACGCTGCTGTTGTTTACAGCGCCGCCATTGCAAAGAGAGCCGAGGATAACTAGCGGCAGACACGGAGAAGCTTGAAGAATACCTCGCGAAAAAACTCTAAAAATATGAACGTTTCATCCTCCCGTGACTGGAGGAGTGAAAAGATACGCAGCAAGCGTTTTATTTGTGGACGGAAATGACAGGAAACGTGGGTTTAGAGGTGGGGAGCGCATGAAGCGGTGGGAGAATGAGAGACAAATATGTCCGTGTTAAAAGTCTCTTATATACACAAAAAACACAATATAAACACACTATCTTGGACCGATACATGACAGGATACCACAGAACAGCGCTACGCCCTCTGTTGCCCTGCTGGGCAATTGCTTTGCAACGTTCCCCAGGAGACGGAGAAGTATGAGAGCAAAACGCTTCCGTCAATCCGTGCGTGTCTGTCCCTTGCGGAGCTGACGGAGAAGCATGAACCAGGCTTAAGGGAGAGAGACACTCCTCCCACGTCGGTGCAGGTTCAGACTGATTTCTAAAGCTTGGTTTATGCTTCATCAGCGCGAGTGCGGAGTTGCGCACTTTAAGCTCAACTTCTCTTTTAAAAATGGTTTGAATGTTTATGAAGGCACAAGTTTGTTCAAACAAGCTAAGGCGTCAGAATGCGTGCATCTCTGTCACAGAGCTGACGTTTTAGTGAGGAAAAAATATCAGACGGCTTAGAAAACATGCAGCCAGCCTGCAGCGGTAATGCAGGGAAAACTGTGCATTTTTTATTTAATACATTTAAAAGCTATTTCTACCTACAGATTTCCTCCATGCATTTTTGGAGTAGAACATGTTTTTATAAATCTCCTCTCTAGATAAAAATCACAAGCACAAGTTGCTTCACACACACACACACACACACACACACACACACACACACACACACACACACACACACACACACACACACACACACACACACACACACACACACACGCACGCACGCACGCATTAAAAAAAAGATAATGAGAGAAAATTTGAATATCTTTAACTGTTTTTATTGTATGATTAAATAGTAAATTTTAATGTGAATGATTTGTTGTACTAGATCCGAATTTAGACCATCTTTTCACTTAATCTACAGGATGGCTTGGCAGGCTTGGACCGTTGTTTGCAGAAAATCGTGAATTGAACCGAAATCACAATTTCTGCTAGAAAAATTGCAATTCAATCTTTTCCTAAAATTGTTCAGCCCTATACCCTGGTCACCCACATTCCTACGCTAATGATTTCTTTATGGCTATTTCTCTTTTCTGATTAGTGGATGTATCCTAATGTACATACAGTCTGACCTGACTTTGATTTGAATTTAAGTTTGCACCTTGCCACCTAAACAAATTCCTAGTAGATGAGCCTCTCACCTACATGGCAATCAATCTGATTCTGATTCTAATTGTAAACCAACTTCAGCTTCATATGAAAATGTAGTACATCTGCTAATGTATATTGTTTAAAACTAAATCAGATAAAAGTTAGTGGTCCAACACAGAAAAAAGGACTGGGAATTAGCAATAACAAAGAATGTGTATAGAATGTTTACTACAACAACAACTTAGTGAACAACAAATATAACATGTTACACAGTTTGACTCACCTCATGACTTTTTTCGCAGTACGTGCCGAGTTACACAAAACAATCCACTAAAATACAAAGACACGTGTTAATGTTGCTTGAAACTTATTTTGAAACGGTACATACTGAGGGTCATCGTGTAGCTAGCTAACAATTCTAGCTAACGTCATAATTTTCAGCAGCGCATAAAGGAAATAATTGGAAAAAGTAATGTCAATCATTGTTAAAAACTGAAATACTACTTTTACTCACCGTGTTAGTTACAACTTGATACCCATGAGCGTGTTTCCAAACGAAGAAAGATAATCAACCGTTGTTACTCGTGAGCGAGCAGTCTGGTGTAAGTACTGAGCTGTTGCGCATGTGCAAGGCTGCCGCTGTCGGCACAGGATCTGCTCGGGTGCAGACCTCGCAGAATTTTTTTTTTAAATATAACTTTATTTAGCACATTTTCAACATACAATTGTAAGACATGAAACCAACACATAAAGTATACCATTGTGGTATTACAACGAAGAATGACAAATAATGGAGACATGGAGAAAAAAGGAAAATAAATAAATAAACAAATAAATAAATAAATAAATAAATAAATAAATAAATAAAAGAAAGGTTTGGAAGAGGTCAAGTCAATCGAACAGTTTCAGATGGTTGCAAATGTTAACAGACTTAAGAGCCTTGGTGTTTTTTGATGAGGAGATCGTCCTTATATATTGTTCAAGTTCCATTTTTAATACAAGAAGTTCAGGTTTTTTGCCGAGGACTTTGCTCTTGTGTATGTGAAATTTAGCCAAAAATAAAAACATATTTACAAAGAAGAAAGCATCGTTGTCCTTCTTATTAAAATTATGAAGACCAAAAATAACATATTTGTAGTATAGTTGAAAGTTAGGGAGAACAGAGTCATTAATAAACTAACTTGTGGAAGTCCTTCCAGAATTTACTTGTAAATTTACATGACCAGAACAAGTGAGAAGCTGTTTCAGGTTGCTCTTGACAAAAGGTACAACTTACATTTATATCAGCTATAAATTCTGACAAATATTGTTTGGTAGGGTAAAACTTGTGAATCAATTTAAATGTAATCTCTTTAACTTTGTTCGTTAAAAGAAATTTTTGTGGTAAGGTCCAAACTTTTTTCCATTAAATATCTGTTACAAAATTAGCCCAATAAGATATAGTTGATGGAACAGAAATCATTGTATCCTGAAAGAGAGTTCTTATTTTTCTATTCACCGACTTATGCGAGGAAAAACAAACGTTGCCAAGAGAAGAATGTAACACATCCGGGCGACTGACTGGTAGTGGAGCGCTGTGTGAGCATCTGAACAACATAGACAGACCGGATGGGATGGCATCAAACACTATTGAGAATTCTCTAGGCGTTATTGGTATATTGTATTTCCTAAGGAATTCAGAGTAATTGTATAAAAGCCCTTTTTCATCAAATAACTGGCTAACCAAGATGATTCCATTATTAAACCAGTTATTTAAAAAAATAGTTTTATTTTTATAAATAATATTGCAGTTATTCCAAATAAAACAGTTTTGCAGACCTCGCAGAATAGCTCAGGGTCCTTCGACTGCCGATGACGTCACATTACTGCAAATCTACTCGGCTTTCACACACAATACATCAGTAGTTTTGTTAATAAATTCTTGTTTGTTGAAACCTAAATGATTTCTTTATAATTGTAATTTGTTAATAAAACACCATATTATCTTTGTTTTGTAAAGAATGTGAAACTGCATAAAACCAACATCGGACTGACAAAAAATAGAACAGTTCTTAAATGTGAAGCCACATCTGTTTGTATTGATGTGGAGTTCGTCTGTATATTTCCTTAGTTGTTATCTAAATACATTCTTTGACTCAAAATGTCGCTTGGTGTCTTTCAATAAAGTTCTTATATTTTATTTTGCCCCATTTCATCAACATCAAGAGCTTTTGAGGGTCACCGTTTATCATTAGCTTATATTTAACATTTCATTTAGAAATTCAAACATATTTTCTCCAAAAAGTGTTGATTTTTGGACTACAGGACTACAACCGCTAAGGCTACGACCGCAAATTTGTTCTGACCAATCAAAATCATAACGTAACGTAACTTCCGTAAGCTTCATGTTCAGCCAATCAACTACTTTGACGTCATCGGCAGTCGAAGGACCCCGAGCCGATCCTGCACCCGAGCAGATCCTGTACCGACACCGCCATACTGAATGGGTCTCCTCACTCTCCAAAGTCAAAGCAGAGTGGGCAACTATGTCCATTTCTGTGCAGCCTACGGTTCAAACAACCTGTGTGAGAAAACAGATCACGTGGGATTAATAGGGACCTCTCTAGCCTACCTGATAGAATTTTATATTTAAATGTATTTAAATTTAATTTGTTTACTTCTATGAAAATTTTAATTGTCATGCCATATCTTGTGTATGGTTTTGTGCAAAAGCTTGATAAAATGTGTTTTTTATAAGCACCTTACTCAGTATAAATGAATGCAGTGGGGTCAAATTGAGACCCATCTAAAATGGTGGCCGCCCACTGCGGCAGCGCCAGTCTATGGGGCGTCTACCTATACGATGTCTGTACAAGGCTCTGCTACCAGTAGTGCGGAAAACAGTTAACGGGCATTATTAGTTTAGCTAGTTTGATTTATATTACATGCAATTCAATAATAAATGTTTGAGTATTCAACTAGTCACATTTAGTCATATTTAAATCTGTGGGTTTTGTTGTTGCTGTTTTCTAAAATAAAAACCAAATCAAAACTTGTACCAAAAGTGAACAGTTAGAAAGAAAAAAGCTACATCAGATGTTTATTTATCTTTAATCAGAATGTTTGATTTTTCTTCTTCTTCTTCATCAAAAATGTTTATGCTTGACTGGTACTACTCACATACAACGTATAATATTTTGTCATGTAATTAGCATTAAGAAAATTTTTGGTCATAAACAAAACCAGTGGTTTTCAATATTCCTCCTGTTATCCAGCATGTTTTTGTTGTTCCTCTGTTCCAACACACTTGATTCAGTGGTTTTTTCAGCGGCTTATCAGCATCGTCTTTAATCTCCTGTTGATTAAATTAAAGTGTGTTGAAGCAGGGCAACAACTACAACATGCTGGATATATGCCCTCCAGGACCAGTATTGAGAACCCCTGCACTAAACGCTCAGTCTATAGCACACAGAGTTATGGATAGTGGATTTCCACAAGGGAATATATAGATAAACAACTGTTACTAGTGGACATTCAGGGAGTGGAGTGTAGTACATTGTACAACCATCACTGCTACAAAAAAATGTGATATAACAGGCAGTTTGGCCTGTTCCTCTTTGCAGCACATCTCAAATTAGAATTCTCAGCATTGGTACAGCCATTTAAGATCTCTTCAGAGATGTTCAATTAGATTTGATTCTGGGCTCTGGCTGGGACACTCCAGGACATTCACTGAGTTGTCCTGAGAACAATCCTTTGTATCCTGGCTGTGTGCTCAGTGTCATTGTACTTCTGAGAGTGTTGCCCCAGTCTGAGGTCAAACGTATTCTGGAGCAGGTTTTCATTCATGATGCCTCTGTACTTTGCTGAAACAATATTTTACTCTATCCTGACCAGTCAACCAGTTCCTGCTGCTATAAATCTTCCCTCAGCATGATTTTTCCACTATCATGCGTCACTGTATTTATGGTATTTACATGTTGATGAGTGGTGCCTGGTTTCATACAAAACCACGCCTGGCATTCACACCTAAGAGTTCAATCTTTGTCACATCAGACCAGAGAATTTTGGTCTCTTGGTCTTGAGAGTCCTTCAGATGCCTATTGGCCAAACTCCAGATTTATAAATGAGGCCCCTGGTGGTTTCCAACCTTTTACTTTGGAGGCTACTGTGCTCACTGAGACCTTCTAAGCAGCAGAAAATGGTCTGTAACCTTCTCCATATTTGTGCCTTGACCTCACACTTGGTTTGTGCACTGACATGCACTGTAAACTGTGGGCACTTATGACGAACTTTACACACTGTTACAGTTTGAAATAGCATACAATGCATTACAGGTACAGAAAAAAAACTAGCATGAAATACATTTAAAAAAAACGGTCAAAAACGTATAACACATAAGACTTAATCCTATATTTTGAATAACCAGATGTATGTCTGGTGTCACTGAAAATCAAACTTTAAACATCTCATTATTAAACCTACACACACATTCATAAATAAAATTTCTCATGTTCTCACGGTCTCTAATTCAGAGACACAGTGCTTCACAAACAAACGACTTGTGTTAGAATACATGGGCAGCTTTAAAACAATTCCAAAAACATTAGGGCATGTAGAGGAGTACTGGCCTAGAAAACCATCCTATATATGTGAATATATAGGTGTTTACTACTGAAACAGTATGTCTAGATTTTTAGGCTAGAGATTGTAATAACAAAGTATTATTGTATTGTAACAAGCTCTGAAACAGGGGTCACCAACCTGGTGCCCCAGGAACCCTATAAGGTCATGTTTCCCAACCCTGGTCCACAGGACACGCTGACTTGCATGTTTTCCATGTCTCTGCTTCAGTACACATGATTTACATTGCCTTCTGAGGAGGACATTTTTCTTTTATTCTTTATTTAAACAGGAAGGTCCTATTGAGATTAAAAACCAAGGGAGTTCTGGCCAAGACATGAAGTGCTGCAGATGCATGTTAATCACTCTTTCATTTAAGTCAGGTTTGTGGCAGCAGGGAAACACTGATGTTACATTGAAAACATGCAGGACAGTGTGCCTTGATGACCAAGGTTTGGGAAACACCGCTATAAGGTGCCCTCAGGCCTGTTCCAAAGAGCCCAATTCACCCCTCATCAAACTCTAAAAGATTATTTTCTGTTGCTTTTTTAATAATTTCACTTTATTTCATTAAAAGATATCAACAGAGATGGCTTACAGACCTGTGGGAAATACAGAAGAACAAAGCTAATGAGACATAAGGTGAAGCTCTGGGAAACAATGGTGGAAGCTATGGGTTAGGTCATAATCAGAATGGTTTGATGCAAAGAAAGTGTACTACATGCTACTTTTTCTTTAAGGATGCTGATGGAGAGGTACAAAGAGCAGAATGATGTGAATTTTATCTTTGTAGATTTAGAGAAAGTGTATGATGTGCTGAGATAGCTGTGGTTCATGAGGTCTGGAGTGGCAGAGACGTCTGTTAGAGTGGTGCAGAGCGTGTGCTGTAGGAGTGACAGAAGAGTTCAAGGTGGAGGTGGGAATCTCTATTCATGCTTGCTTTGGTGATGGAAAGGCTGATAAATTAAGTTATGCAAGAGTCTCCATGGTGTTTGCAGATGACATAATCTGCAGTGAGAGCAGGGTGCAGGTAGAGAAGAAGCTAGAGAGGTGGTGATGAGTACTGGTGATGTTACTGTGAGTAGAAGTAAAAAAGGTAAAGTATTTTAATTACTAAGGCTCTATGGTCCAAAGCTATAGACAGTGTGAAAAGAGGTGTGGCCAGTGAGATGTGATATGTGATAACAATCAGAAAGACCAGACTTAGCTGTTTGGACATGTCCAGAGGAGAGACAGTGATGACAAACATAGAAAGATGCTGAGGTTGGAGCCATCAGGCAGGTGACTGAGAGGAAGACCAAAACTAACATTTATGGATGTGGTTAAAGAGGAAATTAAGTAAAGTGTGTGACGGTGGTAGACGTAGAAGAAAGTGCTAAATGGAGACAGACGATTGGCTGTGGTGACTTCTGAAAAGACAAGCCCTAAGAAAAAAAATATTTAATCACTTGATATAGATCTGGAAATGATATTAAAAAAAACATTAAAATATGTTTACAAATAACTGAATTTAAGACCAGACAAATTCAGTAAAAACGTTTAATAAGTGGGTACGTACAACTGGAAATAAATGTAAAAGTAGCTGAAGTTAATAGAATAAAGAAATACTGGAACTCTAAAAACATTCTGTTTAATTTACTCAATGCAACTGTTCTCATAATCATTTTTAAAGTAACTTTAAGTCCTATCGGTCCTTTTCAGGTGACGTAGCGGTTGCTGTGTCGCGTTGTTAGTTGGTCTTTACGGAATCAGTCATGTGGTCATGTCCAGACCGGTCCAGACCGCCTATTGCTTAAAAAAAAAAAAAAAAAAATAGAACAGACGTCTTGTTCTTGGTAGTAATTCGCGGGAACTATCGAAGTAGAGCTGTGATTGGTTATCTAGAATGAAATGTTGTCTTTAAACCAATCACAGCAGATCCTGTTGGTTTCCTCCTCCCCACCCTTAACGATTAGGATCAGCTAGCGTTAAATTTATATGTCGATGGTTAAGTTTATGCAGCACATGGTGGGTCAACAGAAAATGGACAATAATCAAAGGTAAGTTGCTGAAAGACTTTGAGAACATGCTACTTGAAGATTACAAAAGGTACAATTAGCATTTTTCTGGGTTGTTCCTGTTTTTCCTAATTGAAATATTAGAACTGTAAAATGACAATGCTCTGTACATGGCATCACGGGAAAATTGCCTAACAGACTTTTTCGGAAGAGGCTGAAGGCAGTTTAAGATTGTGGACATGGCTAAAGGTTAGTTACAGCCAATTTTCCTACCTCTGACCATCTATAACTGGCCTTTCAAGATATCGGCCAGAGGCAAATTTCCTTTGAAGCAAATTTCCTTTGAATGGCATGTGTAAAGTGGGATTAAAATTTAAGTTTTGGGATTTTCACGGCTGGAAATTTAAGAAAAGCCGATGTTTGACTGGCGCGGGAAAAACAGAAACTGGTTTAATCCCTGGGCAGCTGTCGACGTTTCACAAGGAGCTGAAACAGCTACAGTGAACAACGCCCGACTCTGGTGTTTCTGCATTAGCGTTATAGCAGAGAACAATGTGTCGTCATGGAGCTTTAGAAGCCTCTGCGAGTCGCTCAGATTAGGTTTTTCTACTCTGGGATATGGTGACAGATTGGATTACCGTAGAAGTTAACGAACTCAAATCCTGCTAGCTGGATATCACTACCGGAGGTGCAGACATGACAGTTTGATGAAGACCCGCGACCAGAAGCAAAATCGGTACAGTTTACTTTTTGTGGCTAGTGGTAGTCGTAACAAATAAATTAAGGATAAATTCCAACAACGCCACCCTGGGTTAATCCCCTAGAGAAGGGTAGAAGGCCCTTAAGTTCAATCACTATGGGAACAGATGGCGTCTTTCCAATAAAGCAAATCTTTATTTAAATATCTATAGATAGGCTAAAAGCTTACAGATGAAGTGCTCAGTGTCCAGTTATCAGCAGTCAGTCCACAATAATTACACAGGCCGAGGGCAAACAAAGTTAAACATGAAAAATTTAAAAGAATAAAAATAATGAAACATACAAAAAAAAAACTAGCAAAAGAAATCAGGATAATTCCTTTTAATCCTGTGGGGGTTCTGGTGGTTGCCCCATCAACCAGGCGTTTAAAGCCCAACATCTAATTAAAACAAATTTAGACGAAACTGCAGTGATGCAGCCCCCTGGGCATACCACCAGCTCGGTAGATGGAATTGGTAATGGCAGGACGGCGAGATGGAGCAGTAGAGGAGAAGGCTCACCGCTGCCGACATCAGACGCGCCGCTGATCTATGTGGTACCGCTGCAGGCAAAACCGGATGGAAGAGCGGCTCTCGGGCCAACCAGCACAGGCAGCCACACTGCAAACAAACAAAACTGGCATGGTCCCCCTAGATCAGCACAACCTTCCCCAAGCAGAGGCGAGGACTTATGGACGGTTGTTGCGCCACTGGATCAGATCAGCCTTCATACGGCTGATACACCCACATGGGCAGAGAGCTGACAAGGAGTACTTGGATGCAGTGTTAACCCTATAACCTCATGCGCAGCTCCATTCTGCGATCACATGCTACAAACAAATTAAGATGAAGAAATGAGCATGAACTAACGCCGCACAGGCAACACGGGAGGGAGAGTACTTACGATCGCATCTTGCAGTTGGAGTCTCTCAGTACCCCAGCACCTGAAGTGCCATACAAGAGCTGTCTTGCTGGAAGCAGACACCTGCCTTTTATTGGATGGCTCACCTGCCCTGCAATCAGTCTAATGTGAGCCACCTGGTTCTGTACTGGGATGGGACCAGACAAGATCTGTCTGTCCCATCACATTTTGTTAAATATTTAATTTCTGTGCTCCACCGGGAGCACTAAACTGACGAGTTCTCAGCTGGTCTTAGCTCCAAATGTGAACCAATATAATTCTGTAATCAACAGATATGTGTGCTGCCAGTTTTACTGCTCCATGTATATATTGATATAACTCCGGAAAATAAAAACTAAAATACCTAGACAGCTCTAATCTGGTGGAGTTTTTCTGCACTAATTGCAAAACTATTAAAACCACCTTTGGGATTTATGAACGCTTTAACTGATTTTTGAAACTTAAATAAAATCAAATTGCATCATGTTTTTGTATGCTAGACCACAGTTAAACAGATGTAGTTTAATAATCACAGTACTTAGATATTTCAAACCTGGACTAGATTATTCATCACTACTAACAGAACAAAATATCTAGGTATTGTAATTTTTAAACTACAGCTGTTTTAGTGTGGTCTATTCAGAAAACATGCTAAAATCTGGCTTTATTGAAGTTTCACAAATCACTTAAAGCTGTCACAAATCCCGAAGGTGGTTTTAATATTTCTGCTAGAAGTGCAGAGTAAACTAGACCAGCTGCCCAAGTAATTTAGTTTTTAAGATCGAGCAGATTATAGATGCTCAGAGTAGAGAAAGATCGGGTTGCCCTTTTAGCCATTTGCCGAATCAGAAGCTGGAAACAGAAGCTAACGTCAGCCTAGTTCAGTTTACTATTTACATCAAAATCTGTTAGATTCAACTATGTTTAACATTTTAACCATTAATAATGGTGAGGGTGTTGAAATTCTGTTAGGAAACAATAAGTTAAAATTACTCTGACTGAAGTTTTCTTTTGCAAGAAATGACAGCTGCATAGATATGTTTGTTGCAGGTGCAAGAATATGGTAAATTAAGATTTAATCCAACGACTGATAGTTGGAGTCCATTTTAGTGCAAATATATAAAGATAAAATTAGCTAGTCCTTTCTCAAACATTTTCCATAAGTCTGATATTGTTGTCTGATTTCAGATATGAAGAAGCCAGCAGGAGAGCAGCAAGTCTAATACAGGATGCTGTTCAGTGCCTCATTCCTTTGGTGACCGAGAAACAATCAGAGAAGCAGTCTTACCAGTGTATAGCTGCTACTCAAAGGGAGGAGACAAAGAATGCAATCAATGAAAATGATCGTCCCTTTAACATGTTGAGCCCTCAGCCGTGTACCTCGTCTATCAGCGCGCCTCGCTTTGCTTCCACTGAGCCTCCTCCTTACCCTGGACCATCAAGACAAGATATGATTCAGTCCAGGATGTCTGCCTTATTTAGGCCATATCCTAAACAAACGGGCCCTAAGAAACTCCACTTAAAAAGAAAGTATGAGACGCCTTGGTCCCATGACTTCTTCTGCCTCTCTGATCCGGAGTCTGACATGTCACCACCTCTTGAGGAGCGATGCATTCTCCAGACTATGGGTTTGGGTAGAAGAAAGGTGACCTTCCCAAATAATAATGGGACACACAAAGATTTTGTTGAAAATCTCACCAATGCATACCCTCAGCTTATGGATGCAGGGGGCTTTAAGTTGATGCGGTGTGGACGGAACAGAGTGTTGTTCGACATACCAATGCCCTCCTCAGGTTACAGTGTGAGGTATTTGAGGTTGGAGAGTGGCCTGAATAAGGCCTTGGCCTACATTGTGCCACTTCAAGGGAAGCTTGCCCAAATCAACGAACACAAACCAAACAGTTCAATGGTAAGAATCATATTTTGTAATTATATTATAAATATATAATTTCTGTGTTTTGTGGGGGTGGGGGTGGTGGTGGTTGCGCACTCCATCCTGCAACGCTCCTCCGTGAGAGCGGTGGTGGGGGTGGGGCGTTGCACACGTTCTGCACACGTTCCGCTGCTGTTTCTCACCAGTATCAGCTGACGGAGGGCTATAGTTTTGTTGCGCCATTCGTGTCTCTGAACACGGTAGGGTCGGGGAGGGGGGCAGGGCATGACGCTTAGCGTGGCGGGTGGCCAAGCAAAGCCTGGCTGGCCGCCAGACTTATAAAGCGCTGGGGGAAACCCTGCATTTTGTCTCTCAGTCAAAAGGCTTCTTCTGTTCTAAAACTTGTTTTGAGAGTAGGAGGCTTATAATTTGTGGTCAGAAAGAAACACTGACGCTCCAAAGAATTTTCTCTCTTAAAAGTAAGAGAAATATATTTTCTGTCTAAAGGCAAAGTTATGATTCTATTACAAGATGATGTGGATTATGTCATTAGCACTCATAGCTGCACTGAAAAATTTACAGCCAATCCATGCGATTTGTATCAACAGCAAAAAACTTGATTGTAGCGTCCCTAATTTTAAGTGATCGAAGTTATTTTAAAGGTTGAATGTAGAATACAAACTTCAAAGTGACATCTAGTGTGTGGACGTTGTAGTTACAACAATGGAGCAAAGTTTTCAGCCGTTGGGATGTCAGGCTCACTGCTGATATGTGAAGTGACCAACCAGCACTATGTCCAGTGACAACCTTTATGGTCACTCCTCTTCTGAGAATGATAACATCTTCTGGGCTCAGAAGCAGAAGCTTGACTTTCCAAGTCAGCCATTTTCCACAGGGCCAGCCTCGCTGTGTAAAGCAGATTGTTTATCGTATTTGACCACCCACTATGGGGACCTCAATAGGGAGTCTAAGTCACGCCCATCTACTTCTGGACCACGGGCTCCTTCAAAACAAACATGGGGAAAACAAAATGAAAATGGCTGTAAGTTCAGCAAACTTCAAATCCTTCCTTCAGGAGAAAAGAACCACCATAAATCTGGCCATGTGGTAAGTAGCAGCTACGCTAAATGAGAGGAGATTCTGTGGTGACGTCATATATGCATCTGATTTGTAGTCATGTGATTACAAATTTTTACAAGCTGATAACTCTGAAAGTACATGACTGGCATGTTTGAAAAGCCTGTAATTACTTTTAATTTAAATTGCAGCACAACATATGTGTGATGCAGGGCATGAGGTAAAGCGGATTAGAAAATAGCTTTTTTAGCCCCATTGACTTGCATTTACTGGACAATCTAAGTTCCTACCCTCACCTAGTCACTAGCTTTGGGTAGTGACTGAAAGAACAAGATCCCAGATACAAGAGGCCAAAATGAGTTGTCTCTGTAGGGCTGCTGGGCTCTCCCTTAGAGATAGGGTGAGAAGCTCGGTCATCCGAGAGGGGCTCGAAGTAGACCCGCTGCTCCTCCGCATCGAGAGGAGACAGTTGAGGTGGGTCGGGCATCTGATTAGGATGCCTCCTGACGCCTCTTTGGTGATGTTTTTTGGTCGCGTCAAACCCGGAGGAGACCTAAAGGGAGACCCAGGAAACATTGGAGAGACTATGTCTCTCACTTGGCCAGGAAATGCCATGGGATTCACCCGGAAGAGCTGGTCCAAATGACTGTGGAGAGGGAAGTCTGGGCCTTTTGACTAAGGCTACTGCCCCAGCAACCCGACTATGGATAAGCGGAAGAAAATGGATTGATGGATGGATAATTATATTTTAAGTATCATGCCATACCATATGTCTGGTTTTGTGAAAAAGCAATGAGATTGGTTTTGGTTCTACAAACCAACACTATGGGGTGCTCAAAGCAAGCCAAAATATTTCACCTTTAAAGTAGAGCTTTTAAAGGAAATACATTACATTCATTCTGCACAGCTCTAAACGCCCCGTGGTATTATTCTTCAATTATGTAGCATTTTATTAAATTGTTTCATATGCACCATGTAAATGCAAAAAGAAAACACTGCTAGTTCTTTGTTAATTAGAATTAATGTGTTTAAATATGTGGGACAGTTGTGGAGCACAATTTTTATACGGTTATGTTCTAAAATAAAATGTTTTATTTTATTTTAATTACCTTAAAAGACTCAAAGTCTCTTTTTACACTTTATATTTATTTAATCAGGATCGTTGTCAAGTCGACGCCAGAAACAATGAAACACAACTTGAATATCAGATGAACAACAAGGCTTTATTCAACCGGCATTCATACAAGTTATCAATCATGAACGAAACATTTCTCTTACCGTTGCTTATGGGTGGAGAGCTGAACACCCCAGTTAGAAAACGTAATCCATGATAGGTGAAGAACTGAACACATGTAATCCATGAACCTCGTCAGGTAGAATCCTTCAAGCAGCTCTAACCCCCTGAGCCCTGCTCTGCTCCTTATACATTCCCTGATGTGCGTGCAAAGCTGCACACCTCCACCATGATTATCTTGATTACATCCTCATGATCACATTATGTTCGGCTCTACCATGATTACCCTTGATTACATCCTCATGATAAGTGTGATTGACAAACAGTAGTGATCAATAACTTATATAAAGCAATTATACAACAGATGACAAGTTCATTTTTATTACAGGTTATAACTAGGTTAAAAGGCAAATATCATACAGTACAGTTTAAAAAGCATTTTGATCAATGAAATAACCCAACATATTTTCTATTGAAGGACACTGTGCTGGAGAAGTGCAAGTCTTGCAAAGAGGACATCCCCCTTTATAAGCTTGAGAATCACTTCAACGAATGTGAGGGGTATGTGTACTGTATTCATGTGTTAAGGTTCTTAACATGAGAAAAGGCTAAATACAAGAATAAACTTGTAAATACATTTCATTTTTTTGTTGTTGTAGTGAAGTGATGTTCATAGCCTTCAGACTTTTTCAGACTTCAGCTTCACCTCTGCCAGTGTGCCCCTGGGCAGCTGTGGCTACATCGTAGCGCATCTCCACCAGTGTGTGAATGTGTGTGTGAATGGATGAATGATACACTGTAGTGTAAAGCGCTTTGGAGTCCTCTGACTCTGAAAGGTGCTGTACAACTGCGGGTCATTTATCATTATCATTTATCACTTTTGATATTTAAATGTATAGAATAGCTACAATTATTGTTATTTAATTATTTCCATTTTCAATAATAAAACTTCCTTCATAAAGTGCTGTTATAAACAGCTTTCAAAAGTGTTATACAAATCGAAATTTTTGTGTTTCCTCAATCTAAAGAAATTTTTACTGTTAATTAATTTAATGTGCTGTTGTTTTCAGGTCATGCATTGACCTAACCGATGAAAAGGATGTAGAGACTGAAGGTGTGACCGAGAGTGAAGAGGATGATGTGGAAGTATCCGAGGAGACAAGTGAAGAAGAGCTTGATAATGTGACAGTTCAATCTGCACTTGAAGAGTCTATATTGTAAGTATTCATTTTATGAGTCATCTATGACTGAGTTAGGGCTGCTCAATAAATCTAATTTTAATACCAATTACGATCTGAGTTTTGAACGATTATAAAAACAAAACAAGCCAATTATTTGCTCCTCCCTCTTGTGCTGCCACGAGTTGCAAATCAAGCGCTCCTCCCACAGTGTTGCCAACTTAGCAACTTTGTCGCTATTTCCAACAGCTTCTCAGACTTCCTTCTTGACTTTTTAAACCTTCAAAGTACATAGCGATAAACCCAGAAATTTTTCTGGTAACCCTTAGCTTCTTTCTGGATAATTGTTGTCGACATTTACTGTAAGTCAGCAAAACACCCTGCCAGCGCCCCGGACCGTTCTTCAGGACATTAGGAAAGGGAATGATGTAGTGATGTGTCGGTCGCTAAAGACACGGCTCTCAGAGCCGGCTTTCTCTTGGATCAACCAGAGTGAGTGGCACACACCGTACCTGCAGGCTGCTGAGCTGCTCAAAGCAGTAAAATATGAGCGTGCGTCACGCTAAACACACGTGCAGCTTGCCCCTGATTGCTGCGAGACTGCGTTGGGGGTTGCAGCGCACCTCTGATCGCTGTGGTTGGGACAATTATTACTTTAACTGATGGGACCTGTCAATAAATAGGTAGAAATAGATAGAAATAAGTTCCTCACGTTGATAAATAATAATTAATCTCTCTGAGACTGAGGACATGTTGCTAGTGCACTCTACTACAGCACCTTGACAGGACAAAATAAATATTATGCAAGATTTTGTGAACATCACTAAACATATATGTTTTAATGTTTTTATTTATGTTATAAATGTCAAAGTATAATTCTTGCAGTCAGTAGTTGCAAGATATTGGTATTTGGGTCTGTACTGGTTAGACTTAAATGAGTTAAACCAAGGTCTATAGCCCTTGGGTCATAAACTATGAGCAATTATATTGGTCTTTTTCTACTAGGAATCAGGAGTTATTTGTTGTGATTATCTTGTTTCATTCTTTTTCTTATTTATTTTTTTCCTGATTGTGCCCTGAGCAAAATCCGAATAAATAAACATATAAAATCAAAATTAATTGAAAATTGTCTTAAATAATTGAGATCTCAATTTCAGTCACAATAATGGTGTAGCGGTCACACTTTATAGAGTGACGACTGCAAATGAATTATGACAATAAGATGTGATGATTCCATATAAATATGAAATATCAACTTGATTGATCTTTGAACATTTAATCAGAGTATTATAGTTACTTTTACTTGTTCAGGGACCATAAACACACTTTGTATTAATTCAGACAGAGTCAGGTATATAGTTAAAAAGGAATTTTATTCTTTTCTAAACTAATGATTATGCGTGACAAGATATGAATAATGAGATGTGATGGAGTAGATATGCGGTGATGGAATGTGAGGTGTAGGTGGTGTGATGTAAGTTAGATGTTTATCAGAATCTTTGTATCTGAAAGAAATTGTGAAATCTGGGGGTAAAATAATTTGTTGTCTGCTATAAACTAGAGTTGATTATTATTGAAATAGCATCAGACCCAATCTGTTGTGTCTTCAAACCCTGGCGGAGACCCCCCAGCAGATCCAGACTGTCAGAAGTCGGGTGGACCTCACGGCACCTGAAGCCAATAGATTAACTTCGATGCGACCCGTCCAGTCTTGAGATGTCTCCAGGTCACAACAGTAGCTGGAATGCTTGTCTGCGTCCAAAGTGGATGTGGCTCTTAAGCCTGATTCATGCTTCTCCGTCTGCGTCAGTGCGGAGACACGCAACGCCATTATCCGTCCTTGCGTAGGGCTCCGGCAGGCACGCAAGTACGTACGGAGTCGAGCCCACTTTTTTAAACATCCGTCGAATGAGACGGATTACGCAAGCTTGTGATTGGTCAGGACGCCGCTGTTGTTTACAGCGCCGCCATTGCAAAGAGAGCCGAGGATAACTAGCGGCAGACACGGAGAAGCTTGAAGAATACCTCGCAAAAAAACTCTAAAAATATGAACGTTTCATTCTCCCGTGACTGGAGGAGTGAAAACATGCACAGCAAGCGTTTTATTTGTGGACGAAAATGACAGGAAACGTGGGTTTAGAGGTGGGGAGCGCATGAAGCGGTGGGAGAATGAGAGACAAACATGTCCGTGTTAAAAGTCTCTTATATACACAAAAAAAACAATATAAACACACTATCTTGGACCGATACATGACAGGATACCACAGAACAGCGCTACGCCCTCTGTGGTCCTGCCGGGCAATTGCTTTGCAACACTCTCCAGGAGACGGAGAAGTATGAAAGCAAAACACTTCCGTCAATCCGTGTGTGTCTGTCCCTTGCGGAGCTGACGGAGAAGCATAAACCAGGCTTTAGGGAGCCGTCTGGCTGTGTCAGCTTGCAGCGTGCAAACAGGCAAAAGAGATGTCTCAAGGATGCTTGTTCCGAATTGGCCGGTTCGGAACTCCACTAGAAACTGAATCCCTCGGGAAGTAATTCTTGTTTTATTAAACTACAATGTTATGATTTATGGCGTATTCTGGCAAGTCCGAATTTGAGAAGTTTCTGGTTATTTACCAACATTCCTCAGAAAGCCACGCCCTCCTTCAGATACAAAAATGTTTTTAACCTTAATATGTATCTTTTTGCAACGTGTATGAGTAAACAATGATTAACTTGTTAAGTCAAACACAGTGATTTGAGATATAAATGGATCATTGTAAGAACAATATTCATTTCAAGTTCATTGATTTAAGCACAGATTATTCATACATTTCATTTAAACATCTTGTTCATTCATCACATGATTATTTAGCATATAAGTTGTAATGCCTTGTAGGATTCGTGTAGATTCACTTTTATTCAGAGTGAGGAATCCAGCAGTACGACTTTTAGCAGAGAGAAGGGCTTTTGTGGGAGACCTTGGCAGTTTATTTATGTCTGCGTTGAACAATAAGTGAGCAAAAGGTTGATTTGTGCGTCTGGATCCTCTTGCTGGTGCAACCTTGACTTTGCAGCTCTGGCGTGCATGAAAGGTTATTGTGTCAATTCGATGGTGAAAATTGACCCTTTAGATTCATTACAATCATGATTATCAGTTTTGCCATAATCGAGCAGCCCTAGACTGAGTCAACTATTCACACCTGCAGCTTGACTTCTGTGTCATTTTAAAAAAGACTATTACCTTTGTCAAGGATAGGGGGATATTTGTTAAATAATTAAGACATTGAATGCCAAATTCAACCTGAAGAACTGGTACACCTTAGACTCATGAGCATAATAATTTGAATAATATCAGGCCAAGTAACAATGCTCTCTCTTTGAATTAAGCACAGTTGTGTTTTTATATGATTATTAATGTTATTTGAGAAATACAGACTTGCTACACAGTGAATATATGATACATTTTTGTGGTATTAAAAACACAAAGATTTAATGTTATTATTATAAAATATTTATTAGGACGCTGAACCAAAATGTTCCTGAGCCAGCTGTTGAGGATAAGGACACTCCAGGCACAAATGAGCGGTAAGAACAAAGCACATAGTTTAAACATTCTTCTTTTTTAGTTTTGCATTGTGAGGTATTATTTGAATTTAATTAGGGATACTTAATCCGATCACGTGATTAAAAATTGACCCCAATCACATGATTTTCAAAGTATCTTAATGGATGCAAAAAAATAAATAAATCTGCTTCAACATTGGAACAAGAAATATCTTTTAAATTCATCCTGTGATAGACACTTTGAAACTTAACGACAATGGCTTAGTTTTAATTTTTACAAGTTCCACTACATCAGTATTCATTGTCTGTTAGACGACAACACTGTAATGTCACACAATTTACAGTGGGTGCAAAATTCAGAAAACATAACATGTAGCGGTTAGCTAGGTAACGTCTCTTCAGGAGAGAAAAATGTCTTCCGTTTGGACATATTGTAAACCGGACAGTGAAGTCAGTGTAACTGACCTTTGTAATGTGTGCATACTGGGTACTTCCTGTGGTAGAAAATACAGAGCTGCATGATCTACCGCCTTTCTCTTTTGGCTTTTTACTTAACCTTAACCCTTACCCATCGTTTAAATTTTCCAACGTTAAAGTCATTTGAGCACAAAAAAGTGCTTTGTGAAGTAAGGGTTAAGGTGTTGCCAAAGCAAATTACCATTAAGTCCCAGTTTGCCACAAACATTGCCAGTTCTAGGTGGCAACTTGGGCAAAAACACTGAGCCAGCCAGCATTGATTTTTATTTCATTTACTTTTATTTAACCAGATGAGTCGATTGAGAACTCATTCTCATTTACGACGATGATCTGGCCAAAAAGCAGCAGCAAAAGACACGTAGTTAGCTTCGAAAGATATGTTGATAAACAAAGATAAATTGCTGTGGAACTGCAAAACATCAGGGTTCGTTGTCTCTAGCTGCGTCAGAGCTGCTTGCGGTAGCTACACGTGTTGTGCAGAGTAAAGCGAGCCTGCCATCCGTGGCGTTACATGCCTTCCCCAAAATGGGAACACTCATCACTCGATACAGCTGTAAATTGAAGACATAAAAAATTGTAAATGTGAGCAATGACTCTGCTTTTAAATATTCATTATATGAACAAATTTATCAATGTACTTCGTAAACCAGTGATTTTTGGTGGTAAGCTAATGAAAATACAAATACAAGAAGAAATAAATATATAATTGATAATAAAAAAAATTTTGGACAACTTGTTTTCTTCTTATTTTTATGCATTGCTCAAGATCAGGACCCAATAATGGCAAATACTCTAAATCTTAAATTTGGGATAAAAAAATGTAACTGGAATATACATATTATCCACACCTTCATTTCCTCACACTTGGACAACCCTCCTGTTCCTCAGTAGTTTTTTGTCATGCTGCTGTTTCTGTTAATTCTGTCTTTCTTGGGATCCTGTGATTACCTTTTTGTAATTCATTTTCTTTCTTCCTTCACATATTTTACTTTTTTTCTGAATTTTTACATCACAAAATATGTTTTAAAATAATTGCTTTTTTCTCTGATTTGTTCTTGTGAAGCACCTTGTGATTTTTTTTCTAGTGAGGCGCTATAGAAAAAATGTTTCTTATTCAAAACTGGGTGCAGCAATGATTCACACCTAACTTAGTTCTATTTGTGCTTCATTTTTTTATACAGAAACATTGAGAATATTCTCAAAGAACTGGAGAAGGCAATTGAATATGGAGATGAAAGTCCTGCATCGTATGTAAGTGTGTGCAGATCTCGGATCTGGATGGGTGTAAGACTGGCTCTTAGCCGGAAGTCATTTCAACCTCATTGGCGCATCGATGTCAAGTTCATGGACGATGTTGGAAAAGCTGAAGGAGCAGTTGATTCAGGGGGACCAAAGCGGGAGTTCTTCACCCTTGTTTTGGATTATTTGCATGGTAGTGAGCTGTTTGTAGGACCAGAAAACAGCAAATTCATATCTTACTGCAGTTCAGGTGAGATGCATATTTAGTAATTATTTGACATGTCAAAATCAAGGATGTATTAAATGTTGTTGTTTTTTCAACAGTCATTTTAGCCACAAAAAATATGAACAGTATTGCAGTATTAACATTAGGGGTGTGCTGATTCACAATTTATTCGATGCATCGCAATGAGACGTGCCAATTCAATACTGATTTGTAATCTTTCATAAATGATTATAAATAAAAACTGCCACAAAGCGTGGAAGAAACATGAAAATGAAGCATGCGACCTGGACACTTAAGGGGACTGATCAGCAGTAAATAACAAAACAGCAATGAACAGCTGTTTCTCAGTTCCATTGTTGGTTCTTTTTTAAAACACAGGAAAGGTTTCTCTTTACCTTGCTGACAGTTTGGTTTGCCGACAGCAAAACATCCTCAGAGCTGACGCTGTGCAGCTCCTGTCAGCAAGGTAAAGAGAAACCTTTCCTGTGTTTTAAAAAAGAACCAACAATGGAATTAGAAGCCAAACACAGAAAGAACATACCAAGGAAGCTGTTTCTCAGCTTCAGCCACTGATGGAATTCACTCATCAGGACTAAAGGACAGTTGTGTAAAGCTAAAATAAAATACACCAACAACTCTACCAACATGTGACAGCCCCTTACATGTTTACAGTACGGATTAGATGAAGAGAAAAAGCCGGTGGTTCATCCTAACCAGCTAACTATCAAGTAATGATCAATAAAACTGTCCCGCAACTCCAGCCTCTTTCATAAAACTACAGCATTACTTTGCTGCAAAGCTGAGGCAGCACCAGGGGGGCGTTTGTTCGTTTATAAGTGTTCGATCTGTGGCAGTAGTGTGGTGCGAATGCGATCGTGTATTTTTAATAAGATTCCACAATAGCGGTATAAAGTGGGTGTGGGGGTAGTCTCTATCACAGACTTCACTGAATTGAAATTTAATTGTGAAGTAGCTATGATTGCACACCCCTATTTGACATAGCATTAAAATTTCACACCATTGCTAAAATAAAAAAATGTTATTTCTTCACTGTCATCTGTTCTAAGTGTATTTCACAAAGCATAGTTTTTTTATCTTTAATGTTCCTCACACCACACACAAACTCTACCTTTGTAGCTATGGAAAGAGATGACTACTTCTACGCCGCAATGACCATTGCAATGTCTCTAGTCCATGGAGGACCTGCTCCCCGGTTCTTCTCCAGAACTCTATTCCATGCACTCACAGAGTCACCAGAGATGACAACGGTGACCATTGACGAAGTTCCAGATTTGAAATTGAGAGAAGATCTACAGAAGGCCAGTATATAAATACACATGTTTATGTATATAACATACATTATTTGGTGTATAAACATATATCACAATATTTTATAGGTTTGTTCTGGTGAAGTTCCTGAGAACCTTGAAGACACCATTGACTTGGCAGGGTCACGACGCAACTTGGCAACACCTGAAAATGCACAAAAAATGGCTCTGGACACTGCACACTGGTACATCTTTGGCAGAACACGGTCTGCATTTGAGAGGTAATGATAGTACACACAACCTTGTGCTAGTGACTATTAAAAGCAGAACTCACAACAGTCATATTACTTACACTATTTTACTTTATACCAAACACACACCAGATGCAAATTCTTCAAACAGTGCCCCAGTGATTCAGAATCAGAAGGGTTTTATTGTTATGTGTGCATGAAATCACAACATTAGGTAATTGCTGCGGTACTTGGTGCAAGAAAAAATAAATGATTAGCAAAAATTAGAATTAAGAAAGAAACCCAATGAAAAGATAAAAATATAATATTGGCAATAATTAGAGAAGCGGGTACTATTTATACAAGACAGTCTAGGTACTGGTCAGAGCAGATCAGTTGAGGTGCCAACACAACACAGGGTTATGTGACTGAAGCAAAGCAAATGGAGTGGGCAGCTCTATGATTGACATTCCTGGCTCCGACCACATGGGAAGAAACTGTTCTTGCCAGATGGGAGTGAATCCCAATCCTGTCCCTCAAGGCACATTGCCCTGCATGGTTTAGATCAGACTCAATTCTGGGCCTCGATTACCGGTTTCCAGCATGTTTTAGTTTTAACCCTGATTCAAAACACCTGATTTCAATCAGCAGGTGATTAACAGGCTTCTGCAGAGCCTGATGAGATGCTGCACAGGATCAAGTGTGTTGTAGCACAGAAACCACTAAAACGTGCTGGATACTGGCCCTCGAGGCCCAAACGAATAGCCCTGATTTAGATGTTGCCTGGCTATAAAGACACACAAAGTTTTGGCTTTAACACCCTCTGGTGTTGTTTTAATTCACTGTTATAAAAACAAACTGCTGTACTCTCCTCCTCATGTGCTGTTTTCAACACTTAATCTAACCGCTGAAATGTCTCCTCAGCCTTCAATGTTTTCTACAGGAGCGATTCATCACTAAGTCAAACAAATCAGCTGTGATCACACAGGGAAAGATTTGAAAACGTGCAGGAACCACACTCCTGGATGCACACTCCAGCACTAGCATGTCAGCTAGCCCATAGCTAGCTGACCATAGGTCTTGGTACTGACATACAAGTCCCTACAAGGAATGGCTACAGCCTGGGACGTAATTTTTGGGGGGGGACGGGTGGGACATGTCCCCCCCACTTTTTCAAAAGGCAGTTTTGGTCCCCTGCACTTTTTTCCGTCCAAGAACAATATTACGCTCCATTAAATGGATTTGGTTGAGCACTAGGACCGAAACGGAAACCGGTTTACTATTAGACCCGCCCAAAAGCTAATCTATTGGCTCTGCTGATACTTGCTAACGTATTATTGGCTGTTGCTGCTGTCACTCAAGTTGTAAACAGTCAGAACGTGCTCACGTTGTTTTGCTAGTTTGGAGCCGCTAGGGAACACCGGTACTGAGTCACATCGTCAACTAGACGCTGTGTAATATCAGAGCTCAGCTCAGCTTCCATTACATAACATTTGAATAAGTGTTCATTTGTGAGTCTTTGGTAGTTAGGCACAGCCAGGAGGCAGCATGTCAAGAAAACGAAAAGTGGATATAAGAGACTTCTTTCAAAGTCAAAACGTAAGTTGGACATGTGACACCCCTGCATTAAGCTCAGACTCACCTCCTCCTTCACAAACATACTCAAAACTAACTTTTACAAACTCATCTCCTCCACATAACTGACTCCTCAGACACAATTTGTTCGTATTATTATAATTATTATTTTTTTAATTACTATTATCATCATAATTATTATTACTAGTAGTAGTAGTAGTAGAAGTGTAACTTCAAAACTTTTATCATTTAACTTTATTGTAAACTTATCTATTGCTATGCATATTTTCACATTAAAAAGCTCTGAAAAATGAACAGTATCATCATCGTCAACAGATTTTTTAAGCTTAATGTCAAAGATGTACACTTTTCATTAGATTTATCTTATTTTTTCCATTTATTTTTTGTGTGTTGAAATGCAACAACTGTTTAAACACTTTTAAGGGAAAAAAACATATTTAATATGTTTTTATACACTCAAATGTTAGGGTGATGATCATGTGTAAAACATTAGTTCAGCATGTCCTCTAACACAGCAAATGAACAAACGGCCAGATCTCAGGAGGGACCGTTTATGTATAAATAATTTTTATACTTTTGACTAGGCCTGGGAAAGTAACACATTTTGCTGGACGATATTTTGTCCAACAAATTGTTGATGATAAACGATATTGTCAACATTATCTAGACCAAAATAACCACTAATATAATGTTAATATATCATAATAATGCAAGTACACCCTTTAAAATGCAACAAATAAACCTTCATTTAACATTGAAATGTCCAGAACCAGAACTTCTAAATGAATAAAAATAACAAACAAAAATTAAATAAAAAAGGAATCTCACTCCGTTTGAAAATGTTGCACCAAAAACAATAAAAAAAGACCCAAAACAATAAATACAATGGCCTGTCCATTGTCAACAGCCAAAACTGCACTTCAATAATGATAATAAATAAAAATAATAATAGAGTTGTACATTTTTTAACTTTGATATATATATATATATATATATATATATATATATATATATATATATATATATATATATATATATATAAAGAGAGAGCGAGAGAGAGAGAGAGAGAGAGAGAGAGAGGATGGAAAATTATTGAGATGGGCACGTGACGTGTCAAGGGGTCTTTACATAACACCCCCCACCCCAAATCCGCACAAGCCTGCTGTGTCCCCCCCACTTCTGAAATCAAAATTTCGTCCCTGGCTACAGCATTATCTTGTCAGCCTTTTGCATAGACATGCCCCTTCGCGGGACCTTTGCTCTGATGACAGGGAGCTGTTGATGTTTCTGTGCACCAAGTGCAGGTCACGAGGGGACCGTGCGTTTTTCTGGTGTTGGCTCATACACTTTGAAACCAGATGCCTTTGGTGGTGCACCAGTCACCTCCATTGATGGTTTTTAAAGACCCATTTTTATGTCAAGGCATTCCAGGATTAGCATTTTTTTAACTTGGTTTTGTTGCCCCTGCCTCTTATTATTTTTACTGTATTTTAATTGTCTGTTTTAACTTCTCTCTTTTAATATTTCTATGTTGGTTTTACGATTGTTACACTTTATTTAAAGCTTTTATGTTTTATTTGGGTTGTGTTCAGCACCTTGGATCCGTCATGGAATCTTATAGAATGAATGAGATGAAATAGACATGTAAATGTAGACCCTTATTACACACTGGATCACTCTCCAGGAAACTCGTTTTGGTCGCTTGTATCTGCGATCTCATTCTTTCTGTCACTACCCAAAGCTTGTGACCATAGGTGAGGGTAGGAACGTAGATCGACTGATAAATCAAGAGCTTTGCCTTCTGGCTCAGCTCTCTCTTCACCATGACAGATCAGTACAACGCCTGCGTCACTGCAGAAGCAGCACCAATCTGCCTATCGATCTAGCGCTCCATCTTTCCCTCTCTCGTGAACAAGACCCCGAGATACTTAAACTCCTCCACTTGAGGCACTAATTTTCCTTTCTTTTTTCAGTTTCATATTCACCAGCCTTTGTTAGCACTCCACCTTCTAGTAAATTTAGCTGTCTGTTGTAACCTCAAAGTCAGCCACTCCTGCAAGATTTGCAATGAGATCTTTCAGGATCACAATCTCATTACAGGGCTGTAGTTCAAAGCCCTTTATTTAACTGGATCTACGCTGGATTTGGATTTTATAGCATTTTCCCAAAAGCTTTGGCTATTACTAATCTTTGTTTTTGTACAAAGATTTCATATAGCACGTTACAGTGTTAGCTCTTTTTTTGTATATATTAATTTGAAAATCACTTGCTAAATATATTTTGTCATGCTAGGTTCAAAGATGGCTTAAAGACCCTGGGTGTTTATTCTGCCATGATGGAAAACAAGGAGTTCTTCTTGAAGATCATGTGTCATCACGACAACCGAATAACAGCCGAAAACATCAAAAATGCATTCAGACCTGTGCTACACACCCCTGGGTCCAACAAGCGTTCCACTGAGAACTTGATACTCTGTCTGTGGGAAAACTTCATCTTGGAAGCAGAGGGTATGGGAGGCATACTAAAAAAATGAGAATATGATGCAAAGTCCATTTATTTCAGTAATGTTTCATAAATTTTTGAGATGTTTAATGTGGGGTTTTCATCAGCTGTAAGCCATAACATTTTGTTACAGTTATAACAAATAAACAGTTGAATTATCTGGATTTGCATGGAATGCGTCTACTCATAGATTTGTTTCACCTTTAAGTTGAATTACTGACATAAAGTAACTTTTGCTCCAGATTCTCATTTTTCTAATTTCACCTGTACGTTGTAAAAACACAAACTGTTTTTATTTCTGCTTTGTTTTTGTTTCTGAAATAGAACAACTCATAACAATTTAACCTGGAAGATGATAAAAAAACAACTACAATTTACATGGTTAGGCCTTTTTAAAAACTTTACATTTTTATGCATTATATTTAGAATGTCACTTTAACCCTACAGTTTATGAATATACATGCTTATAGAAACAATGCTTCCAGTACTTTCCAACATTATGTCATTTTTTCTTTATTTTGTAGATGAAGATTCAGATGTCTCGTTGGAGATGATCCTGTTTTTCTCCACTGGCTTGAAATCCTTTCCTCCACTTGACCTAAGGCCCAGTCCAACTCTGTGCTTTCTACATGATCCTGAGGAATGTGGGGAGTTTTCCAAATACCCAAAAGCTAACACATGCACAAACCGGCTGTATCTCCCCATAGTCCACACAACATACCAAGAATTCAAAAGCCACATGGTTTTTGGGATTGGTGCAAGTGAAGGGTTTGGACTATCATAGTTATTAAATGATTGTTCCTTTGTTCAAGGTTGGCTAATAGAATTATTTTGAAATGTTTTATTCATATTAGCCTTTGCATTTTAGGTGCCAATTTCTCCCACAGAAAACAGTTTTATTGGTTAGAGTACAGATTTTACCAAATGTGCTCCATTGTTCTCATTCTGATTCTATTGAGTCTATTGTTTTGAATATTTGTTTGTCCACACAAGTCAGCCTCAGTGAATGGGGCAATGACTTTGAGGGATCTTTACCCGCCTCTGATTCCACTGCTGACATTGTCGTGCCAGAGCATCCAGACTCATTAATATAAAATGTCAACAGATTGTTGGACAGAATAGACCCGTTAACAGCCAGCTCATGTTTTGGAGCAGATTTGTACATGGAAGCACTGCGGCTGGCTGAATTTTTGATGGCAACATTAAAAAAATCTTTAGCTCACTACTGCAGAGTGTTCTGTATTTCTTCCACTTAAGTGATTTTTATTGAGGCATGAGTACTTGTAGCACTACATGAATGTCGTTCCTATACCTTTTTGAATGAACAACCAGCCCTTATTAAACAAACTGCACCAAAATGCAAAAATACTGACTACACATCTACAACACTGTTAAGACAGTCATTTTTATCAGTAAAATATGTGACTTTCTTGTGATATTGGTGAATTTCTTTAATCTACAAAAACTTATTGAAGAAGTGCTACAGTTTTATTGAGCTTTAAATTTGAATACATTAGCAGGCGGTGACTTAGGATACTGACTAATTAAAGTTCTTTTTCCACTTTTAAAATTCAGGTCAAACTCCAGCTGTTTGTTGTAGTAAAGTTTGACTTACTGTGTGTGGTATAAAGTATAAATTCAGCCATACTCTATTTTTCTTTTGACAAGATCATCTGAGGAGAAAACTTCACATCCCATAACCTTCAGCAGAGACAACAGTAAGTTTAGTGCAACAAAACTATTGTTCCCCTAAGGGAAATGATTATCAGACACATTTTACATATATAGTTTTAATAAAGATAACATCACAATTTTAATAATTACTAACCTGTAATTCAATACAAAGGATTTAAAATTCAGAGATGAAAAGTACATATTAGTTAGCTCTGGCTTTTTCTCTGATATGTGCAAAAAAAAAAAAACTATTTAAAAAGAAAACGCCATCAACATGTAATTAATAGAATGGAGTTTACGCAGCACCTGATCAATGCTAACAGGCTGTCAGCTTTACAATATGCTTAAAGTTAATCTGTAGAACAGTGTGTTCTGTCAAAGAAGCAACTGTGATTGCTGGTCTCACCGTATGTCATACGTTTAATAAAAGTTAAAACAAAAAAAACCCCCGCATCTAATAAAGTGACTCTCCGAGACATGCTAATGGCTAGCCTCTCCGATGCTAACGCCAGCCTATCCATGCTAATGGTCCGTCGAGGAGGTAGGAAATCCAGCTAGTGGCCAGCCTAGGCACGCTTATGGCTAGCCTCTCCGATGCTAACGCCAGCCTATCCATGCTAATGGTCCGTCGAGGAGGTAGGAAATCCAGCTAGTGGCCAGCCTAGGCACGCTTATGGCTAGCCTCTCCGATGCTAACGCCAGCCTATCCATGCTAATGGTCCGTCGAGGAGGTAGGAAATCCAGCTAGTGGCCAGCCTAGGCACGCTAATGGCTAGCCTCTCCAATGCTAACACCAGCCCGTCCAGGCTAACGCTAGCCTATCCATGCTAATAGACAGCAGAGGGAGTGTGAGATCCAGTCAATTACCAGCCGAGGGCTGCTAGTCCCTAATATATCTAGTAGTGACGCCGGTAAAGGTGCTACTTCTCAGTAAGCAGCGCCAGCCTCTCAGTTACCGGCGCCAGCTTATCATTAATCAGATCAGTAGTTTGCTTCGGAACTTATATAGCCTCCTGCTGCTGGGCAGTAGTCTTAATTTTGGCCCCCATACCGCGCCATACACACACACACACACACACGTGACACGCACTAGTCAACAGACATATTTGTCTTGTACCACATAATTTTTTTATCTGAAGCTACATATTAAGCATATTCAGGGCAGAGTATTGTTCCTGTTAGTGTTTAGTGTGAGATGATAGTAAATATTCCCTTTCTTTCTCCAACAACTTTACCTGATGTAAGCTAACTTTAGGCAAACCAGCAGCACAACAAATATTTTCAAATAAGACTCACAAACCTGAGTCAACACCAGTCTCATCAGAGCTGGGGTTCTGTCGTACTTTTGGTCTAAAAAACGTCCTTATGTCCATCTTCACTCGTGCGTTTCAGGCAGAGAGTGCAGAAGAAGCCGGCTGCTGAAGGGCTTCTTCTTCAGTGGTGGAGGCTCAGGCAGGCTGTATACAAACTACTGCCAGCTGCTCCCTCTCTGTTGGACTTTGGTACTGCATGTTACTGCCACGTTTGAGATCCGGGGCTTTTCATTAAAGATTCGGGGCTTCAGCCCAAGTAGCCGGGCCTAACGCCGCCCCTGATCACAAGGTGTCTATGGGCTGCCTTTTGTCCGACCCCTCACCTAGGACCTGTTTTCCATGGGTGACCCTACCAGCCGCATCAAGCCTCAGACAACTTAGCTCCTAGGATCATTGGGACAATCAAACCCCTCCAACATGAAAAAGTGGTAGCCATAAATTTATAGTAATTTTATGAAGTGACAATTAAAATTGGTTTTAAATGGGATTTTATAATAAAATGTAAATACAAAGAATGGCGTTGTATTGTAAAATTGAATCATGATCTTGTGAATCAGACTGATTCAGTATTTTGGCAGTGTTACGCAGCCGTATTTGCAACACACCACTAGGAAAACAAAAAGATAAGTCCCCCTCTGTGTCAGATGTGTTGCCATAGGCACCATCCAGCACTCTCTCTGACAATGGACAGAAAAGCAAAAAACACAATGACTTAAAGTCTCTTTCCGGAGTATTTCACTTATCTGATGGCACTATTTAGTGGCTGACAAGCATGTTACACAAAATGTCTATCGCTCTGTTTTCTGAGATGGCAACTTCACGTTTCTTGTTTATAAATGTGTTTCTGTAGTCGACAAACAGAGTTAAAACACGCAGTTTTACAAGTATTATTCTCATGTCATGTTATGTTTTCATATATTTATATTTCAACGACTTTATTGTCCATGAAAAGTTGATCAGCTCTGCATCAGCTCCTTAAATTTGAAGCATCTAAGCGGTAGTCTAACGCTATTGGTTAGTTCTGGTCGGCGCTCAGTTTCCTATTACATGGAGCTCTGAAGGAAAGGTATGTTTTTCTTAATGAAAACTAGCATCTCTACATTTTCAGGTTTGACCCTGTTTCGGTTCCCGTCAAGGGCGTTTTCAATGGCACTAAAGAGTCTCTCACTGTCCGCAGAGCTGCAAGGGGCACTGAGATACTGGTTTGCAACAGCAGCCATTGAGGGAAAACTATTAGCATGTTCTCTCCAGTACTGAAGTGGGTCGCTTTTCTTAGGGGTGTTTTTTTTCCTGAGAGATAGGCCTGCACTTGAGTCTCTGCTGATGTGGTACTCACGGACTATCTCTGTGACTGCCTCTCGTCAGATTTCCTCAAAGGCGCTGTCAAGGCTGCTGCATGCTTCATGATGTGGTGCCTTGCCCATTGTCTCTGCTGAAGCCTATTTTTCTTCTGGCACTGCGCTGACAGCCCTCCTGCCCTCTGTCTTCGCCACCTCCTGGATGAGGAGTGTAATAAATAAAAAGGGTCAATTTTCACCATCAAACTGACACAGCATAAACTTTCATGCACGCCAGAACTGCAAAGTCAAGGTTATGCTAGCTTGAGGATCCAGACGTACAAATCTTCTTTTATTATTATTTTTTTTTACAAACGTACAAATCAACCTTTTGCTCACTTATTGTTCTTCAACGCAGGCATAAATAAACTGTCAAGGTCTCACCAGATGCAAAAGCCCGTTTCTCTCTTGTCTCAGACTGCTGGATACCTCATTCTGAATAAAAAGTGAACTTTTACAACTCATAAGTAACATAATCATATGTGATGAATGAACAAGATGTCTAAATCAAATGTTTTAATAACCTCTGCTTTAAATCAGTGAATTTGAAATGAATATTGTTCTTACAATGATCCATTGCAGATTTTATGATCAGTATGTGTTTTATTTAACAAGTTAATCACCATCTACACATCTTCATAAGATACAAGTTAACGTTAAGGATCACCTCACATAACATTTAAAGATTCTTTATTCACAGAATTAAGAATCTTGTATCTGACGGAAGGAGTGGCTTACTGAGGAATGTTTTGGTAAATCCTTCCAGACATGGCACATTCTGATTTGCCAGAATGGCCGGAAATCATAACGGTTTATTAAAACAGGATTTACTTCCTGATTAATTCAGTTTCTAGCTGAACCCTGATTAAGCCAAATCGGGAAAGAAGCTTCTTTTGAAACATCTCTTTGACATACAGTCAACATGTTTGCACGCTGCAAGCTGACACAGCAAGACGGCTCCTTAAGAGCCATATTCACTTTGGACGTAGACAAGCATTCCAGCTACTGTTGTGACCTGGAGACATCTCAAGACTGGATGTTCGTATCGGAGTTTAATCTACAAAATCCCGGTGCCATCAGGTCTACTTGACTTCTGACAGTCCGGATCTGCTGGGGTTCTCCACCAGGGTTTGTAGACACAACAGATTGTGTCTGATGATGTTTTATTAATAATCAACTCTCTAGTTTATAGCAGACAACAAATCATTTTACACCCAGATTTCACAATTTCTTTCCGATACAAAGATCTGATAAACATCTAGCTTACATCAGACCACCTACACATCACTTTCCATCACCGCATAGCTATTCCATATCATCTCATTATTCTTGTCATGTATAATCATTAGTTTAGAAAATAATAAAATTCCTTTTTAAGTATATACTTGACTGTCTGAATTAATACAAAGTGGTTCCTGAACAAGCAAAGAATCCTAAACTCTTCTGGTTAAACATTCAAAGAACAATCAAATTGATATTTCATATTTAAATGGAATCATCACATCTTATTGGCCATAATTAATTTGCAGTTGTCACGCTGCCACTGACATTTGCCCACTTTCCTCAGAACAGTATCACATTATGGCACAATGTCTAAAAATGCTCTCCCCACTTAATCAATCAATGTTTATTTGTATAGCACCACTGAGTTGCCTGAAGAAAATTGTTTCTGGATAAGGAATCCCACTATTATCAATGTTACGCCATGCACTAAATGATGAAGAAAGGAGGGTTGTCCTTGGACTCAACTATAGTTGATAGCCTGAAGAGACAGTTGAAGGAGAAGCTGTATACTTTGCTGTTGATCAGGGGCGTAGCACCAAATTCTGGGCCCTAGGTACAAGTCTTCTAGGTGGGCCCCCATGCTCAATTAATATCTCTCTTACACATTTTTTGTCATGCTATAAGACAAGATAATAAATATGATCTTAGTTTAACCTCTATATTGAGCAAATACAAATGCCAGCATAATAAAAGTGAAATGCCCAGACTTCACATATAATTATTTTTATTTGCCAACAATGTGTTCAAACAAAAATCCTGGAATTTATTTTCCAGTAAATGCCCACTGACGGGTCTTCATGTTAGCAAAATCACTTATGAGATCTTTAAAGTCCAATCCTTTGGCTAATTGGCTCTCAATAGAAAGAAGAGCTAGGCTGTTCAGTCTATCCTGGGACATTGTTGATCTCAAATAATTTTTCACCAGTTTCAGTTTGCTAAAAGCCCATTCACCCCCAGCAACAGTCACAGGTAGTGTGCAAAATATCCTCAGTCCAATACAAACTTCTCCAAAAATGCTCTGTAATTGCATCCTGTATAGATGGCATTAAGCAGCTCAAGAGGAGACCGAATGTGTGGAAATGTGGCACCATATATTGTTCTCAGGTGTAGCATCTCATTCTCAAATTCAGCTGTGAGATCCTTGTAATATTTTCTCATCAGTGCCTGGCATGATATCTTCATCTGCTCTTCAGTCATGTCTGTCATGGTTCATGATGTTAAGCTTTGCTAATACTGATATATATTGATATATTAAATACATATGACATGAAATAAACCAGGTTCTCTCTGTGAATGTAATGTACTCTAAATGTTATAATCCCTGCATTATCAGCCAAATTATAAGATTGTCCGTTTTCAAGATCAAATATAAAGAAATTTAAAATAGGCTTAAAATATCTAACCAAGCCAATAACAATCCTCTAACACCAGTGTCATCATGCTATACGAAAAACAGAGGCAGCTTCTCATTCCTGAGATTACCACGAATCCATCGATACCAAGTTTGTCCTGGTCCATGACTGGGAAGGAGCTGAAATATCCACACAGAGTGAACCTGTTTTTACTGCGAGGTCCGCAAATTAATTGGCGGCGGCCGCCCGCAATAATAATTCTGATTAATATATATATATATATATATATATATATATATTAGTGTTTTCACTGATAACACTAATTAATTTATATTTGATCTCGATGGTGAAGCTAAAGGCGTTTAACACTGAACACCTAACATGAATGCAGCTTCTGAGAGCTAGCTAATATCAGCTAAAACTGTGTTCTGCTGCTGCTGGCTGCTACTCACCTTCCGTCTTGAAAAACCTAGTCAATACTTGCTTCTGTTCAATTAACTTTTTCTCCTTCTCCTTTTCTTTTCTGGAAGCCAGATTTCCCTTTCTTGGGAAAAGACATGACTGACTCTCCTGCCTCCAGCTCTGGCTGTCGGCATCTGCGATGTCTCATTAAGGTTGATTTATGCTTGACGCGTCTGCGAGGTCCGCACGGCTTCGCGCGGAAAAGTTGCGTCATTTTGCGTCATTTTAACAACCACGCCCCTCCACCACGTCTCCGCACGGCCCAAGATTTCCGCAACGCGCACCTCGGAAAATTTCTAACCACGCGCACGGTCGGACGCGGAAAAACATGGCGGACCGGCACGGCAGAGGTTCGTAAACACAGACATTTGTATGATTCAGCTCTCAGAGATCACCGTGATCAACATGTTGTTAATAATTCTTGGAGAGAAATAGCTCGCACTGTCGGAAAAGACGAGAACGCTGTTAAAAATGCTGAAATGCCATGTTGTAAACAGTCATTTCTACTTCTACTATGGTGTAGTGTTGGATGCATGCCGTAGAGCTCCATGCTGCCCCGTTCAGTTTGGGAGAATATTGGCTCACCGCAGAGACGAGCCGCACAAACCATAAAAACGCTGCGAGTTGTGAAGCGCCTTCCAGCCGCGAGCCGCATCACCGCGCGGAAAGTGAATGCGTCAAGCATAAACCAAGCTTAAGCTGTACTTGCGGCCGTGCAGCCCCTGGCCGCTGGTGTGGACTAAACCACTTTGCACATTTTTAAGGGGTGCCTCAGAGATTATTCAGGTATTGTTTTTAAGGCGAAATTCTGTTTCTTAACCTCTTTATCCAGGTAAAGGGAAGTTTATGAAGACATTAAGTAAGTTGGGGGGAAAAAACAACAACAATAAAACATTTTTATTCAAAGCTGTCTCAGGGCCCCTCTCTGCAGTGGGCCCTGGGTAAACGGTACCCTCCCCCCCCCCAGTCCGACGCCCCTGCTGTTGATTAGCATAATGTCACTGGCAACAGTGTGGGATCCCAGGTTTAAAAAAATAGACCTTTTTAGCCCCAGTGAAGCATTGAATGCTGAAAAGAGACTGGTTTTATAGGTCACTCGTTCACAATATCAGCAGCTTCACAGCCTGTGACTCAAGGTATGGACACTTTATGATTATTTTACTGCATTTAGTCACCTACATTCTGTTTGTTTTACATAGCAAACTGTGGCCTCGTTTGGACCCCACAGTTCTGGGGACAAATGACAGTGAAGGTTCAAAAATACCTTAATGAACTTATTAATGGAAGACTGGAGAATCCCCTAGAGTTCTGGGTTGGACACAGATTTGTTTATCTGAGCTTGTTGCTGTGTTCTTTTCTGGCTACCCCTGCTTCATCTGTGCATTATGACAGGCTATTTTATAAAGCTGGCGAATTCATCTCAAGCAAGAGAAACCGTCTTAAGCCCAGCTGGGAGAAACAGAAATGAGGAAGAAGCAGCAGCTATCTATATTTTGTATTATAACTGATGTTTAACGGTAAGTTTTGTCCACTATATATAAGTATCAGTAGAAGATCAAAATAAATGTTAAGAAAAAATAAAAGTATTATGACAGTAAAAAATATTATGCCCCAGTTTGTTTGTTTTTTTTAGGGAAAAAGTTCTTGTGAGGCAATATAACCCTAATTACCATCAAATGATCAACATGCATATGAATCTTTGGTATAATAAAGTTGTGCCCCCAAAAATAGAGGCTTTCATTGATATGAAACATACAGGTGCTGGCCAGTAAATTAGAATATCATCAAAAGGTTGAAAATATTTCAGTAATTCCATTCAAAACGTGAAACTTGTACATTATATTCATGCAATGCACACAGACCAATGTATTTCCAATGTTCATTACATTTAAATTTGATATTCATAAGTGACAACTAATGAAAACTCCAAATTTGGTATCTCAAAAAATTAGAATATTCTGAAAAGGCTGAATATAGAAGACACCTGCTGCCACTCTAATCAGCTGATTTACTCAAAACACCTGCAAAGGCCTTTAAAAGGTCCCTCAGTCTTGTTTTGAAGGCACCACAATCATGGGGAAGACTTCTGACTTAACAGCTGTCCAAAAGACAATCATTGACACCTTGCACAAGGAGGGCAAGACACAAAAGGTGATTGCTAAAGAAGCTGGCTGTTCGCAGAGCTCTGTGTCCAAGCACATTAACAGACAGGCGAAGGGACGGAAAAAATGTGGTAGAAAAAAGTGTACAAGCTCTAGGGATAACCGCACCCTGCAGAGAATTGTGACGACAAACCCATTCAAAAATGTGGGGGAGATCCACAAAGAGTGGACTGCAGCTGGAGTCAGCGCTTCAAGAACCACCACGAGGAGACTCATGAAAGACATGGGATTCAGGTGTCGCATTCCGTGTGTCAAGCCACTCTTGAACATGAAACAGCGCAAGAAGCGTCTCGCCTGGGCCAAGGACAAAAAGGACTGGACTGATGCTGAGTGGTCCAAAGTTATGTTTTCTGATGAAAGCAAGTTCTGCATTTCCTTTGGAAATCAAGGACCCAGAGTCTGGAGGAAGAGCGGAGAAGCACAGAATCCACGTTGCATGAGGTCCAGTGTAAAGTTTCCACCGTCAGTGATGGTGTGGGGTGCCATGTCATCTGCCGGTGTTGGCCCACTCTGTTTCCTGAGGTCCAGGGTCAATGCAGCCGTCTACCAGGAAGTTTTAGAGCACTTCATGCTTCCTGCTGCTGACCAACTTTATGGGGATGCAGACTTCACCTTTCAACAGGACTTGGCACCTGCACACAGTGCCAAAACCACCAGCACCTGGTTCAAGGACCATGGTATCCCTGTCCTTGATTGGCCAGCAAACTCGCCTGACCTTAACCCCATAGAAAATCTATGGGGTATTGTGAAGCGGAGGATGCAATACGCTAGACCCAACAATGCAGAGGAGCTGAAGACGACTATCAGAGCAACCTGGGCTCTCATAACACCTGAGCAGTGCCACAGACTGATCGAGTCCATGCCACGCCGCATTACTGCAGTTATTGAGGCAAAAGGAGCCCCGACTAAGTATTGAGTGCTATACATGCACATTCTTTTCATGTTCATTCTTTTCAGTTGGCCAACATTAGAGAAACAAACATTTTTTCATTGGCCTTTAGAATATTCTAATTTTCTGAGATACCAGATTTGATGTTTTCATTGGTTGTCACCTATAAATATCAAAATTAAACGTAATAAACATCGGAAATACATTGGTCTGTGTGCATTGCATGAATATAATGTACAAGTTTCACGTTTTGAATGGAATTACTGAAATATTTTCAACCTTTTGATGATATTCTAATTTACTGGCCAGCACCTGTAAACATAAACTGCAGTTCAAGCCTTGGAAAAATCAGTCCACATGTCTCACACACCACTACCCCCACCCTGTGGTGTAAGTCTGTATGGCTCCATAAAATAGTGGTAAACAATAAATAATGTTAGAGACAGAAAATTCATACATACATACACTGAAAAAAATTATAGATTATATATGCTAATTTTATGAGGTTCAAGAAGAAGTACAAAGATATGAAGAAACTTTTAATTCCTGGAATGGAATTATGGGAAATGTGGGTTTGGAGGTGGCTACCGCATGGAGAGGTGGAAGAGAATCAGGACAAATTTGTCCGTGTTAAAAAGTCTCATAGTTTCATAACATGCCCCTCTGCACATCATTCACTGCATCATTGTTGACCCTAGTCTCTACTGGATTGACACGAGAATACGTTAAATCTGCAACTATTCTCCTCAGCAACCAGGCCCACCCAGCCAGGTGTGTGTGTGTGTGTGTGTGAGAGAGAGAGAGGACATGTTTGAGCAGATGTCCATATCTGATCATCCGTGTGTGTGTGGTCGGGAAACCATCCAGTCATCAGAGGAGAGTTAACAAACTCATCTTAAACTTTCAATATTTTCTTTCTACTCGTTCCCTAATTCCTCCACATCTTGTTTCATTCTCAGACTCTGAGTCAGCTCCCTGTCAGTGTCTCTGGCAGATTTCGTTCCCTGTATTAGCCATTCATTCAGCATGAATGTCTGTTTATATCTTTGATCTCTTTTTGCTTTTTGGATTTTGAAGTGTATTGTGTTGCCTTTTGCTTTTGAACTCACATCGTGTAAAAATCCACAGAAAACCACTGGATTCCTCTCTGTGCTCAATATTTGCTGCTTATCATTCTGCTAGAGAGCTTTTCTTAACAAAGATCATTTTCCCTTTTAAATAAAAGCAAGACAACATCCATCCATCAATCCATCCATGCTGCGGGGACAACAGCCTAAGCAGGGAGGCCCAGACTTCCCTCTCTTCAGCCACTTGGGCCAGCTTCTCTGAGAAAGTCCCAAGGTGTTCCCTGGTCAGCCAAGACACATACTGTTACTCCATCGTGTCCTGGGTCTTTCTTTGAGTCTCCTTCCTGCTGGACGTGCCCAGAAATCCTCACCAGGAACCATAGTAATCAGGTGCCCAAGTCATCTGAACTGGCTCGACATTGCAAAAAAGCTGTGGAAAAGTATGTGCTCCTTAAAATTTTCTTCAGTTTCAGCTTTGTTTTCATGTTTAAATATTTCAAATCAATAAAATTAAATGGATCTAACATTGAAAGCATTGATTATTTTTTAACAAAAAATTTAAACAAACAGTAGTCCAACCTGGGATTAAAAACATGCTTGATCCCACAATTCTTTAAAATTGCAGGTCCTTTCTGAACAAAAACATTTACCTTAGAGGTTTTCTGGTTTTTAAATATTTACATAGCGCATTATACTGGTTTGTGTTTAGCCACAGGTGCTAGTGAATTTATTTTTCTTGTGCAGTCAGACCTCAGGTGTTGAAACTTTGTGTCACACCCTGTCCTGTCTCCCCATTCCGTTTAGTCCTGTGTCCATGTTAACTGCTCCCACCTGCCTCTCGTCTCCCAATCACCCAAGGTCCCAGTTCCTCCTGTATTTAAAGCCAGTTAGTCCATTTTGTCGGGTTGGTTCATTGTTTCATTGTCCTGCGTGTCTCATTCAAACCCTTTAAATGTTCCTGTCTGCCTGCCTGCCTCCTTCCTCACCCGCGTGTGGATCCTCACCTCCATTTCACTCACCGGCACGCTTGTGACACTTTGCTTTTGTGTTTGGAGAAGTAGGTCAGCCCACACTCCACTCATCCCAGGGCCACGGTGGGGTAGCGGAGCCGTGCAACTGCGTCTGGATTTGACCCAGATATTCAGTACCTTGTCATATTTTAGCCCACTTGTACCAAGCAGTGTCATGCTAAACGTGCAGCATTTTACCATACTGAACAAGCAAATTAAAGAACGGAAATATAATTTCCCTTACAAGAAAGCAGACTTCTGGTCTGTTAGTGCAATCAATACCAAAGCTAATCATTCTTGTTCAGTAATTCCATGATTAATATCTGAACACGAATACACAGAGCACACAATTAAAGGAAAGAGAATCAAAATGGCTGAACACTTTTAACGTGAGTAGGAGGCCTTCCCGGAGCTAGCCACTAGCCCTACCTCTGACTGCTAATGCTCAATCAAATCAGATTATTCATAATTTCAAGTTTTTAATTACACCTAAACGGAGGAATTACAAAACAAAATCACCCCCATTAGAGTTGTTATGACTGTAAACTATATCCATCCATCCATCCATCCATTTTCTTCTTATCCAGTGTTGGGTCGCGGGGCAACAGCCTATGTCGAGAGGCCTAGACTTCCCTCTCCCCAGCCACTTGGGCCAGCTTTTCCGGGAGAATCCCAAGGCGTTCCCTGGCCAGGTGAGAGATAGTCCCTCCAACATGTCCTGGGTCTCCCTTTAGCCTTTGGCCTCCTCCCGGTTGGACGTGCCCGGAAAACTTCACCAGGGAGGCATCCTGACCAGATGCCTGAGCCACCTCAACTGGCTCCTCTCGACGTGGACGAGCAGCAGATCTACTCCAAGACCCTCCCGGATGCCCGAGCTTCTCACCCTATCTCTAAGGGAGAGCCCAGCCACTCTGCGAAAAAAAACTAATGTCGGCCACTTGTACCTGAGATCTTGTTCTTTTGGTCACTACCCAAGGCTCATGACCATAGGTGAGGGTAGGAATGTAGATCAACCGGTAAATCGAGAGCTTCGCCTTCTGGCTCAGCTCTCTATTCACCAAGACAGACCGGTACAATGCATGCATCACTGCAGATGCAGCACCAATCAATAATGCACTTCAGCTTTCCTTCACTCGTGCACAAGATTCTGAGATGCTTATACTCCTCCACTTGGGGCAGCCCTAACCCTAACCCTCATCCCTGACCCAGAGAAGGCATTCTACCCTTTTCTAAATCAAGACCATGGTCTCAGATTTAGAGGAGCTAATTCTCATCCCAGCTGCTTCAAACTCAGCTGCAAACAGCTCCAGCAAAAGCTGAAGATCACGTTCTGATGAAGCCAACAGGACCACATCATCTGCAAAAAGTAGAGACCTGATCCTCAGGCCACCAAAACAGATGCCCTCCACACCTTGGCTGCACCTAGAAATCCTGTCATAAAGGTTATGAACAGAATCGGTGACAAAGGGCGGCCTTGACGGAGTCCAACTCTTACTGAGAATGAGCCCGACTTACTGCGGGCAATGTGGACCAAGCTCTGACACCGGTCAAACAGGGACCTAACAGCCTGTATCAGAGGGCCTGGTACCCCATGATCCCAGAATCCCCCCTCCCAGGCCCCCCGAGGGACGCAGTCAATTGCCTTCTCCAAATCCACAAAACACATGTAGATTGGTTGGACAAACTCCCACACACCCTCCAGGACCCTCCTAAGGGTGTGGAGCTGGTCCAGTGTTCCACGGCCAGGACAAAAACCACTCTAATTTCCCTCTGAGATTAATAAAGTATCTTTGATTTGATTTGATTTGATTGCTCCTCCTGAATCTGAGGTTCGACAATCTGATGGACCCTCTTCTCCAGAATCCCTAAAACGTCCTTACCAGAGAGGTCCAGGAGTGTGATTCCCCTGTAGTTAGAACACACCATGCTGTCCCCATTTTTAAATAGGGGAACCACCACCCCGATCTGCCAGTCCAGTGGAACTGACCCCGATGTCCACGCGATATTGCAGAGCCGTGTCAGCCAACACAGCCCTACAACATCCAGAGCCTTAAGGAACTCTGGGCGGAACTTATCTGCCCCTGGAGCCTTGCCACAGAAGAGCTTATTGACCATCTCAGTGACGTCAGCACCCGATATTTGAAAGCCCAACTCAAAGTCCCCAGACTCTGCTTTCTCATTGGAGACATGCCGGTGGGATTGAGGAGGTCTTCAAAGTATTCTGCCCACCGATCCACAATGTCCCGAGTAGAGTTCAACAGCACACTGTCCCCACTGTAGATGATAGTGTTGGTAACGCACTGCTCCCTGTCACTGTCTTTGCCCACATGAGCATTAAAGTCCCCCAGCAGAACAAGGGAGTCACTGAGAGGTGCGCTCTCCAGCACCCCCTCCAAGGTCTCTGAAAAGGGTAGGTAGTCTGAACTGTAGTTTTGTGCATAGGCACAAACCTACAGTCAGGACCTGTCCACCCACCCTTAGGCGGAGGGAGGCTACCCACTTGTTCACCGGGGTAAACCCCATCGTACAGGCACCAAGATCGGGGGGGAACTAGTGTGCCCACCCCTGCTCCACACTCAAAAATAGTTTCTATCACTTTAATGTTGCTTCGTTAGTTAGAAATGCATGTAAGGCTCAGATATTTGGCTCAGACTTTTTTCTGCTTATGTAAACCCAGTTTTTCATAACTACTAGGACCACAATGTTGGACAAAATAGAGTTAATCACTAAGTAGTGCCTTGCGCTACTTCAACGAGTGATGGATGCAAAACACAGTCCTTTGCTGATTAGAGTAGAGCTGTTTGATATATATATATATATATATATATATATATATATATATATATATATATATGTATATGTATATGTATATATGTATATGTATATGTATATATGTATATGTATATGTATATATATATGTATATATACATATATATGTATATATATATATATATGTATATATACATATATATGTATATATATATATATATATATATATATATATGTATATATATATATATATGTATATATACATATATATATATATATATGTATATATATATGTATGTATATATACATATATATATATATATATATACATATATATATACATATAAATTAATTAATTTTTTTTTTGACAACGTTGTTTAACAAAATGAAAAACTGATACCAGTTTATCTTGATATAAATGGTAAAGTGTAGCTACACTGAATGTTTATGATTTTCATGCAGTCTGGTCCGTAGCTTTAACAGCCTTATAAGTATTCAAACTATCTGCTGCACAGAATCAAGTAACTGCGAGATTTCACCTAATTTCAAAAGGGAATTTTGGATTAAAGTTTCCAATATGACCCAAAAATCAATCAATAACTAAATGTTTCACAATATATATTATGTACTGTATTAAAATTGGAACTTTGGATTTAAGTCCCATAGTTGTCACACACACTGGTGTGGTGAAAATTGTCCTCCGCATTTGTCCCATCCCCGTGGTGAGCAGTGAGCTGCAGCTGTGGCCGTGCTCGAGATCTATTTGGTGGTTTAACCCCCAATTCTAAAGCGGAGTGTCAAGCAGGGAGGCGTTGAGTCCCATTTTTAGTCTTTGTTATGACCCCACCAGGATTTGAACTATCCCAGTCCCAGGGTGGACACTAGGCCACTGAGCTAGAGATTATAGTATCACTGAATATTATTTTTCTCATTGGAAGTTTCCAGCAGTGTAGTATGTGGTAGTCTCATGTGAAATGCACCCAAGTAGCTGTAAAGATGTGACTCTTTTAAAATCTCTTTGGGTTTGTTCCTCTGGTTCTCTTCTTCTCTTTGTTGGCACAGCTCCAGAACAAGCAGATTACAGCTGAACTTGTTTAATCGCTGCTGTTTCCTCTGGTACGCTAGGCACTTCTGATGGGAGCTGGTGTTTAGAAGAGGCTCCACAGGATGAGATGCTCTTTAGCTCTAATCACTATAATCCCTTTCCTTAATGCAGGCTGGGGTCCCACACACTCGCTGTCTTCACACTCTGCTGTTCCATGTCAAGTTTCTACCACAACAGTTTTGCAGTCTGTCAATTTCGCTTGATAATTTTGTCTCAAATAGTCTACAAACAGAATTCTTTTTTAGAAGTTCAACCATTCTGGTAAAAAAAATACTCCATTCAAGATATCATTCCTTAGGCCGAGGACATCCATGACATCTACTGGACGATCTAGCTGTTTCTAAAGTTAAAGGATATAAATGGCCTTCTCCATTCCACTTGGTTTTTACCAAGCTGTGACAATTAACTTAGACGTGTCTAGTTCACCGGCTACCTTTTAATGTATCATAGACTGAATGAGAAGTCCACAAGCAGCAAATACTTTTGATGTCATCACCCATAGTAAGAGTTAGGTGGGCAGCTGCAGTCAGATGGTGGAAAGATTTTGGTGTCATTACGACTCATTGGCATTAGCTCAATCATGTTTCAGTAAAGAGATTTTATAAAGATGACAAACATGTGCTTATGGTTGTTAACTTCTCAAGAGAAGATGCATCTGGCAATGAAATCTATAAACCTACAGCATCTCCACCACACCATAGCAGGTACGAGCACACATTTACATGAGATTACATGCTTGAATGCATCTCCCGACGCATGTGAAGCCCATCAACTTGTTTTCCCATGAATCCCAGCATATGTAGCAGTGTTTGCTGTGACTTGTGTTTTCCCACTGAATGTGTGTAAGTAAGGCTCTGGACCTTATATAAGTGCGTCAGTGCTTTCATATTTCCCAGGAGAACGCTGAATCCTGTAAACCTGACAATTCTCTTCCTGGTGTTGGTCCCAGGAGGATCAACAGGAGATCCCACCTTCCCACATTGCCCTCCTGATCCATACCTGACTCCTCCTTACCTTCGCTGTAAGCCTGCCTTTGTGCTCAGTCCTCAGTTTATTCAAACATCCAGACACAAGGGTGAGAATTTAATCACCAAAATAAAAAGTGGCTTATCATATTCCCAAATAATAATCCCACAATAAAGGATGGCCTGTATTTACATAGGGTGACAGTGGTTAAGTGCTCACCCCATAATTGTAAGGTTGTAGGTTCAAGCCCTACTCAGTCTGTTGCTGTTGTTGTGTCCTTGGGCAAGGCACGTAACCCACCCTGCCTGCTGGTGGTGTTCAGAGGGACCGGCAGCACCTGTGCACAGCAGACTCACCTCTACCACCAGGGTGTGAATGTGTTTGTGAATGGCTGATTGTATTTAGAGTCCTCCAGGACTCTCTATATTAAATACAATAAGACTAAACATCTGTCCAAATTATTTTACAAAGTACAGGATGTGTGTAATTATGTCATAGAACTTAATACTATTCCCACAATAACGGATTTACCCAGTAAAACATCTGGAAATGAGATTCACTGACCAAAGCTTATAAAAATGGATAGGAAAAAATAGGTACAGCAAAGATTTCTATAACACATTTTCTAAAACCTTCATATTTGATAAAAAAAAAAGAAATGTACAAAGAATGTAAGAGTAATTTATTGAAGTAATTGTAATGCATTTGTAAAAATGTAAGTTTCAGAAGAATGTATTTTTTATCAAGTTTTACATTTTCACTCATTTGAAATCTGACACATGAGTTAAAAATGTGTTTTAAAACATTTTTATATTTTGGTAAACTTATAACTTTGAAGTTGGATTGGTGAATTAGATCATTTGACATTAAAGAGGTGAAAACCTCCTTTGTTCTGTTATCTCAGGTGTGGTGTCCTTTGCACATTTAACCCTAATTTGATAATCAGCTTATATCTGATTAAACATCACTCAGAGAAACAGCTTTTATGAGTTAATGCAATTACTGTTTGACGTTCAGTTTGACAGTGCAACACGATGGTTAACTGATCTACCTTAAGCCAACTCTAATCTATTTGCTTTAATTAAAGCAGTCAGAACGTTAATTATGTATAAAGAGATGATTAAAAAGTAAATAATGAGGGTTTTATTGTGAAAAGTACAACTTAAAAACAAATTGGAGAAAAAGTAACAGAAAGCAGGAGTGTGTGAACAGAAAGAGTGAGAGACTCTGACCGTGAGCCTCGTCTAAACATGTTGAGAGAGTTTCAGACACTGTAATTTGCACAGATTTACATCACTTTGGACCACCTGCACTTTAGTTCATGTGAGTTACTTCCAAACTAGTGATTTTTTTCATGAGATCTGAAGCCAGTTCCTGGTTCTTCTGACATATTTGGAGAACATCAGTCTGGCCCAAGGGGAAACCCTAGGCTCTCAGAAGCCGAGTGGCTAAAACTGCAGTTCCACCCTCATCCACTAGGGGCTGGTGTCAGAAGCGAGCAAATCCTCTTTGACTCCCATGTTAAAAATGCCAATTTCACAGCAGAAATAAACATGTTTACAGCCTGGTACCAAAACATGTTTTAGGTTTAATAGATCTAGTTTACACTCATGACAACTCTGAGGGGGGTGAATTTTTGCCTAAAATTCTGAATAATTAATGAGCATCAGACCCACGTGACCGCAGAGCTAGCTCCATGGAAAGGCCTCAGCCTGAGCCTCGGCCTCGCCTGAAAACTGTTCGGTCATTTTCAGTCTCTCAACTTAGAGTGCGTTCTTTTTGGATATTATTTGTGCAATTGTTGGACAAAATGACTTGCTGTGGTATTAATTTCACTAACAGAGCGTGCAAGGAGTCTCCTCTAAATTTTTTTCAGTAAGTAAAATTATATTTATGTATTTTAGGTCACTGTCGCTCTTGCACTAGCTGAGCTTAGATTTTAACATGTACTGTTTAACCATGAAATTGAAATGTAATAGGGTAAAACCCAGTGCATTTAACATAATGCTGCATTTTTGAAAATGGGTTGAAATATAACATGTTGGTGGAGCTGGGTTCCGACTATCAGTATGGACTTATAGCGGCAGTTCAACGCATCTCTGATCGCAACGGCGCCTGTCTGCTGCTCAGGCTGCCGGCTTATGGAGCTCTCGGATGGAAACAGATGTTTTCCACCCGGTTCTCCCCAGCAGCAGCTCGGCGCATCTCTGATCGCAGCAGTGCCTGTCTGCTGCGCGGCTGCCAGCTTGTGGAGCTCTCGGGAGACCTCCGTGTTCTACCCGGTTTTACCCAGCGGTCAGCCCGGCGTATCTGTGACTCAGAAGCTCTGGTGTTGTGCACAGTTAACTCCGGTTGTAGCTACCTCCGTTAGCTTAGCTCCCACCTCTGTCAGCTTGTAGCTACATTGCTTCTGTTCGACGGGTGTCGTCATTTGATCCCAACCTTACAGCCCCACCCTCAGCTCCACCTCTTTTCTCTTTTGTGGAATTGTCTGGGCTTGACGGAACCTGTGACACTGTCAAAATGGTGGTGGTGGCCACCTCCCATTTTGGCTTAAAAACGTATTATTGGAGCCTATGGAAACACATTTTCCAGTATATATGTCGATGGTTCCAATCCACATCTGTCCTTGACCATGTCTCTTGCCTGTTCCTCGCATCTGCTTCATCTCAGCCTGGTTCTGATCCTCATCTGTCCTCGACCAAGTCTCTTGCCTTCTCCTCGAACCTGCATCGTATCATCCTGGTTCCGACATACGCCTGCCCTCAACTCTGCCTTTACCTGAACTCTGCTCGGTAACATCTCCTCTTAGCTTCAGGCTAATAAAGACTGTTTTTGACCGCCTACTGTGTTCTGGTGTTTTTGCGGTCCTCCGCCAAGCTTCACGACAAGAATGGGTTGAAATATAACATGTTGGTGTGGCTGCTGGGTAAAAAAACTAGAGCTATACCTGACCGAGGATAGTGGAGGCTATTGGGCTTTGCTGGTCCACCGCAGTCAAAGATCCACAAGTCTGCCGTTGTCGATGGTCCCGGTGTGCTGCGACATGGCTTCCAGCTTCATGTCGACACAACGCCGGTAGTAGACGCTCTCAGAGACGAGACTGTTAACAACAGTGGACTCACGGATGTTTGACCGTGGTCAACCACCGAAGCCCGATATCCTCGGTCAGCTCACCTAGTTATGATTTTGTTACTAGGCAGACTGGAGGTGCCTTCATTTAAAGTCGCTCTACCGCGTTCTTGATAAAAACGCCCAGAAAATCACTGTTAGCTTCGGGTTAGCATGTAGCCAATATCTCTCTGATCTCCAACCATGGAGCATGAGCTGATGTAAAAGGCCATGGCACCCGACTACGATTGCAGCGGTCTGAGGCTCTGCTTGTAATTCAATAGTCTGCATCGACAGGGCTAATGCTCCACCGGCTGCAGTTTCGCGGCATTCACCCAACGCGATATATGCTATGTCATCAGAGCACGATAACAACAAAGCCTAATAAGGGAGCACACAAGGAAGTAAAATATCAGCTTCTTGGAAAACGGGGAGTAGATTTCAGCCTTCTCCGCTCTCTCCCAAAATATAAGATAATAAGCAAATTAAAAATACAAATCCACATACTGACACTAGCATAGATAAATGCAATAGGTTCATGGACTTTTTTACCAACAAGGTGGCATCAATCCGATCCTCCATCAGTCGTACAGTTCGGCATCCGTTTGACACCACCCTTCCACATACATTAAATACCTTTTCTAATTTCTCAGCAGCCACCCAGACAGAAGTGGAGAAAACAATAAAAAGCATGAATACATCAACCTGCCCCCTTGACCCTCTCCCGACACAACTTTTAAAATCAAATATTACAGTCGTCAGTCCATTAATCACTGCAATTATAAACCAGTCATTACATTCAGGTCAGGTTCCCTCAGCCTTCAAAACTGCAATAATTCATCTCCGTCTGAAAAAGCCCTCTCTAAACGCTGCCATCTTGTCCCATTACAGACCCATTTCTAACATACGGTTCTTAGCTAAAATACTGGAAAAAACTGTAGCGCACCAACTCCACAATCATCTCAATACTCATAATCTGTATGAAAAATTCCAGTCCGGTTTCCGTTCAGCCCACAGCACAGAAACTGCCCTGGTCCATGTTATGAATGATTTACTTCTAACTGCGGATCAGGGCTCACCATCTCTTCTCCTACTGGATCTGTCAGCGGCGTTTGACACTGTGGACCATACCATCTTACTAAATCGACTCCAGACTGTGGTTGGCCTTTCGGGAACTACACAACATTGGTTCCAGGAGTACCTTACGGGCAGAACGGAATTTGTAGCTTTAGGACAATGTCAGTCATCCCCCCACACTGTAAATTGTGGAGTACCACAGGGGTCGGTTCTTGGGCCAACCCTTTTCTCCATCTACATGCTTCCACTTGGACAAATTTTCCATAAATACAAAATATCATTTCACTTTTATGCAGACGACACTCAGTTATACATGAAAATGGACTCCACTACACCTAAAACTCTTCCATCTGTACTTCGGGTCTGCCTGGAGGAGATGAGGGCATGGATGGCCGCAAATTTTCTTTAACTAAACAGTAATAAAACTGAAGCAATCATTATCGGCACTCCACATCAAACACAGTCTCTCTCCCTTAGCAGTATTTCCATTTTCAGTCATGACATTCCCCTTTCCTCTACTGTAACCAATCTTGGTATCAGACTAGGTTCAAATCTTACATTTGACACCCACATCCGCCACCTCTGCAAGGTCTCTTTTCTCCACCTCAAAAACATTGCTAAACTCCGCCCCTCTCTTTCCCAGCCAGATGCAGAGAAATTGGTCCATGCATTTATCTCCTCCAGGTTGGACTATTGCAATGCCCTCCTCGTTGGGGCCCCCGGCAAGAGCATACAAAAGCTCCAGCACATCCAGAACTTAGATGCCCGGGTCCTGATGAGGAGACGCAAATACGATCATATCACTCCAGTTCCGAGATCACTTCATTGGCTGCCCATACAATATCGAGTTCAGTACAAAATTGACCTTCTTACTCACCAGTGCATCCATGGAACTGCTCCTGCCTATCTGAGCGAACTTCTCATCCCATACACTGCCACAAGAACCCTCCGATCTACCACCTCTTCACAACGCCTGCACCAACCACTGACTAAACTCTCCACTATGGGAGACAGGTCCTTCAAGGCAGTGGCCCCTCAATTTTGGAATTATCTCCCAGAGTTTCTAAGGGCCAGCCACACAATCTGTGGAGCTTTTCAAAAAAGGCCTCAAGACCTTTTTGTTTAATAAGGCTTTCTAGTGCACAGTGACCTATTCAGTGTTTTACTTTATTGTGTTGTTTTTACTTATTGTTTGTATCTACTGTAATGACTTTTTAGATGGGTTTTATCTATTTCTGGGTACTGTTTTTATTTTCCATACTTGATAGTATCCTGAAATTTTAACTGTTTTTAACTAGCTGTGTACCTTATACCTGTCCCCTATACTCTGTAACACTTTGAGATTACTTCTGTAATGTAAAGCGCATTATAAATAAAATGTATTATTATTATTATTATTATTATTATTAGTCACAATCTATATTAAATCTCCACAGGCAACCAGCATGTCTACAGTCTCGCACGAGAGCCAGTCGGCCATGCGGGTGGGCTACCTCGGAGCCCTTTTTTAGCTTCTTGGGTTAGCTAAGTTAGCTAGTAGCGAAGTCCCATTTTTGTCTCATCTGTACATAGGACATCCCCCAGAAGCTTTGTGGAATGCCTTAGTTTAAAAAAGCAATTTGTGGGCTATATTTTAATTTATAGAGCACTTTTCTGGGCACTCAAAAAGCTTTCCATTATTCACACACTCTCACATTCACATAAAGCCGGTGATGGTAAGCTACTATGTAGCCGAAGGCAAGGCTGCCGTTTGCACAATTGGCCCCTCTGACCACCACCAACATAGGCAAGTCGGGTGAAGAGTCTTGACCAGGTAAGTACACAGCAGCAGAATAACCCTGGTGGGAGCTGAGATCGATCCCACAATTATCATATCATGAAGCAACCTGCTCTACCTCCTGAGCTATACTGCTTCCCAATCACACTAATCCATAATTAACAACAGTGTAGCTTGTATAAGTTTTTTTTCTTTACACTGGATGATAAACTTTACTCTAAGTTTCTTTGCAAGACACTGTATATGATGCTAGAAAGACAAAATACAGATATATTTGTAGAGCAATAATCGTTCAGCAACCTTCTCATCTAGCATAACAATTTGAAAGTCATTGTCTATAGTTCTTGATTTGGTTTTATGAGAGTTTAGCACAAGTCTCAGATTATAAAGACTCTTCTGTATGATGTGAAACACATTTTGCAGTTTCTCTGTGGCACTTGCTAAAGATGCAGCAGAACAGTACAAAACAGTGTCAGCCGCATGAAAATGGTACTTGGCATCAACTATGTTTAGGCACAAGTCATTTATATAAATCGTAAATGACATAGGGCTCAAAATGAAACCCTGGGGGACACCCTTTTTGAACAACATAGAGAGAATCTGAGCAGCTTGACCACACTGTTGGGTCAGTGTGGGTTAGGGTTAGGGAGCTTACTCGGTTTCTTTTCATCAAAATGCTACTTAACCATCCTTATCAGTTGAAAATGTAATTTCCACAAACAAAATAAGATCTCATGTTTTTGTGTTTATTTTTCATGTTTGTGAGCTCATTTCTTTTCAGCTTTCACAGATCACATAATCACGGTTTTCACAATTAATGTCATGGTCATAAGAACTGGTGTGTAGTTTATGTAACCCAATTACAATGGATAATAAACCTATAATAGAATTATTACCAGCTGGGCCAATTACTAGGTTATTGAGGAGGGTTGATTATTAACACACGCCAAGATGCAAAAGAATGAGTAGAGCCACAGATACAGTATGTTGTACTGTATTAAAAGTTTTGTGTGAACAGCAGTAATAACAATACAATACAAAATAGAAAATAAACAGAACCGTAATTTGTCCTCAAGGCCGGATTAACCATATGGGCAACTGGGCAATTGCCCAGGGCCCACGAACTCTAAAGGGCCCAGGACAGCAAGGGCACGAGCAAAGTACTGTAACTGTGATCTCCCGCTTTATATTAAATTAGGGTGACCGTCCTGTTTCCCCCAGACATGTCCACTTTTCACTCTCTGTCCGGGGCGTCCGGACTGCGGGTTCTTGTACTGATGAAAATGTCCGGTTTTTCATCCAGGAGCAGGGGTCGAATTATGGGGAGCTGTATATCCTACACATCCAGGGGAGCCGGAAAAAGTTTTCTACCTATATGACATCATTTATGGACTCTTTTGAGCAGAGAGCACAGAGAGCGGCACAGCGCTGCGTTGTTGTGCAGCGATCCAGGCTGCTGCTTCCAGCGCACGGTCCATTCTCAAAGTGGCGCAACCAAAAACCTATAATAAACACACGATCGTTCATGTCCGCTCATGTTCTCTACTTTCTGTCTTATTTGTGCCTGAAGCGCTCTGCTGCTGCGGAGCTCATCACCTGCGCTGCGGTGATGTCACCTCGCTGACGCAGCATCGAAACACGCTCTCCGCTTTGCGGTCAGGAGATCCCTTTGATCTGCTCAGAAGTAACTGATGAGGTGAAAAGGTAAGAATCCAGGCAGCAGTTTTTCTGGAGAGTTTAGAGGAGATGCAGGAAGATGAGAGACAGACATGACAGGAAAATAGTTCAATAAAAACAAGAAAACAAAACAAAGTGTTGAAAAGTAAAAAGTATGTAGATTTATCTCCACTACACGTTTTTACCTGCATAAAACAATAAGTTATACACATGTAATATTTATACATCTGATACAATTCAGATCACCTTCAAAACTCAGTCACACACCCAGGGCTGTTTAAAGACATTCTGGGGTCCAAGGCTAAATGACCACCCCCACCCCCCCATAACTGGGCTCCCCAGAAGCCTCTGTGTAATTCATACCCTCTCCAGGAGTATTAGTTATACAGTGTTTATAAAAGCCCCTCAGACATTACTGACATGTTCTAATGTTATCAGATGAAAAACTAAATTATCAGACATGCTGTCTCATCTGCTGCTTTTCTAAACTTGCAAAAAGTAACAAAACTATTTGAAAGCCACTATTTGTGGAATCTCTGAAAGTTTCCATGGAGTGTGTGACAACTTATTTTTTCATTGATCCTATCGTCTAATCTCACAGTTGAAACAAGCATTCTGCTTTGTTTATACAATTATTAAACAAAATGTATAATAATTTATTATTAATAAAACCTTGTTGCAGTACTAAAGCAGAAAAATGAGATTTTGCATTAAATATGCTAAATATTTGCATATGAATTGTTTTGGAGCCCTTTTATTGGCAGAATCTGATATTAATTTAGTTCTTACAAAAAATGGGTCCCAACGTGGTTTGTGTGGGGTTGCCATAGTGTGACATCATAGGCACAGATCCCCTGTCCTTTTGTTTGGAAATGGAAATATGATCACCCTATATTAAACAAACTGTCCACCCAGGCTTTTGCACTGCACAGAGACGCTTCGCTGCCTATGACTGAACGTCAGTTGAGAGTCAGTCTCATGCAGACTGACCAATGAAGAGAGGGCCTCAAGTTAAGACCCTCTCCTCATTGGTCAGTCCAGACGAGGTTGGTCAAAGGTTACTCTGGGCAGGTTACGTGATGTCAGGCATTCAAGTATTGAGTATATTTACTGCATATTCCATTAAAATATTCTGTATGTGACCATATTGTGGTGATCCTTGGGTCGTGATGATGGGGCCCTTGAATATTGTTGCCCAGGGTACAACAAAGTGTTAATCTGGCCCTGTTTGTCCTAATCTGAGCTCAGATGTAATTTTGTCCAGCCGGCCTTTTAGTCAGTAGTTTTAGTCAAGTCAAGACCAAGTGAGTAGTATGGAACAGTCTTACCGAACAGTTGCAATAGTTCGTGCTCGGAGAACAGCCTGTTTTCGAGCCAAAATCTGGTTCGATCAAATGGGAAGGCTCGCCATCTCTCTCGTCAGGGAGATAATCCAATTCCAGTCCAATGGCTTCAATCTAACCAAGAAAAAAATACCTAGCCTGTATAAAGAACAGAACTTTTTTTTTACCGTGTCCTGTCTGTTCTGATACTTAAAACTTTATTGTTGTTGTTTTTGAATGCTTTGGAATTCCGACCAATCAATCAATCAATCAATCAATCAATCAATCAAAGCTTTATTTATGAAGCACCTTCCGCAACCCTGTCAGGAAGCCCAAAGCGCTGAACATGGTTCCGTTGAAGGTAAATATATTGAATAAATAAAAAATAAAAGCAATTCAAATCACAAAATACAAATTACAAAAAAGGTGAAACATTCTGGTACAGGACAAATGTGTAAAACAATGGATAGAGTGAACCAATGAAAACTGTGAGATAAATTCAACATAAAAGAGGGACAAAATCAAACATGTTCTGGAAACGCCAAGCGGAGGAGGTGTGTTTTTACGTGACTCTTGAAGACTGGCAGAGATGGGGACAGCCTAACTGAGGGTGGCAACTGGTTCCAGAGTAAGGGTGCTAGGACTGAGAAAGCCCGGTCCCCGCGGGTACGACACCTAGAACGAGGGACAGCGAGCAGGCCTTGGTCAGAGGAGCGCAGAGCGCGTGATGGGGAATGTTTGTTCAGGAGAGTGGCCAGATAGGGGGGACCACCACCCTGGAAGAAATGATAAACAAAGACGAGGATTTTGAATTGTGAGTGATAGCAAACCGGATGCCAGTGCAGGGAGGCCAGAACCGGACTGATGTGGTCCCGTTTCCTGGTCCCAGTCAGGAACCTGGCGGCGCTGTTCTGCACAACCTGTAGGCGACGCAGTGATGACTGACACAACCCTGCATATAGAGAGTTGCAGTAGTCAAGCCTAGAAATTACAAAGGCATGCAGTACCCGCTCCAGGTGGGCTCTCGACAGCATATGCTTGATTTTTGCAAGGCGTCTCAGGTGAAAGAAACTGGACCGGATCACAGAGTTGATGTGAGCATCAAATTTAAGTCCAGCATCAAGTTTCACCCCCAAACTGGTAACAACTGGTTTTGAGTAGGGAGAAAGAGGGCCAAGATCAACATAACGACCCACATTCCTGCTGTTGGGGTGAAAAACGATGAGCTCTGTCTTTCCCTCATTCAGATGTAGAACGTTGGCCATTAGTCAAGACTTCACCTTGTTAAGACAGGACACAAAGGACTGGATAGAGTAACCTTTCTCCTGACACAATGGAGAGTAAATCTGGCAATCGTCAGCATAGAGATGGAATGATAGGCCATGTTTACGAAAGATTGACCCCAGAGGTAGCAGATGAATGGCAAACAAAAGAGGACCAAGGATTGATCCCTGCGGGACCCCCCAGCGGAGCCCCTCCCAAGATGAAAAAACATCACCCAGTTTAACGCAGAATGTCCTGTTGTGGAGATACGATCTAAACCAGTCCAGAGCAGACACTTTGATCCCAACCCATCATTCCAAGCGATCGAGTAGAATCGCGTGGTCAACTGCTGTCAGGTCTAACAACAGAAGCACCACAGATGTTCCCTGACCTAGTGATAGATAGATGTCATTTAGGACCCTCAGTAGAGCTGACTCTGTGCTATGGCCAGACCTGAACCCTGATTGGAAAACCTCAAACAGATCAGAGTCAGCTAAATGTGAGACCAGCTGCTGATAAACGACTTTCTCAAGCAGTTTTGATGTAAAAGGCAGGGTAGAGATAGACCTGTAATTTGCGATCACAGAGACATCAGCACCAGGTTTCTTCAGGGTCGGACAAATAACTGCTGCTTTCAAAGCAGCTGGGTCCACACCTGTGCTGAGGCTCCCATTGATAATCTGACCAAGTGAAGGGCCAAGACACGGAAAGGCAGCCTTCCAGAGACGAGGCGGCAGAACGTCAAGTGGAGAGCCAGATGTCGTCTGCCTCGCAACAAGCTTACTTAGCTTAGAGTATGAAACAGTACTGAGGGAGCTCAGGGTGGGTGGTGATGGAGGAACTGGAACAGGGTCAACAGAGTTAGCAGAAATAGCTGCTCTAATGTCTGATACTTTATGAACAAAGAATCTGTGAAAATCTTCAGAGTTTCCAGCAGCTGTAGGAGACATGGAGCTAGGCTCTTGATACACCAGAACAGAATTAAGTGTTTTGTAGAGAATCTTGGGATTCTTGGAGTTTGTTTCGATGATGTCTGCAAAATATGCAGTTCTAGCAGCCCTCACAGCATCCTGATAAGCAACCAGTGATGCTTTGAACAACTCACGCGAGACCTGTAGGCCATCCTTTTTCCACTTTCTCTCAGAGGCTCTACACGCCCGCCTACAAGCCCGTGTGACATCAGAGAGCCAAGGCTCCCTCCTAGGCCGAGACTTGCAAAGTTTGAGAGGGGCAACCACGTCCAGGACCTGATTACAAAGTAAATCAAAGTGTTGTGAATAGTGTTCAGTGTTAGATGGATCTGGGTTAAAGGTCTCTAACCTTACAGACATACAGTCCACAAACTTTGAAATAGTTTCTGCATCCAGGGCTCTGAACCTAGTAGCGGGAGCTTCACACACAGGGACAGGACATGGCAATGTAACATCACAGAGTATAGGAGAGTGGTCAGAGAACACAGGAGGCAAAGTCACAAGGTTCATGACAGGGAGACCAAAAGAGAGAACCAGGTCCAGGGTGTGACCCCTGGCATGAGTTGGGGATGATACCCATTGAGTTAGATTGAATGACTCTAGCAAATTCAAAAAACCTTTAGCAAGCACATTGTCAGGACAGCAGATATGGATGTTAAAATCACCAAAAAATAGGACATAGTCATATTTTAGGATGCAGTCTGCCACAAGATCATAGAAATCATTAAGGAAGTTAGAGTCAGTCTTTGGAGGGCAATAAATCAGCACGACGAGCAGGCGGGGGGAGATGCACAGTTCAAATAAGCACAGTTGAAAGGAAGAAAATGACATGGTGGGTGGAAGCTGTTTACAAGGAAAGCTGGATTTAAAAACAGCAACCAGCCCTCCACCTCTGCCCCGTGATCTGGGGATATTAAAACAGGAGCAGCCAGGTGGTACCAGCTCCAGCAGGGCGCTTGAGTCACCAAACGGGATCCAGGACTCACAGATGCGCAGAAAACCCAAATCATGCTGAATAAAAAAGTCACAAAGAATAAAAGTTTTGTTCAGCACAGACCTGGCATTGACTAGACCAAACCGAGTCTATGGAGGGGCTGCAGCACCGAGATCGCGCATGGGCCCAGTCCCCTCTAACTCTGTGCCTGTAACCGAGCGCAGATTCTCCCAGCAAACCCCAGTCTGGTGAGGTCTTCGAGCCGATTGGCCGTGGCGCGGTGCCAGTTCACCCTCAGAGCCGGCCAAGTTCCCTAGGCAGGGCGCAGAGTAAACCGTAAGACATCTCGCATTCACCGGGTCAGAAGCTGGGCCGAATCGGACCAGCCGCTTCTTCAGGGATCCAGCCCGACGTCTCACACGCCGGCTACCTCTCTTTCCCCATCTTCTCCGATGCTTCCTTCTCGAGCTGGGGCGAACAGAGGGCTGACGCATCACGGCTTGGGGGGAGAGAGCACATGGGCAGTCCAACCAGCAGCGCCATCCATGAGGTTCCCAGCTCGCGGAGCCCGCTACATCAACGGGAGGGTGAAGCCTCAGCAGCGCAGCAGACCAGACACAGAGACAGAGGTGAAAGAGAAAGGAAAAGACAAAGGGTGGGGAGGGGGGGGGGGAATGTTCCACAAAGATAAACAATAATGAACAAGAGTCTGCTTCTAGGCCTGCAGAAAGAGACAAAAAAAGCAACAGACCAAAAAAATGGGACACAACAACAATACAACAAGATCAAGCTATCACTGCATCAACTTGATGAAGAAATATATAATCAACATTGTTTTACTGAAGAATCACACAATAATAAATCACAGTGTATTACGTGCCCACCATAGCCTTAAGACCTGTGTTTAACGTGCCCAAGCCCATACTTTTGAGAGCACCATGTGAGCACCTGTGTGTGTACACGCGCTTGCTTATGTAAGGTTTCTCTATAGGAGCGTCCAACAGAGAGTGTGAGGGACCACAGACCTGCCCCCCAAAGATGTGTAGGAGACGGGGGGAGCTCCAAGTCCCAGAGATCCAGGCGCTGCCCCAGAGCACAGGAACCCTAAAGAGACTGCAACCAGAAAGGTCCCCGTCCCCCTCGAGAGGCACAGAGGATCGCCCAGGGGGGCCACAACCAGCAGCCAGCAGAGTCCCGGGAGATATCAGCGGCAAGCCCACAGGCCCGCCCGCAGCCTCCACCCCCTAGCCGGCCGAGCCCGGGACCCAGCGACCCGGGACCCAGGGGCGACCACCCCCGCCGGGGACCCAGCAGACCCCACCAGGCAGCCACCGGGATTGATCAGGCAGATGCCAAAAATCTTAAACCACCCGACACGGTTGCCACGAACACTCAGGCAGACCAAGGCACAACCCCCCACACCAGGTGTGGCAGGGGGAGGTGGGACGAAGATCTATAACATCGAAAGAAGTTCCAGGAGAGGGGAGGAGTCAAAGGCCCCACCTGACATATACAGTCATACACAAACACAGTCACACACTCCCTCCCTCATGCTCACCCATGCACATACAACGCACGACTTACAAAAATGCACGCTGGACACCCACTCATGCTCCCCATACACACCCTATTCACTCTGGTCCCGGTACTGCTGCACATTGGGTACAACCATTACCGGTTACCAGAGTTTGACCCTTTCTGCTGGGGTACTGATGAGCAGGCACCCCAGACCCCAACCAGATGGCCAGATCTCCCTCCCAGCCTCCAGCCCCAGGAAGCCAAGCAACAACAGAGGTGTGCTAAGACCCCTAGTCTCCCTCCGCCTGCTCCAGTATAGTGCTGTGTGTTCATGAGGTGTATTCCATGGCTGTGGTGAGCGGGCATCATCCGGCCTATGGAAGCTGATGCCACCGCACCACCCCACTTACACCCTCAGCCCTCGGTGTCTAAGTGCGGTTTAAAAATTGGAAGTGGGCACCGGCACTTGGGATGAGGCTGAGATATCCCCCTGCCAAATGCCGTTGAATGTGCTCACTCCCAAGGCCCTAAGTGTGTATTTGCGTGGAATGTCATTGGTGGAAGTGTATAAGGTGCAAATAAAATTGGGGGGCAGGCTGTCACAGGAATGCGGAAATGGGGACCATACCCGCACTCCCTGACTTGCCCACCCCCCAAGGTCCTATGTGTATGTTTGTGTGATGATGTGAGGGAGCAGGGGGAGAGAAATATGCGGGGATGGGGAGGAATGGCTGGTTGGGCTTAGCCCTCCAGGGAGCCAGCTCCCCTACTGGCCCCAATAGGCACCTCTGTTGTCAAACTGCCACCCAGGGCATGGAGACCCCATCCCATCCTGCCAGGGCCCAAAGCAGCAGCATTACAGAGCCTCACGGAGTCCGAGGGCACCAACCCAGCCCCACTCCAGCAGAATATCTACGTCCATCCCTGCATTTTCACAACTTCCAGAATATTTAAGACATGGGACATCCAGGTAAGGTTGGGTCCTCCCCCTCCTGGACCTCCCCCTCCCCTGTGATGGAACAGCAGATGAGCCAAGGTCTACCTGAGGCCCCCGAACCCGGACCAGGCACTGCTGCATCTTCCTGCCTTCTTCCCGGCAGCATACATGTCAGGACCCGACCCCCAAGGCCCCGCCCAGATCCCCACACGGGGCCGGCCACCCCCAAACCCCGAGCCCCCAGGCCCCCACCCAGACCTGCCCAGGGGCAATGCAGCTGCCAGGCAGTGACCCATGGTTGCCGCAAAGGTCCCCAAGGGGCCCCACTCACAACCGCCAATAGTCCCCCCCCCCCCCCCCCCGAAGCAACACAAGCACCTCCAAAGGGGGGCAACGGCCCCCCCAGTCCCAGACACCTCCCAGTGAACCCACCTCCAGGGAACATCCGGATACCCCAAACTCAGACCCCCCACCCCCCACCCACACCATCCCACAGGACAACATCAACAGTCCCCCATCATCCTTATGTGATGGAACCGATCAAAGGAGCCCAGAGAGATTGATTTGAAGTGGAAGCAGAGGCTATATCAAGTGCAATATGATCTAACAAAAGATTTCTATACTGGTTAATGCAGAGAGTTTCTCTATTTTTCCAATTCAAGAGGATAGTTTTCTTAGCGATGCATATGGCAGTCAGAACCACGTGAACCACAGATGTTTCAATCGGGACATCGTCCAGATTTCCCAGTAAACAAAGAGAGGGGGTGGTTGGCATATGACATTTCAGACACTTTGACAGGTCTTCACACACTCTACCCTAAAATTCCTGGACAGGTGGACAGTACCACAGTGCATGAATGTAATTTTCAGGAACGTTTTTTGTGCAGTGTGTACAGGTGTCAGACGACACAAACCCCATCTTGAACATCCGATGACCTGTATAGTGTACTCTGTGTAGAATTTTGTACTGAATTAATTGTAAATTGGAGTGTCTGATCATTTTAAAAGTTTTTAAACAAGTTTGGGACCAGAAGTTCTGGTCAAAGCTGACTGATAGATCCACCTACCATTTTTCAATAGGGATTACTATTCTATCGTCTATTTTGGACAGTGTCTTATATACTTTAGAGAGTAGTTTGGGGGGTTTGAGATTATAGAAGTCTAATACCCTTGGTGGTGTTTGTAATTATATTTTATTGAGCTTAAATTTTTGTTTTACTACAGATTTAATTTGGTGATATTCTAAAAAGCTATTCTTATCTATTCCAAATTGGGAGACTATTCTATTAAATGGGATGAAGTCCAATCCTTCATATATGTGTTCCAGGTATAGGATTCCTTTACTTTTCCAGTCCGGAAGGTTCATCATTTTATTATTTTGCAAAATATCAGGATTATTCCAGATAGGTGTGCGTCTGCATGGTACTAGTGAAGACTCTGTCATTTTAAGATACTCCCACCATGCTGTCAGAGAGGTGCTGATACTAATACTTTTGAAGCTTTCATGTTTTCTTATGCTTGAGCTAATAAATGGTAAGTCTGAAAGCTCTTATTACAAAGTGTCTGAAAGTACTGAAAGTATTGCAAAGTGTCTGTTCTGTGTCTAACCAGGACTCATGTAGTGGGTTATCTTGCAACCATCTTGGTATATATCGCAGCCTGTTGGCTAAGAAATAATAATAAAAGTTTGGTTTTCTGAAGCGTTTTTAAGCTAATTCGTGGAGGTTTATCCTGCCAAAGGAATTTGGTAATTGAGGAGTCCAGAGTTCTAAACCAGTCAGCTGGTAGTTTGTTTGGGATCATCGAGAATAAGTAATTTATTCTGGGTAAGACCATCATTTTAATTGTAGCAACTCTCCCCATGAGTGATATTGGTAAGGATTTCCATCTTGCAAGATCATCTTCCACTTTCTTTAAAAGTGGGATGTAGTTTAGTTTGGTTAGATCTGCTAACTTGGGAGAGATATTAATTCCCAGGTATGTGATATTCCCTGACTCCAATTGTGTATTAAGTAAATTGACAAAAGAGAAATTAATTGGTAGAACTGTGGATTTTAACCAGTTTATAGAGTAATCTGAAACTTTTGAAAAAGAGTTTATCAGTTCTATTGAATGAGAGAGAGAGGATTGAGAATTCTGGAGAAAGAGTAAAACATCATCTGCATAAAGACTGATCTTATGTTCTATTTTCTTACACTTTATCCCTTTAATACCTGTTGTTTGCCTAATTGCTGCTGCTAGTGGTTCGATAAAGATAGCAAACAGTGAGGGGGAAAGTGGGCATCCCTGCCTGGTCAGAACAGAACTATTACCACTGAGTTCACAATTCTAGTCCACTACATGGCCATATAATATCAATGCAAGTGGTTTAACAAAATTAACAATAATATCCAACATCAATGTAACATTTAATTTTTACAGTGTAGTTTAGGGGCTGCGCTGTGGTTAGAGCTGTTGCCTTGCAGTAAGAAGGTCCTGGGTTCGCTTCCCGGCCTGGGATCTTTCTGCATGGAGTTAGCATGTTCTCCCTGTGCATACGTGGGTTCTCTTTGGGTACTCCGGCTTCCTCCCACAGTCCAAAAACATGACTGTTAGGTTGATTGGTCTGTCTAAATTGTCCTTAGGTGTGTGTGTGTGTGTGTGTGTGTGATTGTTTGTCCTGTGTGTGTCTGTGTTGCCCTGCGATGGACTGGCTCTCTGTCCAGGGTGTACCCCACCTGATCGCCCGTTGACCGCTGGAGATAGGCACCCCCCCGCGACCCTACATGGACAATGCGGGTTCAGAAAATGGATGGATGGACAGGGTAGTTTAGGATTATGGAATATTCTGTGTATACCATAAAGCTAATTTTCAGTTCAAAAGTTAACATTGTAACTAAGATATCAAAATAGTCATGAATTTCACATGAACTGGAACTATTTCCATCGCTGCCAACTCTCACGCACTGAGCGTGAGACACACACATCTGACCCTCTTCACGCTCTCACGCCACACCTCCAATGTCTCACGCTAAACCAGCGCCCTCGCTCCCCAAACGCGCATCACGCACAGTGTGTAGGGCTTATGAAGAAACCAGATGATATTAATTATAACATTAGCTACTGAACAACAAGCACACAAACAACACTTACGTAATATTTAAACTGGCATTAATTCACACACAGAATCCCATCTGTATAATCCAAGCCGATGTGCTTTTCTTCACTCTGGTGGTGAGATGGGCGGAGCGGTGAGCTCCACCTGCTGTAAATGGGACGGGCATGCCCGGTTCTCCCAGAACCGTGAGCTGCGGCTGCACGCGCCGCCAAAATATCATGCTTTATTTAGAAATGCAGCCACGTGGCCAGCCGATAGTTGACGGAGCTTCAGTCCCGAATGTTTTTCTTTTGTTTTCACTCATCAGCCACAGATCGCTCGCTCACAGCATGCTGGGCTTCCTACCGTGGTGACTCACTCCAACACATTCTCACTCCCAGCACGTCAAAAACAAACGCTTGGTCAGCCACCCTCCGCCTCAGACCCCTGATGCCAAAAGTGCCCTTTTTCGTCACTTATGTGCGAAAAGGGTTTTTTCCCTTTTCTGAGTGCAGATCCCAATGCAGCGTAAAACTGACGCGATGTGATGTCCACTGCCAGGGCACCAAACAAGCTCGTTGTACCTCACCTTAACCTTGTCCTCTTATTTAACCTTCCCCTCACCCCTATCCTAACCTTAACCATCTTGCTAGCGAACACGTTAGTGATGTGTCGGTCGCTCTAAAAGCCGGCTCTAGTGAACGGCGGGAGCCGCCTCGTCATTGGTCGTGTTTGGACCGAGCCAACGCTGTCGTGTTTTTATCAAGGATTCCAGTGACACCTTGTCGAGCACACAAACTCCATCTTTTATTGAAACACTTCCTCTCCCTTCCCCTTCACAATAAAACCCAGTTACACTCAAACAGATTACACCACATCCTCCTTTCGCTGAAACATCAAACTTACAAGAACTTTTACTGCATATAAGAACACTGTACTTTTTTTTTCTTAGAACCTTTCATAGAAACATGTTCAACTCTTCAGCTTATAAGAACTTTCCTTTTTTATTATTTTTTTTCTTCACAAGTCCAGTCGTTGTGGTTTTATGACAACCCTACCAGCCCTAGTTCTAACAGGGCCTGCGTCTGCTATCTTAGGAGTCAGAGTAGTAGCCGCCGATAGGTTTGAAGCAGGCAGGGCGTTCTCTGTTGGTCTGACTGGCGTGCTTGGGGTTTGTAACTTTGGAGTGGCATCTGGCAATGGCTGAAGGTGATGCCGGTTTCTCCTGATGGCTCTTGAAGGGGTCTCTACAATGTATGAGCGGGGTGTGGAGTGAGAGGATATGACAGTCCCTTCTCGTCTGGTGTCTGTAATCCACACTGGTTGCCCAGGAGAGAGCGGAGGAAGTTCTGTCACACGATGTCTCCTGTTGTACGCAGCACTGTCTTTCATTGCTCTTTCTCTCGCTTTTGTCAACACTGTAGTTCCATTCGGAAGGCTGGGATTGAGTAAAGAAGGAAGCTGGGGAACTGGCGTGCGCAGTCTTCGTCCCATTAGTAGTTGTGCTGGGCTATATCCATTAGCCAATGGGGTCGCTCTGTAGGCTAGAAGTGCCAGATATGGGTCTTTTGCTTTCTTTAGTAGACTTTTCACAGTTTGGACATGACGCTCAGCCTCACCATTGCTTTGTGCAAATCCTGGACTGCTCGTTACGTGCATGAACCCATAAGCTGCTGCGAAGTCTTTGAACTGTTGGCTTGAAAACTGAGGTCCGTTGTCGCTGTAGAGAAGCTCTGGAATCCCATGTCTGGAAAAGATTGACTTTAGATGCACTATAACATCCTCCGATCTTGTGGGAGTGAGTTTGGCTATTTCCACAAATTTAGAGTAGTAGTCCACCAGAAGCACATAGTTGCTGTTGTTAAACGTAAAAAGGTCAGCTCCAACTTTTTGCCATGGTCTCTCCGGGAGTTGACTTGGCATTAAAGGTTCCACTGGATTGGTACGCTCTTTGATGCATATGGTGCAATTTTTCACAAGGTCATTTATTTGCCCACTCAGACCGGGCCACCATACTGTCTCCCTGGCTCTCTCTCTGCATCTAGACATTCCTTGATGTCCCTCGTGTAGGGCAATGAGGACAGAGTGGCGCATAGCAGTAGGGATAACTAGTCTGGTGCCTTTGAGTAGCAGATTGTCATGTACTGTTAATGTGTCTCTGTGTGGCCAATATGCTTTAACTGGGCCTGTGAGATGGCTATATTCAGGCCAGCTGCTCTGACAAAAAGCCATGACATCTGAGCATATGCTGTCAGTTTTAAGCTGTTCTCTTAACTGTGTGATGTATGGCGGGGTAGCAGGCATGCACTTGACTATTTCTTCCACATATATATTGGTATCCTCCAGTAGTTCAGCTGTAGCCTTAGAATCAGGGTCATGGTCAACGGGTGCACGTGACAGCGCATCTGCTGTGAGGATTTCTTTGCCTGGAATGTGTGAGATGGTGTAACTGTACCTCATGAGCCTTAGGCGGAACCGTTGGATTCTGGGTGGAAGCTCAGTTAGAGCTTGCTGCCCTAGCAGGCTGACCAGTGGTTTGTGGTCCGTCTCTAGAGAGAAGTGTCTTCCGATAAGAAAATCTTTGAATCTCTCACAACCCCACGTTAGTCCAAGCGCCTCCTTCTCCACCTGTGCATACCTCTGTTCTGTTTCTGTTAAAGAACGAGACGCGTATGCTACCGGTCTCCATTGCTCTCCCTCTTGTTGAAAGAGGACTGCTCCCAGTCCATAGGAGGAAGCATCTGCAGACAGTTTTAACTCTTTGTTTGGGTCATAGAGTGCAAGAATGGGAGTTGACGTCAGACCGCCTTTCAGCTGATTGAATGCTTTTTGCTGTGCGCAGCTCCAAACCCACTGATTTTTCTTCGAGAGCAGGTCTCTTAGGGGCTTGTCTTTTTCGGCCAGTCCTGGGATGAATTTGCCTAATTGGTTAACCATCCCGAGAAAGCTGCGCACTTCACTGATGTTTGACGGCGCTTTCATTGCTGTGACCGCTCTAATTTTTTCTGGGTCTGGCTGTACTCCCGCTGCAGACAAAACGTGTCCGAGGAACTTCACTTCCTGTTTACTCAGGTCACATTTCTCCAGGTTTAGAGTGACACCAGCCTCTTGCAGTTTATTGAGCACTGTGTGCAGCCGGGCGTTGTGCTCCAGCTGATCCTGTCCCCAAATGAGGATGTCATCCATGTGACAAACCACACCTGGCAGCCCATTAAGGATCACTGACATTCTACGCTGAAAATGTTCTGGGGCGGACGCTATTCCAAAGGGAAGTCTGTTGAAGTAGAAGCGCCCAAAGGGTGTGATAAATGTTGTGTAGTGTGCTGACTCTGGTGACAGCGGAACCTGCCAGAAGCCTCTGTTTGCGTCCAGCTTACTGAAGACTTTTGCTCCAGCCAGGGATCCAAGTGTCTGCTCAACAGAAGGCAGGATGTATTTTTCTCTGCACACTGCTTCATTGAGGTGAGTAAGGTCAACACAAATACGCACAGAGTCATTTTTTGTTGGCACTGGGACCATACCTGCACACCATTCTGTTGGTTCTTCAACTCTGCTGATTACTCCCATGGACTCCATTCTTTCCAGTTCTCGTTTCACCTTCCCTAACAAAGGGATGGGGACCCGTCTTGGGGTGGCCAGGGAAAAAGGCACAGCATTGGGTTTCAGCTTAATAGTGTAAGGTTGTTGCATTAAACCTAATCCCTGACACAGTTTTGGGTAGTTCTCGTTTAACACATTCATGTCAATACTGTCAGCTCTACACACAAGGTTTAGCTTTACACTTGCTGGCCTGCTTAACAGTGCTATGTGCAAATCTTTGATAATGTACACATTTTCCTGGATTTCCTGTTCACCTTTGCAAATTGTTTCTCTGCTCATTCCCAACACATCAAGTGGAGTGCCACCTGGACCAAACAATGGTCTATCTGGTTCACATAACCCTGTCTCATTTTGGTTTATGCAGTAATACATTTGGGCTGGGATAACAGAGACGTCAGCTCCTGTGTCTATCTTAAATCTAACCTTGTGGTTTCTGATAGTAAGGTCTGCATACCAAGGGTCTGAACCTGCATCTAAAGAACCAAGGAACACGGGTGTATCATCACATTCCTCTGTTTCTATCACATGCACAGATTTAACAGATTTACACACTTTACTGAAGTGTCCTCTTTTACCACATGAGTGACATATTGTCTCCTTTGCTGGGCATTGTCCTTTACCATGCGCAGGGGTTTTCCCACACCTGTAGCATGACCTCCCATTTGGTGTTTTATCCGTTGTTGTGTATTTACGTTCTCGTCGGGGCTTGAATGTTGAACGCTTTTGTTCCCTGTGCTTCGCTGTCACAGCATCTATTTCCAACTTATTTTCCCCTCTGATGTCCGTCTGTTGTTTTTTGATGACTTCCGACTGCCGGGCCTGATTAACCGCTTTCTCCAAAGTCAAATCTTTGTCCATCTGAAGTCTCTCTGCTAAGCTGATGTCCCTCAGTCCCACTACGAGGCGATCTCTTATTAACTCATCGTGCAGCGCCCCATACCCGCAGTTTTCAGCTAAAGCGTAAAGTGCGGTGACAAACGAGTCAACTGCCTCATTAGCTTGCTGTGTTCTTTGATTAAAGCGGGATCTCTCGTAGATAATGTTTTTCCTGGGAACAAAGTATGTATCCAAAGCATCTCTTACTGCTTGGTACTGCTGCCTTTGTATGTCCGATAAAGCTTGCCCTCTGAGGATATCATCTGCTTCATCCCCCATGCAGTAGATGAGTGTGTTTACCTGGTTAGCCTCTGAGCTAAGATGCAGGTTGCTAGCAAGTCGGAATCTTTCAAACCTCCTTATCCACTTTTCCCACTGCTGTGGCTTTGAGAAATCAAACTGCTCTGGAGGCTGGATGGTGAATGTGGCATTCGGGGGTGAGTTGACGTTCGCATTGTAGCTGCTGTTAGCTTGCTGGTGAGGCAGTGGCATGCGAGGCTGTGTAGCCGTTGCGCTAGCTCCCGCTTCTTCGTCCAACATCCTATCGTCTGGAGAAAAAAACTCTTTACCGCTCTCAAATCTGCTTGCTGTCACTCCCCGATGACAAGCGACTTACTGTGATCCCACTCTTGACACCATGTCGTGTTTTTATCAAGGATTCCAGTGACACCTTGTCGAGCACACAAACTCCATCTTTTATTGAAACACTTCCTCTCCCTTCCCCTTCACAATAAAACCCAGTTACACTCAAACAGATTACACCACAAACGCGAGGGGGAGGTTTCAACTACCAAGTTGGAGGATAAAAGTAGAGGGTATTTGTAACCTCCCCCTCGCCAGATGGTATGTTCTAACGTTCCTCCTGGGTGGCAAATACAAAAATTCACAGTCAGAAAATTAATGCATGGGAAGCAAACGCTTGATCACAGAGAGAGTAACGTTTTAGGTAGCAAGAGGGTTAAGGTTAGGATTAGGATTGTCACGGTATGAAAATTTAACCTCACGGTTATTGTGACCAAAATTATCACGGTTTTCGGTATTATTGCGGTATTTTTTAAATGGTGTTGCATATGTTCAGAAAGCATTGATGGTCCTGTTCTACACAAACTGAAATAGTTCTGAAAAGGTTTAACAGTGTTTATTAAACCTAAAATAACACAAAGCCTTAGCAAAAGTGCAACTTTTCACAAGTAAAGGAACAAATAGCTTCTTTTTCTGGAACATGTTACAGTAGTCAGTGCAGGTTTAAATTATACAAATCCAAACATTCAAAACATAAACAATATGTAAACAAATCAAAGAAACACCACTTGTTTTCTCATATACTTGTTTTCTTCATTATCAAAATGAAAATCTAAAACTCCAGTCCACACTTGACTTGAGCGCTGTACAAGTCAACCTTAAAAAATATGTATTTAAAATAAATGGCCACTTTAAACAAATTACTAAAATAACTACTACACTATGTAATCAAATCCAAATGTTCAAGTATAAATGGCATTGAATAAGTAAACAAATCAATGACAAGGAACTAATTGTATATTTCTCTTCATCATCAACAAATAAGATGCTTCATCCAGCAACAGGGTGTCCGTGACACGGTTTAAATGCTGGCAGAGGACGCTGCGGCTGCAGTATATAGTGACTCGTTGCATTCTCCCTCAACCAAAAGTCCTCACGTCATGCATTTAAGCTAAAATGCTAATGTTAACTTACCTTGCACTGGCTGTAGAGACGTGGGTGATGGTCACGCAGATGTGCCATGAGATTTGAAGTGTTGCTGCCTTCTGCAGACACTTGTTTCCTGCACGTTCTGCAAACGGGATAGCAGTCTTCTATTAACTGTCCCTCAGCATTTTTCAGAAATCCAAAATATGCCCATACTTCCGATTTAGTCTTCTTTGAGGGCTGATGGATGTCCTGGGCGCTGCCGTCTCCTCCTTCAGCCATTATTTCAGCTTCAAAGTTTTGGTGCCGTTGCAAACTAAAAAGTGCGTGTGCGCGCCGCGGGAACTTCAGCTGAAGCGACGGTGGCTGGTAAGGGTCACCGCGCCGAAACCGCAGCCACGGTAAACCCACCGAGATAATTTAGTTTTTTAAAAACTGGACGGTTATTTTTATTGTCAACTTTTTTACCGGGGTTTACCGCTATACCGGTTACCGTGACAACCCTAGTTAGGATGAGGGTGAGGTTATAAAAAGCAAAACGTTAAGGTTTAGATGCGGTTAAATGAGCTGGTTCGGTGCCGCATCAGCGGACATCCCATCGCGTCAGTTTTACGCTGCATTGGGATCTGCAGTTAGAAAAGGGAAAAACCCCTTTTCACACATAAGTGACAAAAAAGGGCACTTTTGGCGTCAGGGGTCTGACGTGGAGGGTGGCTGACCAAGCGTTTGTTTTTGACACGCTGGGAGTGAGAGTGTGTTGCTCACTCACATGTTCCCTCTGCTACATTAGTTTGTGACGTGGTGAATTAAAACATTAATTCACCTGTTTGTGAGACAACCCTCCTCCATAACCAGGTTACTGGTACGGAAGCCTGGAAAGGCCAAAATTCCTCAAACGTTTTTTCCCCACTACTGGCTGATATGAATGAATAGAATAGAATAGAATAGAGTAGATTGTATTAGTCCTACTGGGGACATCCACTCATTACAGCAGCACACACACTTAGAGACACAAATTACATTGAGTCCAGCCATGTTTGCTTTGATAACTTCAATAACTTCATGCTGATGAACACATGAACATAATCCTGTTTAGTGGATGCAATTACATCATGAAGTTAGCTTAACATGATAGATTATTTATCTTGGCAGGAAATAATAACTGGTAATATTATGAATGACATGATATTGCCCACCCCTAGATGGAATTTTAATACATTTACATTAATTATAATTAAAAGTTCCATTTGTGACATGTAGCTGTAACTCTTTACTGCTGATAGATAGATAGATAGATAGATGATAGATAGATAGATAGATGATAGATAGATAGATAGATAGATAGATAGATAGATAGATAGATAGATAGATAGATAGATAGATAGATAGATAGATAGATAGATGATAGATGGACGGACGGACGGACGGACGGACGGATAGAGAGACGGATAGACGGATAGATAGACGGATAGACGGATAGATAGACGGATAGACGGATAGATAGACGGATAGACGGATAGATAGATAGATAGATGGATAGATAGATAGACGGATAGATGGATAGATAGATAGACGGATAGATGGATAGATAGATAGATAGATAGATGGATAGATAGATAGACGGATAGATGGATAGATAGATAGACGGATAGATGGATAGATAGATGGATAGATGGATAGATGGATAGATAGAGGATAGATGGATAGATAGATAGACGGATAGATGGATAGATAGATAGACGGATAGATGGATAGATAGATGGATAGATGGATAGATGGATAGATAGAGGATAGATGGATAGATGGATAGATGGATAATAGATGATAGATAGATAATGTGAAGAAGTTCAGGAGAGTTGGATGTAAAATTTTCCACACGAAAAGAAAAAAATTTAAATAAAGGTCAGTTCTCTGTCATGTTCTGTGTCCCCTTGGTCTCCAGCCCCCTCTTGTTCTTCCTCTGCATTCTCCTCATGTGTCTCCTTGTGTTCCCCAGCTCCCTCTAGGCTTCCCTCATGTTTCCTCCTAGTCACTCCCTTGTTGTTCCTATTTGTTTGCATTAGTCCTCCTCAACCCGCCAGTCATTAGTTGTTTATCTTTGCCCTTAGTTTCTAGGTTTAGTTATTTAGGGTTTTATAGGTTATGGTTTATCTTGCCCTCTGCTTGTTCCTTCCCCATTTAGTTGATGACACCTGTCTTTCCTCTAGACCTCACTCCTCACACCTGTCACCTGTTCCCCTGATTGCTTCCCTCTGTGTTTACAAACCCTGTCTTGTCCCTCAGTGTTTGTTGGTCCATTTTATGTGTCTGCGTTGTTCTGTTCCCTCTCGAGTTTTCCCCGAGTCCGTGCTCATATGTGAGTTTCTGTTTTGTTTTTTGACCGCTCAGTGCATTTGGGAATTAAGCCTGATTTTTGTTTGTGCCTTGGGACTTTGGCGCATCCTCCTTTAAATAAAGGATTTATTTCTTTACATCCGCTCCTGTCTTTTTGGGTCCTAACCTCCTGCTCAGCGTGGCATTCCCTCTGTAAAGTCTGAGGTACGGAAGAGGATTAGGGCCACTGAAAAGAAAAAGAATTCAGACTTTCCCCCCCCCCCAGAATTCCCATCAGAATTCCGAGATTAAAAGTCAGAATTCTGAGAAAAAAGTGATAATTATAAATGCCCACATCTTCAAGGTTTGCATGCAATTCACATTCTTCCGGCACTCACAGAGAGCAGACGCTTCTGCCTTTTCCTCCCTTATCTGTATTTTCCCAAGGCTCTTTTTTGTCCCATCTGCCTACAGAGCGCTTCTCTGCATTTCCTCTGCAATCACCTTTTTCAGCATTTTTCAACATGGACTTAATTAATTGGTCATTCAACGCGATTGATAAGATTTTTTCTACAATGAGGATGGAGGAGGGGGCTCACGCTTGTCCTCAGGGGACACATGCAGCAGGATATATGTTTGATTCCTGGAAGAAGTGGAATATCATCTGTCTCTCTCAGCTGTCCATTGAGGACGTCGAAGATATGTGGATATTTGGCCTGATGATCACTGGATTTCTTCTGATTGGAGTGGGAGGATATCTGGCTTTCCGTAAAATTGGGATGACGAGAGCGATTGGAGGGCGACCCGCATCCATGGACGGCACCGTCCGGGTGGATACCTCACAGACTGGGACGTTGCTCGAGGTGAATCGCAAGCTGGACAATGTCTTAGCTGCGTTACCGGTGTTAGCGCGCAGGATTGATAACATCTCGGAAAGGGTCACCGGACGGTGTGGAGATGTTTAATCACTGAATTGGCTTCACTGGAGGACTTGAATGATCAACACAGACTTAAGGCAGAGAGAAAAATCTATCTCTGTCTGACCCAAACAAAGTTTCTGTTATCGAATCTGACGCCATAAGCAGCCTTGGAGTTGCATGCAAAACCCCCACGCTGGAAGGAATGCTGACAAATGCTGTGAATCTCTATCCACCCCCCCACCCCCCCCCCCCCCCCCCCACCCCCCGCCTTCAGATTGTGGTCTCCACCGAGGTCATCAAGCTGAAGGACTCACTGCTCTCTATGCTTCCTCATGACCTCCCTCCCACCTGTTGGTCTGCAGCTGGTCGATGCGCCGCAGTGGCAGCTCCCATTGGAGGCTTCAGGATCCCGCCCACCCCCACCTCCCCATCGGACTCTGATGTTGTATACGTGCTGTCTGTGCTTCCATGTCGGGTGTTTTTTTGCATTGGAGTGCTACACCCTGCTGGTGTAACCCTGTTAATGCCTTTTTTTCTCCCTCCCTGAACTTCACTCATGTAACACCCTTTTCATCTAACTATTAAGGTAGCGCGACTCATGTTGCGAATGACCGCAGTCACCAATTCTTGTTATGTCTTACCCACGTATGTCTGATCTTTGAATTGTGTGTGCTGAAACTGAATTTCATTTCTCTGTATGTCCTGCACATGTGGAGAACATGACAATAAATGACTTTGAATCTTTTTGAATCTTTGAATCAATTGGCAGGCAGAAGAGAAAACAAGGTTAACCAATGCCACTTTTGGCTCAATTTAGCAACACTGTAACTCAATTTCAACTAAACACAAAATACATTCGTATTAAAATCTTTCATTTGTTACCTATAGGCAACATCTGCAACACAACTAAAATGCAAGGCAATGACATGCCTGCGTAAACTAACCCTCGAAGGTAAGCCCCCAAACAAAATTGCCTAAAGCAAATGTGGTGGAAGCAAATTTAGCTGCTAAGCGCTAAGCTAGCCTTAGCTCTGTTCAACTCACCGAGCGCTTCGAATTTCCTGTGTTTTTTCTTCAAACAAGGTTGGTCACAGTCCGTGCAGATCTAATTAGCAATTGTGAGATAGCTTCGGTTGTCGGATAGATAAAAATCAGTTTAAAACCAGTTCAGTCTCACAGAGTGCCTTCTAGTTTATTTATTTCACTCTGGAGTTCCGATTCGCCTCAACAGTGCAGCTCTTTCCAGCTCTGTCCAACAGAAAAGAAAGATCAGTGCAGCTGTGCCCAAGACACAGGCAGCAGGGGGTGGGCTTTGGAGCTTTTCAATTAATCAGTGATTTTTCCGGTTTGGTTTCAACATGTTTGAGTGACAGTTCCTTTGTGAAATCATCACAAAATAGGGGACTCCCACATGAAACTGCAGGGTTACATCTATAATCTGCATTTTAAACATTAATTGAAACCAAAGAGGCAGAGTCTTGCTGCTGCGGTGCCCCAATGTTGTGTTTTCATTGGTCGGTTGCAGACGAGAATTCATAGGTTTTCAAGCATGCTTGTAGACAGTCGGAGGCTGATTTGGGTTGTGAGACACACCGCATAAAATTCAGCACCCGACTGCACCTGTCCATCAGACTTCTCACATGTACCCTCCACGTCAGCCACATGCCCAAATACTTATAGGAAGCCACCCTCTGAAGACTCTGCGTCCCCAACAACAGATCCCCTGCTGGTGCCTTCCTTTTGAAACCAAAAATCATGCATTTTGTTTTGGAGTCCGACAACCTAAAACCCCAACTCCTCACCCACCTCACAACTCTGTCCAGATTGACCTGCACCTTACAGAACACAAGAGGCAAGTTTCACCCCATCCCCAAAAAGCCCTGTCATCGGTAAACACAGATCTACTGATATCACTACCCAAAGTACTGAACATCCCGTTAATTAAAACATTAAAAAGGACCGGGCTGATAACACTGCCCTGAGAGACCCAATTCCCTACAACCACCAATCTAGACAGGGCCGAACCCATCCTCAACTGTATCGTCCGTCCGCTCTAGAAGCCCCCAATCCAATGCAACATCCAACCCCGCACCCCAGCACCATGAAGGGCCAACAACAAACCCTCCTGCCAAAGCATGTCGTACGCCCGCTCAATGTCCAAAACTGCCACCACCACCTCCTTATTGGACAGGACCTACCAAACATTGAAATCCAGAGGCTTCACAGCATCCATCATCGAGCGCCCCAACCGTAATCTACTCTGGTAGGTGCAAAGTATCGGCTACCCTCCAAGTAATGTACCAGCCTATCGGACACCATACGCTCCATCACCTTACAAATGACTGACGTCAACGCAATAGGCCTGTAGGACCCCGGATCCCCAGGGAGTTTCTACCAGCCGCATTTGTTGGTAGAGAAAAATGTTTGCCAGCCACTCGAACATTTTACCAGCCTCATTTTTTATTTATTTATTTATATATTTATTTATTTTTATGTGAAACATTTGCCTCGGTTACTAGCTTTTATCTCTGCTCTGAGGGAGTTTTTCTCAACTTCAACTTTGTACTTCATAAACACTCTGGCTGCTTTCTGTTCACATCTGTTTATTCCCTTCTATTCATCTAATCCACAATGAAGGAGAAAGAAAATAGATTACATGATTTCATCCGATTTTCACATGAACTGTCAGAACTTTAATTGCAACAGCAAAATTACTGACCACTGTGTGGCTTAAGATTGAGTTAGCTAACAAGTTATGTTAATTAGTATTATCTGACTAAATGTTATAACATGTAATGATATTATAGTAGTATCGTACAGGAAAATACAGGTACCTTTTAGGTACCTTGTTGCAGATGTTTAACACATTACCAACAACCTGAAGCATTATGACACTTCATCTCTAAATGAGCAGATTATTTAACTATTTCAGATTTATTTAATTTCAGCTAATAGGAAATAAACTGATCTAGCTCTGTTTACATTGACAGCGCCATAGTCTCCCCCTCCCCTCAGGTCAAGAGTCTGGGTGTCATCCTCGACAGCTCACTTTCTTTTCAAGCTCACATTAATAACATAATTCGGTCAGCATACTTCCATCTATATTCCATAAACCGTCTTCGCCCCTCCTTTACCCCACACACTGCCGCCATTCTCGTCCACAGCCTCGTCACCTCCCGTCTCGACTATTGCAATTCACTTCTTTATGGTCTCCCCAACAAACTCCTTCATAAACTGCAACTGGTCCAGAATTCAGCAGCCCATATTATCACCAGAACCCCTTCCTTTCACCACATCACCCCGGTTCTCAAGCAGCTTCACTGGCTCCCAGTGAAATTCAGGTCCATCTTCAAAATTCTCCTCCATACCTTCAAAGCCATCCACAACCACTCTCCTCCATATCTCTCAGACCTTATAAGTATTCACACCCCATCCCGTTCTCTCAGATCTTCTTCTTCCATCCATCTTGCGGTTCCTTCTGCCCGCCTCGCTACCATGGGGAGCAGAGCTTTCAGCCGCTCTGCTCCTCGTCTCTGGAACTCACTCCCCCCCAGACATCAGGAACATCGACAGTTTTACCCTTTTCAAAACAAAACTCAAAACACTCATGTTTAAATCTGCCTACAACCTCTGATTTTATTGAACTGTGTCTCTCTTTGTTTTTTCTTGTTTGGGTTTTATTGTTGTTTTATGGTATTTTATTAAGTATTTTCTGTCAAGTGACCTTGGGTGTTCTGAAAGGCGCTTTTAAATAAAATGTATTATTATTATTATTATTATTATTATTATTATTATTATTATTATTATTATTATTATTATTATTAATCCTAAATAAAGTGTAATTTTCTTGTAAGGAACATTATAGTTGATAAATTTTTTTTTTTTAATTGTCCAGCTCTTATTATTATTTAGCCTGGCAAGCCATACTAAATATATAAGTTATTCAGTCTGGCAACGCTCCATTGATGGCTTTTGGTCATGGGGCAGGTTATACAGTCCTCTTTCAATCAATCTCCGCATGCTGTTGGGCAATAATTAACGTGACATATTCACCGCAATGGATGTCGGTATACGAGGCGGTCCACTGTTGAAGGCGAAAGTACATCTTTTTTTCAAAAAAATAATTACTTAAATACATTCATCTGTTTCTGATTCTAATAAAGCCAGCTCAGTGGCCTAGTGGTAGAGTGTCCGCCCTGAGACTGGGAGATCAGGGTTTGATTCCTGGTCGGGTCATACCAAAGACTTTGAATAAATGGGACCCAATGCCTCCCTGCTTGACACTCAGCATTAAGGGGTTGGATTGGGGGGTTAAACCACCAAATAGTTCCCGAGCGCGGCTTTGTCTGCAGCTCACCGCTACCCCAGGGGATGGGTCAAATGCGGAGAACAAATTTTGCACACACATCAGTGTGTGTGACAACTGATGGGACTTTAACATAGTCCAAAATAGATGTAAAAGCCATTTCAAACGAGCTGTCGCCATCTTGTTCCACTCTTTTGCATAATTCCACCCATCAGACAAATGAACGGCCCTGATTAGCCCACAAAGCGGATAAAGCGCTATGATTGGTTCACAAAGCAGATAGAACACTCTGAATGGCTCACCATTATAGACCAATCACAGCTCTCTAGGTGTTTGAAACCCCTCTAGAGAGCTGTGAGTGGCCAACCAGAATGCTGCAAGGGGCTGCAGAGGTTCCAAAGGAGAGTTCCTAGACCAAACTTTGCATAGCAAGAATTTGGTCTAGTTCACTAGGCTAATTATTGAAACCATCATCACATTGGAACATAAACTCCAAAGGGTCAAGTTCATTCTGTGGCTTGTTAAAAAAATATTAAAAGAGGTGGTGAAACAGCTCTTTGAGCTGTAAATGAAACAGACCCCTGCTCTGTGTGTTCCTCAATGCTCCGCACTGCCCAAGAGGCGCATGCTCATTACGAGCTTGTGCCCGACGCGCTCTGCTTGTAACACAGAACCAGCTCTGCTTTTATTCAGGCCGAGTCACTCGTGTAACTCGTCATTGTCACTTCTCTTCCATTTCTCATTAAAGCCACAGTTTAACGTTCAGTTCATCCTTTGACTCCTCTTTTTGTTTTCTGACACCCGCTGAACAGCAGAAATGTAAAGCTACGTTGCCTATGTTGCTGTTCAGTTCTTCTTTTAATGAGAATGGCAGACTAATGGCAACATGGGCATGTTGCTGCCCCTGTCAGGTCAGCTGTATAAACAATGCTGCTTTATCTTCATATTTGAGACCTGCCACTATGGTGTGTGCATTGTGCCTTGGCCAGTTGAGCTTCTGAATGGCACACCACTGACGATGTCCCCCCAGACAACGCAATCGCATCCACAACCTCACCTACCTTATCCTTCAGCTCCCGGGACAACTTAATCAGGTTTGAGGCAACAAACCCTCCACCTAACACCGCACAAATATGGACAGCCAGGTCCACTGCACCAGTTCCATCCATCCTCCTCTGCTTGGCCGTACCATCCACACCCAGAGCCTCCGAAAACAAGTCGCTCCGAACTCGGCGACCCCTCTTAGACACCCCCCCACCCTACACGGCCAGCGCTGCCGACCCAGATCTCACTACAACCTCTTTCCCCATACCCTCCCCAGAACGAGGATGACCCGGACCAGACCGTGACACTGTTATACCGGGCTCATACAGGTTGGCAGCAGACATCCCGTACTCCCCTGCAGGCCAACCCAGACCGAGCAAAACACCTGTCCACGCCCAAACACAACCAACCAAACAGCACAGCCAAAAGCCTTCCAGGAGCTCAAAGCTAGCTGTTCACACCCAGTCTGCCTGCGCGGTTCGCCAGCCCCCTCCCCCTTCTCTTCTTTCAGTCTAGCTTAAATCTCTGCAGCCACTTGATGAGTTGATTTGGAACAGCTGAGGTGGCCACTAGTGGGCCATTCCCATCTGTACCGGGTCGGGCCGGGTAGCGTAGGTTGTTTACATATCTGGGTGGCCTGGGAGCCAACCAAGGCTCATTCTCAGCCCTCTTCTCGAGGGGGTCTGCTTCAGGCCGACCAGGGCCAACACACCCACTGCTGACAGCAAATTCACACCTTCCATTAGAGCAAGCCTCTGATTGGTGGTTAGAATCAGCCCACATGGGCTTAAGGAAAGGATGTGTGGAATCAACCGGGCCAGGCTGGGGCCGACTGGGGCTACCCGGCCCGGGCTGACCCGGTACAGATGGGAATGGCCCATAGGTGTGTCCCTCTCCGTGGAGCTGGATGAGGGAAAATCCTAGAAGGAGTGATCCATGGGGTGGAACAGAGGAGCCATGGGTTGTTAGGAGAATTTATGTTTTAGAAACTTTTCTACCCAGGGTCATAAAATTCCAGCTAAATGACAACAATTGTCTTTTTAAGGAGTGACAATAATCCATGCCTATTTACTTTAGTTTATGTAAAAAACATTTGTTTTCCTGCTAAGGTTTTGAATGAAGAGCTGTTTTGTAATCCTCATGTGTAATTTATGTTTCAGTTGATAGAAGGAAAGCCACCCCGCACAGGTAAACAGCTGGAGACTTGTTCATATTTGCCTAGAGCATTTTGCTTTTGCACACAAATACATCAACACTTGGTAACAAGTTGAGCTATGTGTCTCAGAAAGATTGCAGCAAACAGGTTTTAGCTATGCAGCATTTGACTAAGTGCCCAGACGCTGTGATGTTTTTATTCTCCTGGCTCGTAGTTGCATCATTTTCCTCTGAGGAAGACCAAAGGTGTCACTCACCTCTTTGGTACGTTCTTGCTGTGCACTTCTAATTCCACCTGTAAACCATGATCCTCTAACAGAGGTGAACTCACAAAGGCCTGAAGAGCCTTTAGTGCTTGAAACAGCGGCTTGCAGTAAAATACGAATGAAAAACTCAACTTGTTCAATTAAAAAGTGGAATACCTTTCCAAGTATTTCTGTAACATGTTCAGAAGCCATTTCTACCCACTTGTGGATGTTAAACTAGGGATTTTTCATAATGGTAACAGAAACTTTTCATTTGAATCTATATTGCGACGAAGAAATCCTTTTTTTTTATTATAAAGTGTATTTATTTCCCGTTTACACACATAAAAAAGAAAGATAACATACCACAGTCCTATACACTAAGCTTTCCTGGTTAATTCAATACATTTTATTTGAATCCCAAATCAACAAATATGTTCATCTTCCTTGATAATTTCTGACATGTCACCCTTATCTGAGCAGCCAACAGTCAGTGTGTGTGTGTGTGTGTGGGGGGGGGGGGGGGGGGGGGGATGCAAGTGGATTAAGTGAGAAAGAAGCAAAACTCAGGTCTGATGAACAGATTTTTTTATTCATGCAAAGAAAAAAAACAAGAGAGTTCATTAGGAAGTGTAAGGTGAATTGACAGCTGCTTGGCTTGGGCTGATGGAAATTTGTACCACACACAGACATATACACACACACACACACACACACACACACTCACACACACACACACACACACACACACACACACACACACACACACACACACACACACACACACACACACACACACACACACACACACACCATCTCAAACTTAACTCATGGTTAAAAACTTATGATATGAAAACTACAAACCACAATGACTCACAGCTGTTATTAACAATGGGAAGTTGTTCATAAACCAGAGAAGAAAATATTTGTTATTGATGTCAGGTTGTTAATAAATGTGCTTTCTGCCTTTCTCTCTCAGTTGTTTATGCATGTTATGTTGTATTATTAAGATTTATTTAACATTCACCAGGATAAACACTTAAATCACTATAAAATTGTCCGTATGTATCTACTGCTAAGATGAAGGGTAAATATGGTGATTTGATAATCATATCTTCATTAATAGTTTTAGTGCCTGAGTTTAATCCTGTGTGATATTTTAGTTTTTACCAGAATAAAAATGTTAAAGAGGTATTTATTAGACTATCAGCATGGGAATAAAAGTAAATATATGGCTTCCCCCCGCTAAATATTCTAAAAGATGGCTTTGTTCTTGTTCACACCTTGACTTTGTTTTTACTCCTGATTTTGGTTACTATTGTTGTCACTGCTATTGTTTTTATGATGTTTTTATTGGTTTGAGGTATTTGCCCTGATTTTACTCATGTTGTACAGCGCTTTGTGATTTATATCTGTGAAAGGCGCTATATAAATACACTTTACTTACTTACTTACTTACTTACTTACTTACTATATTTAAATGTCACTTTTAAAAATCTAGGCTACAAACTAATTTACATAAAACACTGTGAAAAGTAAAAGCATGAGATGATAAAACAGAATGCAGAGCAGGGTCCTTATAGAGATCTAAACCAAGCCCCCACAATGCGGCTCAAAAATTGAAGCAAACCCAGAAGTACCAAAAATTGCAGTTCCACCCTCATCCACTGGGGGCTGGTGTAAGAAGCGAGCCAATCCTCATTGACTCCCATGTTAAAAATACCAATTTCACAGCAGAAATAAACAAGTTTACAGCCTGGTACCAAAACATGTTTTAGGTTTAAATGATCTAGTTTACACTCATGACAACTCTGAGGGGGGTAGATTTTTTTCTCACCCTTCTGTTTAAGTGTATTAAAAGCCTAAAATTCTGTATAATTAATGAGCATCCGACCCACGTGACCACAGAGCTAGCTCTATGGAAAGGCCTCAGTAGAGCCTCGGTCTGGCCTGGAAACTGTTCCGGCATTTTGAGTCTCTGTGTTTGTGTATTCTTTTTTGGATATTTTTTGAGCAATTGTTGGATAAAATGACTTGCTGTGGCATTAATTGCACTAATAGAGCATTCAAGGAATCTCCACTTCATTTTTTTCGGTAAGTAAAATTATATTTATGTATTTAAGGTCACTGCCGAGCTGAGCTTATATGTTAACATGTACTGTTTAACCATGATATTTAAATGTAATAGGGTAAAACCCAGTGCATTTAACATAATGCTGCACTTTAGAAAATGGGTTGAAATATAACATGTTGGTGGAGCTGGGTTCCGACTATCTGCTTGTGGAGCTCTCGGGAGATCTCTGTTTTCCACCCGTTCTCCCCTCCCCACAGCTCGGCGCATCTGTCCGATCGTGGCTTCTGTCTGCTGCGCGGGCTGCCGGCTTGTGAAGCTCTGGGATGGAAACCTTCCCACCCGGTTCTCTCCAGCGGCAGCTCTGCGCATCTTAGATCGCAGCGGCGCTTGTCTGCTGTGCGGCTGCCGGCTTGTGGAGGTCTCGGAGACCTCTGTGTTCCACCCGGTTTTACCCAGCGGTCAGCCCGGCGTATCTCTGACTCAGAAGCTCTGGTGTTGTGCACAGTTAACTCCAGTTGTAGCTAGGTTGCTACCTCCGTTAGCTTAGCTCCCACCTCCGTGTTAGCTTTGGGTTAGCTTCAGGTTAGCTTATAGCTAGTTTGACCGAGTGTCGTCAGTTGATCCCAGCCTTACAGCCCAACCCTCAGCTCCACCTCTCTTCCCTTTTGTGGAATTGTCTGGGCTTGACGGAACCTGTGACAAGGTCAAATTGGCGGTGGTGGCCACCTCCCAGTTGGCCTCCAAAACGTGTTATTGGAGCCTATGGAAACCCATTGTCCAATATGTATATGTCGATAATCTAAACAGACAGACAGATTTTCTCTGCATGTCGGGCTAGCCACGCTCCATTGTAGCCTGAGCAGGTCTACCATTGGCCTAAACCATTTTGTGTCTTGCCAGTGACATTACTCTATCCCTTTGGTTGGCCAATCAATTACACTATTGGTTTGGTGGGTGGGATGCTTCTGCAACAGAGCAAAAAAACAAAAAACAAAAAAAACTTAAGATAGCAAAGGTCCTTCTTAAAAGACTTTGGCATCCACTTTGGACAATTTAGATTAGTTACCTCCTTGTGAGTCAAGAGCAGATAGAGGTACTTAAGTTGTTTATTTAGTAAAAAGCATGTATTCGTGTTTTTTCGACAATGTATGTGGACTGTCCTGTTGACTGGCATCCATAGCGGTGAGTGCATCATGGTGTTTGTTGTCCGATAGTATGCAGAGACAGTTTGAAAGACAACCATAGATTCTGCCCAAAGACCGAGCTCTGTCTTTTGGTCGTGGCCAGACTGTATATATATATATATATATATATATATATATATATATATATATATATATATATATATATATATATATATATATATAGGGTGACTTGCCAGGCTAGGATCCTAAAGCTGTTGTCCTAAACAAAAACACAGATGTGTACATCAAAGATCTTCAACAGATCCTGTTGTACTGATCTCCATAAGCAGTCCGTTCCAAAGTCTGAGAGCCTGGCCAGAAAAAAGCATGGAACTATTAGAAGAAGTTAGGACAAAAAGGTCATTTATTAATGTAGTGAGATCTTGACTATTTAATACTTTATAATTTATGGTTGAGTAAAATTCTCATAACTGTTAGTTCAACATCTAATAATAACACTATGGTAGTAGTTTCTCATTCTGTCCAAGCACATAGTCCTTTTGGAAATGCATCCATTGCTTTGATACAATTCCCTGCTGCTTTTTAACTTCATCATTTGTTTGTTATTTGTTATGTTGGTCAACTGAACTACGCTTATGGATGCTTAATAGTCATTCCCTGTAAAAATATTAGTCCTTTTTATTGCATGAGTCGTTACATACAAAAATGTTGAACCAGTTGCCAAAATCCATCAAGCAACTTTTGTGCTAAACATTTTTGTTGTTGCGACTTTTAAGATGAAAATCACGAGCACACACACAAAAAAAGTGAAAAAAAAAATCCAAATGGAAAAAAATGGGGCCTGAAATGATAGAAACAGCAGCAAGGCAAGAAGGATGAACAGGAGGTCACATCAAAGCCAGTCTGAACAGGTGAGTTTTCAGCTGCTTTTTTGAGGAGACCACTGAGTCCACCGATCTCAGGCTCAGGGGGAGAGACTTCCAGAGTTTGGGAGCCACAGCAGCAAATGATCTGTCACCTTTGAACTTTAGCCTGGTGGACTGCACAACCAGTAGGATTTGGTGGCCGGACCTCTGGGACCTGCTGGGTGAGGATCCCAATGTTGACAATATTTTTCCTAAAATGCCTCTGTCATGATTCGGAATGATTGACTTAAGCAGAGAGCACACTTGGACTCAAAAATAACTTTTTCTTAAAACTGTTTATTTTCTCCTGGATCAGAGGAATTGAGAGTGAGGATTCAAGGAGTAGCGTCACTGGAAGAGGTAGGTATGGTGAGTACGTGTAAAAACGAACTGAGAATTCTTTCACAGGAGATAACTCACTGTAGCTGTGGAGGAGCCGGTCCTAAGGGAGAGGTGAATATCCAGGATGGTCGAAGGTTGTGGGAGATGCGCGGTGGTTTAGTGGTGTGTTCTTTCCACAGGAGAGCTGAGCGACTTGACAGAAGCCAGTGCTGGAGCTTTTACAGCGGCGGAGAGAGGAGCTGCCACACCCGGGGAGATGGACGTCGAGAGGAGAACTAGGATGTACGAATCAACAAGGAACTTCCTGTGTCTTTCAGGACGTGGAAGAGATTGCTACGAGGAACAGAGAAATTCACAGGTGAGTATATGGCACGAAGGGAAGCACAACTAGAATGCATGTGGTCAGGTTACCACTCCATTAACGGAATCAGCTGATGTCCGTCTGGTGGTTCGACTCCTCCTAAATACTGCTGCCTTGATGAAGGTTGTTGGCTCTAGCTGGGACCACTCAGCACCTGGGAAAGGAAAGAAACGGCTCCACCTGCACAAACAGCCTCCACAGCAAAATTGTATGGGGTTGAGTCGCTTAGGTTTTTGTAGATAAGCCAAGTTCTTGTGATCCATTAACACCAGAATTGGCAGTTCAGTCGCCTCCAACCAGTGTCTCCACTCCTCCAAAGCAAGTTTGATTGCCAACAGTTCCCGGTCTCCCAACATCATTTCTTTCAATTCAATTCAATTCAGTTCAATTCAAGTTTATTTATATAGCGCCAAATCACGACAAGAGTCATCTCAAGGCACTTCACATAGTAAACATTCCAATACAGGTCAGTTCATTAAGCCAATCAGAAAAAAGTTTCCTATTTAAGGAACTCAGCAAATTGCATCGAGTCTGCTCTCTGTGGGTGAGAAACATTTCGAGAAAAAGGCATACAGATGCAGTTTACCGTTAGATGTGGATCGTTGTGAGAGGACAGAGCCCACTCCTGTATTGGATGCATCAACTTCGAGCATGAACTGGACCTCAGGATCAGTTTGGGTGAGGACAGGGACTTGAACATACCTTTGTTTGAGTTCATCAAATGCCTTTTGGGCATCCGAGTTCCAGGAGAAGTTGCACTTAGTAGAAGTGAGAGCGGTGAGTGGAGCAGCAACAATACTGAAACCCTTGATGAAGCGTCTGTAGAAGTTAGCGAATCCGAGAAAACGTTGGAGCTGCTTACGTGTCTCTGGGGTGGGCCACTCCACAACCACTTTTATCTCCTCCCGGTCTGCTCTCATGCTTCCAGCCTTGAAGATGTAACAAGAAAAAACAACAGATGTCTTGTGGAATTCATATTTTTCTGCTTTGACAAAAAGGCTATTTTCCAACAATCGGGTAAGTACTTGTTGTACATGAGTTCTGTGTTCTTGGGCGTGAGTTCTGTGTTCTTGGGCATCTCTGGAATAGATCAAGATATCATCAATGTAGACAAAGACGAAAATATTCAGGAAATCACGCAGGACATCATTAACTAGAGCTTGACAAACAGCTGGAGCGTTTGAAAGACCGAATGGCATGACCTGGTATTCGAAGTATCCAATGTGAATCTTAAAGGCGGTTTTCCATTCATCTCCTACCCAGATTCTCACCAGATGATAGACATTGCATGAATCGAGTTTAGTAAAGATGGCAGCTTCCTGCAAGGGTTCAAAGGCAGAGTTAATGAGAGGTAACGAGTATTTGTTTTTACGGTGACATCGTTGAGAGCCTGATAGTCAATGCAGGACCGGAGTGACTTGTCCTTCCTTTCCATGAAGAGGAAACCAGTGCTGACCAGAGATGTAGAGGGGTGAATGAGCCCTAGTGGAATAGATTCATTGACACATTCCTCCATAGCTTCTCTCTTTTTTCTGGAGAGACTGAACAACCTGCCCGCCGGGAGAGGTGAGCCAGAGATATGGTCAATGGTGCAGTCATAGGGTCTGTGAGGTGGAAGAGAGAGAGCCTTCTGTTTGCTGAATACTGGAGAGAGGTCATGATATTTGGTGGGGACCAGTGTTAGATCCGGCAAGGCGACAGAGGACTAAGGCTTCTGGGTGGAAGGAATAGCAGAACGGAGACAAATTTGCATGACATCATGAACTCCAGGATTCAATGAGTCTACTAGACCAGTTGATGACAGGGTTGTGTTTCTTCAGCCAAGTCAAGCCTAACACAATAGGTGACTCTGTAATGGGAAAAACAAAAAGTCGTACCTCCTCATGATGGTTTCCAGATGTGATGAGAGTGATGGGTTTAGTCAAGTGATTTATGTTAGTGAGTCAACGACCATCTAGAGCAGATACGCTGAAAGCTTGAGTTAGAGGTTCGACAGGAATGGCAAGTTGATGGACTAGCTGAGGAGAGATGAGACTTTGTTCTGAACGTGAGTCAATGAGAGCATAAAAACATCCAGATTAATAAAACCAGTCCCCACGCCATCTTAGTTCTGTTCTCTGAGTTCTCTACAGTTCACCGCATTCTAAGAGAAGTATCGGACCAGCCACCCAGACTTCCTTTTTAAGCAAAGAACCAACAAGCTGGATAAAATCTGTTGCATTTTACCAACCGAGCAATGGTTCCTTTCAGAATAAAAGCTCAACTCACTGACTGTCCGGGTCCATCTGACTCTGTCAACCAACTGTCGCTTTTTACCTGGAGACAATTCAAAGACTGGTCTGTCGTACTGCTGATGCTGTTTCATCAGCTCCGGTACTGAAAGAGGGGTTCGAGGACCTGGCATTCTGGATCTGTACGGAGGTCTCATTTTAAGGGTATGTGTGGAGCGACAAAATGGTGTCTCATGTGTTTATGAAACTATGATCATAGCTTAAGAGCAAAACATCACTTCATCACCCAGACTTGCTTCTCCGGATACGAGAGTTCTGATTACAAACATCTCTCACACATGGACCATTCGTCTCACGTCTCATTCACACTAAGATCCATCCATTCACTTAGAATTTAGAGTTAGTCTTGTTTAAAATTGTTTAGAAATAAATCTTCTTAAACATTCTAAAGGTTGCTCTCTCTTCTGTTGTCTCTCAGTTAATACAAAGTTGTTACATAATCCCTGCAATAAAAAGTTCCAATCTTCTGGTTAAAAGTACCCACAGATCCAAAAGATTGATTTCATATTTACTATGGAATCTCATGTCTTATGGCTCATTAAATATATGTAAATTAACCCTTTACATAATGGTGAGCCGTTTTGCCAGATATTTGTACATTTTTGACACTTTGTGCTAATTCTGAGGCATTTTTAAACTGTTAAAACACTTAAAAATTTATAAAACGATGTTTCTGGTTGAAAACGGGACAATCTCGTAATCCACCACTAGAGTGTAGCATCTCCATTTAAAGTCAAAAGGGGGAGTGACACCAGTCACCTCCAACAGGAGGTACTGATTCATCTCAAATCATCTGGGGGCTGACGTGTCAGTTCTCAGCCATTTTAGTCTCATAAACAGTGGTATCTGAAAGGATTTCCTGCTTCTTTAAGGTGAATACTGTATTTTTACTTCTTTTCTGAGTGTTTCGTGACACTGTGCACTATTCTTGTGTAACGGAGATAATAGAATTTCTCCACCGGAAGTTCGCTTCCCCGATTGCCATCTGATCACTGGTAAATCAGCCCATTAAGTTTGACTAGCATCAATTGCTAACGGTCTAAAATCACCTTTTAAAACGGTAGAGCGTCGCTGCAGCACGAACTTCATTCGCTACTTGTCCGAAATATTAACACGAATGCCTCACGAACGTTTTGGTTACTCGGACTGGTCAGTTTTAACAGAATTAGACTGCAAAGCCCTGTTTAGCTAACAGGCCCCGCTAACTTAGCACAGCCAGCTGCTAACTAGTAAACTCGGTTTAGACAGTCTCTGAGTTCTCTACAGTTCACTGCAGTTCACTGCATTCTAAGAGAAGTATCGGACCAGCCACCCGGACTTCCTTTTTAAGCAAAGAACCAACAAGCTGGATAAAATCTGTTGCATTTTACCAACCAAGCAACGGTTCATTTCAGAATAAAAGCTGAACTCACTGACCCTCCGGGTCCATCTGATGCTGTCAACCAACTGTCGCTTTTTACCTGGAGACAATCCAAAGACTAGTCTGTCGTACTGCTGATGTTGTTTCATCGGCTCTGGTACTGAAAGAGGGGGTTGAGTACCTGGCATTCTGGATCTGTACGGAGGTCTCATTTTAAGGGTATGTGTGGAGTGACAAAATGGCATCTCATGTGTTTCTGAAACTACCACTAGACAGGAAGCCAAACACGAAAGTAGTGTAAAACACAAAAGTAGTGTAAAGCGTCCGGAAACTTTCAAAATAAAAGTCATGTGCAGATTTCCAGTCACTTCACTAGTAAAAATTTTACGCAATTTCCTGTGAAACCTTTGTGGATGAGGTAAAAAAAAATTTTTTTAACAAAAAACAGAAAATTAACCACAGACCAAAGATACCAAAGATAACCACAGACCTTTTTGGATACATGCAGCTGAGTGGTGTTGCAGCTCTCCTGTGACATTGTGATCTCATGCCCCCCGCTGGCTGTAATGTTTTTGCTCTGGTTTTGCATCTCAAATGTTTTTGGTTGGGATTGGAGCTTGCGAAGTAAAACACATCTATTACGTTACATGCTGCTCATGCTTCTAGTTGGAAAGGAAGGGTTAGCGTATGGGCACAGAATGCATGTTTGTTAGCTTTTATACTTTTCAGAGCGAGCAAGCATTGGATTTTCAAAGCAGCTTTAATTAATGCTTTATAAAATGTGTTTGTGTTAATTAATGAATGGAGATGTGTGAACTTTGACAGACTTAATATTTATAATGGGTAATTAAATTTCCGGAACTGCGCTGCTTTGGGTGGCTGCATGTTGGAGTAGCTCTGTTGATTTTATGTAAGTTTTGCCTTATTTTTGGACATTTTTCTTCTACTTTCTCAAGAAAAACTGTATTTTTTGGACATTTTACTTTTCTATTTCTGATGCTGTGAAGCTTGGAGGATTTTTACTGCTATTTTTTCACTTTTTCACTTTTTGAGCATTTGTTATGATGCATAAATATGGCAACAAGCTGGTTTACAATTGGGAGCAGCTGATTAACATCCGAAATGCTGAAATAATACCTCAACTGAAGCCACAAATCCCAAATGAGCTAAGATGCAAGAAGCGTGGGTGCAGAGCGGGAGCAAAACGGAGACAGAGAAAGAGGAAATTCAAATCATCTCTTCCATCGATCATAATGGGCAATGTGAGATCACTGGCCCACAAGATGGATGAACTCCAAGCCCTTTCAAGGACTCAGCCAGAGTATCGGCAGTGCAGTGTTATGTGTTTCACTGAGACGTGGCTGCAGGACCATATCCCCGATTCCAGCGTCTCTCTGCCAGGATTCCTGACTGTACGAGCAGACATAGATCTGAAGAGGAGCGGGAAAAGAAAAGGAGGTGGAGTGGCAGTGCTTGTCAACAACAGATGGTGCCATCCAGGTCATATCTCAGTGAAATGTCGTCTCTGCAGCCCAGATGTTCTCTTGGCAGTGAGTTGTCACTCATATTATTTGCCAAGAGAGTTCACCAGTGTTGTCTTGTGAACCATTTATATTCCACCTTCAGCCATTGCTGAAAGTGCATGTGATACCATCAGATCCGTTGTCGCTAAGCTACAAACCCAGCACCCCAATGCATTTGTGGCTATATCTCAATCAATCAATCAATCAAAGCTTTATTTATAAAGCGCCTTCCGCAACCCTGTCAGGAAGCCCAAAGCGCTGAACATGGTACAGTTGTGGGTAAATATATTGAATAAATCAACAATAAAAGCAATTCAAATTACAAAATACAAATTACAAAATAGAAATTACAAGATAGATGAAACATTCTGGTACAGGACAAATGTGTGAAACACAATTGGATTGAGTGGACGGATTGAGTTAACCAATGAAAACTGTGAAATAAATTCAACATAAAAGAGGGCCAAAATCAAACGTGTTCTGGAAACGCCAAGCGGAGGAGGTGTGTTTTTAGGTGACTCTTGAAGACTGGCAGAGATGGGGACAGCCTAACTGAGGGTGGCAACAGGTTCCAGAGTAACGGTGCTAGGACTGAGAAAGCCCGGTCCCCACGGGTACGACACTTAGAACGAGGGACAGCGAGCAGGCCTTGGTCAGAGGAGCGCGTGATGGGGAATGTTTGTTCAGGAGAGTGGCCAGATACGGGGGACCACCACCCTGGAAGAAATGATAAACAAAGACGAGGATTTTGAATTGTGAGCGATAGCAAATCGGAAGCCAGTGCAGGGAGGCCAGAACCGGACTGATGTGGTCCCGTTTCCTGGTCCCAGTCAGGAACCTGGTGGCGCTGTTCTGCACAACCTGTAGGCGACGCAGTGATGACTGACACAACCCTGCGTAGAGAGAGTTGCAGTAGTCAAGCCTAGAAATAACAAAGGCATGCCGTACCCTCTCCAGGTGGGCTCTCGACAGCATATGCTTAATTTTTGCAAGGCGTCTCAGGTGAAAGAAACTGGACCGGATCACAGAATTGATGTGAGCATCAAATTTAAGTCCTGCATCAAGTTTCCCCCCCAAACTGGTAACAACTGGTTACAACTGGAGTCTCTGGTGATTTTAATCATGCCTCGCTTTCTGCTACACTTCCAACATTTCATCAGTTTGTCAGCTGCTCCACCAGAGAAAACAAGACACTGGATTTGTGTTATGCAAATGTAAAGAATACATACATGTCCAAAACTAGACCTCCTCTGCGACAATCAGATCACAATCTTGTTTTTATTTGCTCAGAATACAAACCACTTGTTGAGAGGCAACCTGTGACAAGAAGAACTGTGAGAAAATGGTCACAGGACGCTGAAGAAGCCCTGCATGGTTGTTTTGAGACCACAGATTGGATTACTCTCTGCCAAGGATATGAAGAGGACACCAATGCCATGACTGGATATGTTACTGACTATATAAACTTCTGTGTGGACAACATCATACCCACCAGAACAGTGAGATGCTTCGCTAATAACAAACCCTGGATCACCAGTGAACTGAAGAATCTGCTAAATGAGAAAAAAGAGCCCTCAAGGAGGGAGACAGGGAATTATTGAGGAGTATACAGAAGAAACTGAAGATCAAGATCAGAGACAGCAAGGAGGCATACAGGAAGAAGCTGGAGAACAAACTACAGAGGAACAATATCAGAGATGTCTGGTCAGGGATGAAGATCACAGACTTCAAGCAGAGGAAGGATTGCACAGATGGCAGCCTAAACACAGCCAATGAACTGAACAAGTACTTCAATAGGTTCAGTTCAGGAACAAACCCAGTATCCTCCTCGCCTGTCCCCAGCATATCAGACATCCCATCCTCTTCTGATCCAGCATTTTCCTGTCACACGCCAGCTCTTTTGTCCTCCAACGCAGTCATGGACTCTTCTGGTTCTATAAATCTGTCTTCAACCAAGTCAGGAGATGCTGCTGCCCCATTTACCTCCCCCTCCCACCTATCTGTCTCTAGAAGTCAGGTGAATAGGCAGCTGGAGAGACTGAACAAGAACAAGGCTGCAGGTCCAGATGGTGTCAGCCCCAGAGTACTGAAGGCTTGTGCAGAGCAGCTCTGTGGGATTCTGCAGCACCTCTTCAACCTCAGCCTGGCCCAGGAGAAGGTTCCAGTCCTATGGAAGACATCCTGCCTTGTTCCAGTTCCAAAGAAAACTCGCCCATCAGTCAATGACGACTACAGACCGGTTGCCTTTACATCCCACATCATGAAGGTCCTGGAAAGACTCCTGTTGGTCCACCTGAATAAGCAAACTAGGACATATCAGGACCCGCTGCAGTTTGCTTATCACCATGGAGTTGGAGTTGAAGATGCCATCATCCAGCTGCTTCAACCAACCCACTGTCATCTGGAAAAAGCAGGCAGCACTGTCAGGGTCATGTTCTTTGATGTCTCCAGTGCATTTAACACAATCCAGCCTGATGTACTTTGCCAGAAACTCCAGAAGACACAGGTGGGGGCCTCAACTATCGCCTGGCTTAAAGACTACCTGACAAACAGACCATAGTTTGTGAGGCTGAAGAGCTGCACATCAAACCAGGCAATCAGTAACATTGGAGCACCACAGGGGATTGTACTCTCACCATTCCTTTTCACCCTGTACACCTCAGTCTTCTAGTACAAATCAGAGACCTGTCATCTACAGAAATACTCAGATGACTCTGCAGTTGTCGGGTGTATCAGAGATGGACAGGAAGCTGAGTACAGAGAGCTGGTGGAGCGCTTTGTGGCATGGTGTGGAAACAATCATCTGACCTTGAACATGAACAAAAAAAGGAGATGATTTTAGATTTCAGAAGAAACAGGGTGGAGTCAAACACTGTTTCCATCATGGGAGAAGAAGTGGAGGTGGTTGAGGAATACAAACACCTTGGATTTCACCTGGACAACAGACTGGACTGAAGAAAGAACAGCGAAGCTGTTTACAAGAAGGGGCACAGCAGACTGCACTTCTTGAGGACGCTTAGGTCCTTCAGTGTCTGTAGCAAGTGTCTGTAGCAGCCGACCTCACGGCGCCATCCGGTCGGCTGCCGTCACGATTGCTCCGACCACCTCTTTCATTTGTTTTGGTTTTTTCAAAGTTTGTTTTTGCGTTCTATATCGTTAAATTAATCACCATTGGGTACATTAGGTATGACAGTGCCACTCTTGTTTCTATTGGTGTACAATGTACTCACAGTTCGGGGTTTTTAACTCCGGATCTGAGCTGGCCGAGTGAGATCTTGAGGGAGAACAACAGACGCGACGTGAAGCGGCGTCCTCGAGGGAAACGTGCCGGCGTCAGGAACAGGCTGAGAGCCCGTGCACACCGCACACCTCTGCCTAGCATCCTGCTCGCCAACGTCCAGTCACTGGAGAACAAGCTTGATGACCTCAGGGCCAGGATAAAGTTCCAGAGAGACATTCGGGACTGCAATCTCCTCTGCTTCATTGACACATGGCTGACCCAGCGGTGCCGGACTACGCCATCCAGCCGGCCAAGTTCTTCTCGGTTCACCGCATGGACAGGACACGGGACTCGGGGAAGTCAAGGGGAGGCGGCGTGTGTTTAATTGTGAACAACAATTGGTGCAACAGTGCGAACGTTGTTCCTTTGACACGCTCCTGCACACCAAATCTGGAACTACTGTCCATCATGTGTCGTCCTTTTTATCTACCTCGGGAGTTTACATCGGTCATTATAAGTGCCGTTTATATACCACCACAAGCGGACACGGACTCTGCCTTATGCGAGCTGCATGAGGCTCTCACCCAGCACCAGATACAACACCGGGATGCCGCGCTTATTGTGACAGGGACTTCAACGGTGCCAACCTCAAACGCGCAGCGCCGAACTTTTACCAACATATCACCTGCCCCACCAGAGGTGAAAGGACACTGGACCACTGCTACACTACGGTCAAGGACGGCTACAAGGCACAATTTCGCCCTCCGTTTGGCAAATCCGATCATGCCGCCATCTTCCTCATGCCAAAATACAAACAAAGGCTGAAACAGGAAGTTCCGGTTCAGAGGAAGGTCGCGCGCTGGACGGACCAATCGGTGGCTGCATTACAGGATGTACTCGACGACGCAGACTGGGACATGTTCAGAAACAGCTCCGATGACGTCAACGTGTTTACAGAAGCGGTTGTGGGATTCATCGGGAAACTAGCCGATGATACGTGGAGACAAGGACTATCACTACGTTTCCCAACCAGAAGCCGTGGGTGGATAAAACCATCCGCAAAGCTCTGAGATCCCACACCGCTGCCTATAACACGGGACTCGCGACGGGGGACATGAACCCGTACAAAGCTGCGTCATATCACGTGCGGAAGGCGGTAAAAGAGGCGAAGCAGCGCTACGGGAGGAAACTAGAGTCACAACTCCAACAGAGTGACTCTAAGAGCCTGTGGCGGGGACTGAGGACAATAATGGATTATAAAGCACCAACAACTGGTATGATGAACGTGGACGCGACTCTGGCAGATGAGCTGAACACTTTCTAAGCTCGCTTCGAGGCTGCAGCTAAGGACTCCAACGACGCTAACGCTAGCGGCGCTAACGGCTGCAGACAGGAAGATACTGCCATCACTGGAAACATGCTCGTCATCTCCGAGCATGATGTGAGGAGAGCCTTCAAGAGAGTGAACACCAGGAAAGCAGCAGGACCAGACGGCATCCCAGGTCGTATCCTCAGAGACTGCGCATACCAGCTAGCTCCTGTGTTCACTGAGATATTCAACATCTCTTTATCTCAGTCGGTGATCCCCACATGCTTCAAGGAGTCCATCATTGTTCCTGTCCCGAAGAAACCCCACCCTGCTTCTCTCAATGACTATCGCCCTGTAGCCCTCACCTCAGTAGTGATGAAGTGCTTTGAACGCCTGGTCAGAGACTTAATCATTTCTTCACTACCAGACACACTGGACCCACTACAGTTCGCTTACCGTCCAAATCGTTCTACAGACGATGCCATCTGTCATCTCCTCCACACATCACTCACTCACTTGGACACTAGAAGGGGGAATTATGTTAAAATACTCTTCATCGACTACAGCTCTGCATTTAATTCCATAATTCCCTCCACACTCACCACCAAACTGGAGCACCTGGGACTGAACTCATCTACGTGCCAGTGGATCTCCAACTTCCTAACTGGCAGACCACAGGCAGTAAGGATGGGCGGACATGTCTCAACCCCCACCACTCTCAGCACTGGAGCCCCCCAGGGGTGTGTTCTAAGCCCCCTGCTGTACTCTTTGTACACATACGACTGTGTGGCCAGTACCAGCTCCACCACCATCATTAAGTTTGCTGACGATACCGTCGTGGTGGGCCTGATCTCTGACAACAACGAGGCGGCCTACTTAAAGGAGTTCAGGAATCTGGAGACCTGGTGCAAGAGGAACAACCTCCTTATAAATTAGCAAAACGAAGGAGTTGATAGTGGACTTCAGTACAAAGCAGGAGAGGAACTACCAGATCCCCGTCATCAACGAGTGCCCAGTGGAGAGAGTGAGCAGCTTCAAATACCTCGGTGTTCACATCACGCAGGACCTGTCATGGTCCTGTCACATCAACACCATGGTGAAAAAGGCCCGGCAGCGTCTCTACTACATCAGACGCTTGAGAGACTTCCGACTGCCCCCCAGGGTGCTCAGGAACTTCTACTCGTGCACCATAGAGAGCATCCTGACGGGGAACATCATAACCTGGTTCGGGAACAGCACCATGCAGGACAGACGAGCTCTACAGAGGGTTATTTGATCAGCTGAGCGCACCATCCGCTCCGAGCTCCCTGACCTGCACTCGATCTACAGCAGGTGGTGCTGGACCAAGGCCGGGAAGATCGTGAAGGACCTCAGCCATCCAAATAACAGACTGTTCGCTCTGTTGAGGACAGGGAAGCGATTCCGCTCCCTGAAGACCAACACAGAGAGGCTGAGGAGGAGTTTCTTCCCGCAGGCGATACGATCTTTAAACCACACCACCACATAGTAAGTGCACACACATATGGTTCTCACACACACTGAACAGTCTGGACTTTGCTTAAGCACAGTTGCACTACAAAGTCACTAAAATGTGGTTTGCACAACTCTGGACATTATATATATATATTTTTCATTTCCATTTAATACTTGTTCAGCCGCCGTTTTGTATAGATATTTTTATTTCTTCATACATTCTTATACATTTACATACTGTGTATTTTGTTGTACAGTTACTTTATTCTCAACTTCAACTTATATATATTTTATCTTATTCCTTCCCAGCTAAATTTACCTTTTATTCTAATTTGTATTGTGTTGTGTATTTTGTTGTAAAGCTATTCTATTATTCAACTATAATTCAGATATATTTTACCTTACTCTTTCCCAGTTAAATTTACCCTTCATTTTAATCCGTGGTGTACAGGTTTTTATTTTCAACTCTTAGGTCGCGAGCAGTTGTGTAAGGCATTTCACTGCATTTCGTACTGTGTATGAATGTGTATGTGACAAATAAAATTTGAAATTTGAAGATGCTGCAGATCTTCTACAAGTCTGTTGTTGAGAGTGTAATCTCTTCAGCCATCGTCTGTTGGGGTAGCAGCATCAGAAGCAGGGACCTGAAAAGGCTCAACAGCCTAATAAAAAGGCCGGTTCTGTTCTGGGGACGACTGTGGAACCGCTGGAGGAGATGATGCAAAGAAGGATTCTCCAGAGAATCAAGAAAATTATGGACAACCCTGAGCATTCTCTTCACAAGACTGTCCGACAACAGAAGAGTGTCTTCAGTCAGAGGCTTCTTCAGTTTGGCTGCAACACTGACCGCTACTGGAGATCCTTCCTGCCAACAGCCATTGTAATATACAATAACTCTTTGATGACTTTATTATTCTTTTTATTCTGAGCTACTACAGCAATCAATTTCCCTCTGGGATTAATAAAGTATTTTTGAACTGAATTGAATTGAATTGAAAAGTTTTAAATATTTTCTTCTGCGACAAATTTGATTTACGTTCCTTACACCCTACTTAGGCTTCGTGAGAGCCATCTGACAGCAAGGCAAGGGCAAGGGTGGGGAAGCATTGTGGGTGTTCTGTAGTGTCTGGGATGGACCAGGCAAGGGCTGTCTGTGGCTTAGTGGGTGGGTGTGTGTTGTGTAACCCAGAGATGTAGGATTTTTCTTTACACGCTTTGTGCTGGCTTTATGGCATGCAGTGAGAGAGTGTACAAAGAGAACAATGCCAAACTTAATTAATTTTCACAGAGATGGCTTCCTTTTTCAGGAAACCAAAGCAAATAGTATATTGTTGAATTGGAACCACAGGGAACCATCAAGCACCTGTGGAAACGACTGTTAAGTGCCTTTTATTGTTAAACAAACATATTCCTATGAAGTGGATCACAGATAAACATAAAAGGATTCTTTCTTTCTTTAAAAATTCTAAATCTTGATCAATGCGCATAAACCAGAATAGGTTTATTGTAATAAAAATTTACAATCAGTCCAAACTATTTTTAGTTTATTTGATTGTGTTGAGTTTGTTTTATGGCATAATTACATTTTCATTGGTGTTAGAGGAGGTGGGAGGGTGGTTAAGAGTTGTAATTGGTTAGGAAAGTGTTTTTTTGTGCAGTCGGAGCTTTGTAGGAGAAAGTTGATTCATATAAAAACAGTGGCATCAGGGCAAATGTGTACCTTTAACTACCTGCTTTGTCTACCTAGACAAGATGCTTTCATGCACCCTGAGTGGTTGTACACTTGTGTGAGGAAATAACAGGTAAAGGAATAATTTAAAGCTGAATTAGGGTCTTTTACGCTGATGCCATACTGTCAACATGGGCTGTAAAATCTTCCACAGCTCTTCCCACCCCTTCCCTTCCATTCTTCCCTCAGTTCTACTTTATTTGTTCTAATTCCAGGGACCGGCTGAGTCTTGTCATGATTTGGAGAGGGCTTGGTTTCAAAGGGTAATTGACACCTTACCTGTAATTTCATGGTTTCACTCCACCTGCCTTTGATGTCTGGGTCTTGGTTGAGGTTGGGTTAGGAAAGGAAGAGATGTCGTGCTGCAGAATGCTCCGCGGTGAGCCTCGACCAGCCAGCCTGAGTGGTAATTTGAACATTATTATCAAAGTATTTGGCTGTGTTTCCTTATGTATGGTGACAAATAAGCCAAAAAAAAGAAGATAGGGAGGAAAATGGTGACGTCTTCTGTAGCTGTCACAAGCACACACAGTTGTTCTACCAAAGCCTGTGAATTCTGAAATTGATGCTCATTTTGTGTGTCCTAACATTCTCTCTCTCTCTCTCTCTCTCTCTCTCTCTCTCTCTCTCTCTCTCTCTCTCTCTCTCTCTCTCTCTCTCTCTCTCTCTCTCTCTCTCTCTCTCTTTCTCCCCAATTTATTTAGTCTCTAAATCAATTTCAACCGTACTGATACTTACTCTGCTTTGTTATAACAGATTCTCAGTAAAAATTATTTTGTATCACAGGGAACAAAACAAAACATTTTGCTTCCCAGGGTACAGTATGGGCCTATAGAGCTCCGGGAGTTGACGTCACGTTTCCCGGCATGCAACAGTTCAAATCGAAACGGCGCCATATTGGCAGGCAGAAGCCGGCAGCTGGACTATTTGTTATTGTCAGAAAACTCAATCAAACGGGAAATATGGTAGATTCCTGTTGTGCCCCAGGATGCAGAACAGACGCGGACGACATAAGGAATGAGCCATCCACAGGATTCCCCAAGATCCGGAGCACCACAAACGTTGGATCATTGTAATAAAACGCACTAGTGACCGGGCTAAAATGAAGCTGTGGGATCCCGAGAGTAAAGGTTTTCACTTATGCAGCGACCGCTTCATATCAGGTACTTAAACCAACGTTTCCTCAACCATGTGTGGTATTTATTTTAAATGCTTTTATTATGATTCTTAGTGGGCTTCCTAAACTTATTTTGGCGTGGCTTTTTCTGTCTTATTACTCATAGCAGCAAGTAAACATCACGTAAAACGTTTCCTCGTGATTTCTGTGTGCTGCCGTTTACGTGTTTTATGATCACAGCAATTAACCAGCTAAGCTGTATTTCAGTTTTAAGCAATGGTTGATCAATTGTCAGATCACACATAAAAAGCACTTTGGATTGCTATTATCTGTCTCACTGAGACTACTTACGTGTAAATCTGTTATTTGTCCATCCATCCATCCATTTTCATCCGCGTATCCGGAGTCGGGTTGCGGGGGCAGTAGCGTGACTTCCCTCTCCCCAGCCGCCGGAGCCAGCTCCTCCGGGTAAATCCCAAGGGGTTCCCCGGTCAGGTCCGGTGTTGTGCCGGTAAGAAGCCCGCTCCGACAGCTTCTGGCATTTTTAAAAAGTATCCCAGGGGCACGGTAAGGGTCGGAGATGTTTAGTCTATTTAATTTCTGACTATATAAAACGATTTCTTCTGTTTTAAAGTGTGAAGTAAACTCCAACGAAGTAAAATCCAAGCGGATCCCGTTCATGTTCATGGTTACATCCGTGTTTGTTTACCTTTTTTGCATGCCAAAATGGCGTCCACTAACTGAGAGTCACGTGGGGTCCGTAGCTCTATTGGCTCATTAATAACTTGAAACTGAAACAGTAATCATATATATATGTATATATATAGAAAAGACATGGCATATGTCTTAACCATGGCAGTACCCCTCAAAAAGCAATAAAGGATGTCGCTAGAGGGAAGTTTTAAATGCAGATGTGTCCTGTAGGAAGCATCACAGGAGTCTTCGGGTGAGTCTGCAGGTTTTAGGGCAAAACAGTAGTCACAGTGATGCTTGGTATCAGGGTGAGTACCATACTGAAAATGAACCGCAGAAAGCTAAGAACATAATGTTGGTAGGTCCAGGAAACGCCCAGGGGGGACCACAATAACAGAAGACAAAAACAGACTTGAAATCACCAAAAATACAAACGTATATGCCACATAGTGTCGTCTGAACCGATTATACATTATGTAATACTGGAGCTTTTTGGCAGGTCATAGTAGTTCTATGTTTACAGTAACTAAACTGAAACAATGAAAGAAAGAGTGGTCTAATTGCAAAACATGGAGGCTCTGTTATTTAGTGGAGCTACTTTATTACATTTCTACAAAATTCACTGAAGACCATGTGATGCCCAGTGTCAGAAAACTTGGTCTCAGGTCAAAGAACAAAAGACAAATAAATGGACAAGAAAATAATATTAGACTCTTTTTAAGACCTTCTCTGTGCTCATATTTTAAAGGCACAGAAACATCCAGTCTGGAAAGCAGTGGAGCAGTTTGCTCATGAAGAATGGACCACATAATCTAATCAACAGGTACAGGAGTCTCACTGATTGTAACTGAAATTGTGTAATTGCACACACACGTTTGATTGCAATTAAGACTGCGAAACAAACTATTAAAATGGGACCTATTATGTAAAACCCACCTTCTGAATTCTTTTGTACTGCGATATTGGTCTCTACTGCCTCTATGAACACTCCAAACATGAGACATGGTCATCGGTGAGGAGAATGCATGCAAGACGACATGGTCCTCTGCTGCCCTTAGATAAACAGACATGGAAGTGACGCCATCAATGTCAGTGACACTCAAGAAGGCCACAGATTTAGCCGTAACATGTCAGCAAGAACATAAAAACAAATCTCTATTGCTCTGTGTTCAGAAAATAATCCAATAATGGAAATGAAAACAGCCCGTCCATCCATTCTCTGTCAGTGTTTAGTTTTAGCAAAATAAGTGACAAAAATTAGCCTTTTAAAAAAACTCCTGTGTTTGATATTGCACCTTATCGAATTCTACAACTGCCCAAGGCACTTTACAACACCATCAGCCATTGCCCACACACACACACACACACACACACACACACACACACACACACACACACACACACACACACACACACACACACACACACACACACACACACACACACACACACACACACACACACTTCATTGTAGCCACAGCTGCAGTGACTCTACTCCACGCCCCTTCCATATATTTGAGCTTCTCAGCTTATAGCAGCCAATTAGAGGGTGGATGGGCATGGTCAGCAATTTTTATTTTTGTTTATTTTAAGAGAGACAGAGCCCTGAAATGGCTCATTCTGGGAGGTACTGAAAATGTCAAGAATAAAACTGGCCAGATTGCTTTACGTGAGAGGGATTAAATACAGAGAATTTCATGAACAGGTTTTATTTACACCATATTATATATATTTTTAAATCAGGTCTCCATTAAGTTATGGGTTTAAGTGAATAGTTTAATTCAAGGCAGTTTCCTAATTTTTTCAACAAAAATATAAAAACAATGTCAGGTTTATGCTTGTGTATTTGGCAGATGCTTTTGTCCGAGACTTACAAAGGCGTATGTAACAATGTGGTTATTACTAAAGCCAACTACGTAAAGGACAATAACCCAGTCAGGGACTGCCGGGGGTGTGTAGGAGAGCCAGCATGGGGGAAGTGCACAAAGAGAGTGCAGTAGAGTAAACGGAGGGAAGGGCAGGATAGGTGGTGAGGTAGGAGATGCTCTCTGAAGAAGTGGAATGACACAAGAAAAGAGTTTTATTGTCTTGAGTGTGCACATGTAAGTAGCCAAACCTTTTCAATGTAGTCTATCTTTACCCCTGACAGGAACTGCTTCTTAAAATGAACTATCTTGTAAACAAGTTGCCGTTTATTAAACATCTATCCATCCATTTTCATCCAACGTCGGGTCGCAGGGGCATCAGACTATACTGAGACACCCGGAATTCCTTCTTCCCAGCTTCTTGGGCCAGCTCTTCCGGGGGAATCCCAAGGCGTTCCCTGACCAGGTAAGAGTCCCTCCAGCATGTCCTGGGTCTTCCCTTGGGTCTCCTCCCAGTTGGACGTGAACGAAAAACCTCACCAGGGAGGAGTCCAGGAAGGATCCTGACCAGATGCCTGAGCCAACTCAACTGGATCCTTTCAACGTGTAAGAGCAGCAGGTCTACTCTGAGCCCCTCCCGGATGTGTTGTAGGGTTCAAAGGAACAGCGCTAGGCTGGTTTAAATCCTACCTGTCTGATAGATATCATTTTGTAAACGTACATGACAAATCTTCTTCATACTCCAGGGTTACTTGTGGAGTACCACAGGGTTCAGTGCTTGGACCAATTCCTTTTACTATTTATATGCTCCCAATTGGACAGCATGGGATAAACTTTCAGTGTTATGCTGAAGATACTCAGTTATATCTGTCTATTAACCCAGATTAACCTAAGTGGTTAGTTAGATTACAGGCTTGTCTTGAAGACATAAAAAATTGGATGACTCAGAACTTGTTGCTATTAAATCAAGACAAGACTGAAGTTCTCATCTTTGGACCAGAAATCCAGAAAAGGAAATTGCTTAGTCAATCGCCTGACCTGAATGGCATTACATTAATCTCTGAGAATAAAGTAAGGAACCTTGGTGTTATCTTTGACCAGGACATGTCATTCAAATCCCAGGTTAAACAGGTTTGTAGGGTTTCCCTTTTCCACCTTCGGAATATTGCTAAGATTAGAAGCATACTTTCCAGGAGTGATGCTGAAAAACTAGTTCATGCATTTATTACATCAAGACTGGATTACTGTAATTCATTACTCTCAGGAAGTCCACAGAATGTAGTTAAAAGTCTTCAGCTTGTCCAAAATGCTGCAGCTAGAGTTCTGACGAGAATTAAAAAGAGAGATCATATCTCTCCTGTCTTAGCTTCCCTACATTGGCTACCTGTTAAATTCAGAATAGATTTTAAGATCCTTCTTCTCACATATAAAGCTCTTAATAATCTAGCTCCATCATACATCAGTGATCTGATTGTTCCATATGTTCCTAACCGAGCACTTCGTTCTCAGACTGCAGGTCTACTGGTGGTTCCCAGAAGATCTAAAATTAGGATGGGAGGCAGATCTTTTAGTTATCAGGCTCCTCTCCTGTGGAACCAGCTCCCAGCTTTAGTCCGTGAGGCAGACACTTTGTCTACTTTTAAGACTAGGCTTAAAACATTTTTATTTGATAGGGCCTATGGTTAAAATCTGATGTTAGCCTAAATCTGGACAAGTGGGGGAGTACAGGGAGGTGGAGTGTACAGTCGGTAAAGACGGCTCTCCCTTGCCCTGCCTCCAACATGCCTCCATCTAAAAGGCTAGGTTATCCAGAGTTAACTCTGTAGTTATGCTGCTACAGGCTTAGACTGCTGGAGGACACACTGACCACTTTTCACACTCTACTGCTTTCTTCTACAATCTGCTCTTTAACTGTACTATTTTATGCAAATCCAGCTGTTAACTTTATTTTTCTCTAAGTGTTTTTCTCCCCAGAAGAAGCTACAATGAACACTGTTGCTAACTATTTAAACATTCTTCCTCTCCTGATAATAACTCTACTTTCCTTGACATTGAGTGTGCTACTACTAGTTTACCCGTTTAATTATAGATTCACTAGGATAAATACAATAAAGTTTATCTCTCACCAAATAGAATATTTACTGAGAAATCACAATATAACCATAGACACATTACTTGGTGTGTGTGTGTGTGCGTGCGTGCGTGCATGAGCACGTGCGTGTGTGTGTTCTGTCTTCTCTATCCCCAGTGAGTCGTGGAGGATGGCTGCTAATACTGAGCCAGGATTCTCTGGAGGTTTCTTTTTGTTAAAAGGGAGTTTTCCTCTCCACTGTCACTGCATACTTGCTTAGTATGAGGATTGCTAAACATAGTTTATTTAGAGTTTCTCTTTTTTACATTAATGGTATATTTTTTACAGTAAGATGCCCAAATTTTTATTAGAGACTCGCCGAACGGCATTGAATTCACAGATAAAAAAGATGTGGGTTCAACTTTCATTTTGGAACAATTTTTCAAGCAAGGTGGGGAATGATCTGAGCATGCAGGAGGACTGACCCATCATAAACCTTTGTCGGCTGTGCTGAAGAGAAAGGTACAGAACCAAATTTTTTAATTAATTAGCTGCACGTTCTCCTGTCCTCTGTCCTCCGGGCCACACACACACACACACACACACACACACACACACACACACACACGGGACTGTCTCAGCTGTTATTTTCGTTAAGGAGTGTGCACGTACAGCATGCGCGCCTCGTGCACGAGCCTACTATTGAAGCTGCTGTTACGCTTTTTTCCTGAGGGGGCAATCACGAGCATAAAAATTCAAAACTCCGTAAAGTCCCTTTAAACTCTTCCACTTGAGGCAGAACTTCGTCCCTGATCTGGAGAAGGCATTCTACCCTTTTCCAATTCAAAAGAAACAACTGCTTTCGAACCGATGTATATTGTATCAAGGTTATGTTTGTGGGATGTTACGATTGTTGTCTCTGCTTAAAAACAGTAAAGAGTCAATGATACCGTTGTTGAAAAGGAAGCTTAAAATTGCAATGCAAATGCAGAACAAATTAGCTTTAAACTTTTTTTCATGTCTCTCAACAACTTTTTTATCATAGTATAGGCTAGCTATAAATATATTATGGAGATTTAAAAATATTTCTCGCATTTGTCTAAAACGATATCTGGAGGGTGGAATGAGTGTTCTGTGACCATGTTTGCGTTCAAAAGCTAACTAGTTTGCAGATTCATTTCAAGTATTGAAGTATCTCAAACTAATAAAGAAGCAAATCTTTTAACATGATTTTCAACCTCAAAAGAAAATTACTTAAGTTTTAATAAGATTAGAAGGTTGCAGTATATTTTTGTAGCACTGCAAAGTTTAAACTTATCACGTTTTCTAATGCAAAGCGATTTAAAAGTGACATACCTTTATACGAATTTAAAATGCTTACATTAAAATGATGTTTTTTCTATTTTCTCATTGTTTTGGAGGAGACACCAGCAACCTAGAAAACTGATACGACACAAAATAAAAATAGATCTGTAAAACCTTTATTTTTGGTGACATTGCACATTTATACATCTATAACAAATAATACAATAAATCTGGTTAACAGAAGAAATGCTTCTTGCAGGGTTAGGAGGACAATACCTGCAGATCCAAGCAGGCAGAAATAAGTGATGAGAGGGGAGTGACAGGAAAATTGTATTTGTGCAACCATGAATCATTACAAACACCCCTTTAAGAGGCAACCCTCACTGTAATTACATCCTCCGTGACGCTCTATTATGGGGTACTTTATTACCTTCTATCACTTTGCTGTGCCTGTCTTGGCAGATGCAGACCTCACACTGACTAACAAAACTTGGCAGGTGAATCCACAAGAGTTATTTTTCTGTTTGAGGGCAGGAGTAAAAATATATAAAAGAGAAGGAAGGTAGAGGGGGATTATGTAACGTGTGAATTTCTGAGTGCAACAACACAAATGGTCTGCATCTAGGTCACATTTTAAAACGTGACTCAATGGCTCTGCAGCGGTAAATCTGCTAACACATTTCTACAAAATAATCTGTCTGTAAAGATATCACAGACAATGAGAATTTATTAGCTTATGTGCTAATATTATGCATTTTTTAAAACTGTGACATTTGCATGTTGAAGCTGCTATAGTCCAACCATCCAATTTTCAGCTGCTTATCCAGGGTCGGGTCGCGGGGGCAGTAGCCTACGCAGGGAGGCCCAGACTTCCTTCTCCCCTGCCACTTGGGCCAGCTTCTCCAGGGGAATCCTAAGGTGTTCCCTGGCCGGCCGAGAGACATAGTTCCTCCAACGTGTCCTGGGTCTCGCTTTAGGTCTCCTCCCTATTGAACAAACCATGAAAACCTCACCAGGGAGGCATCCAGGAGGCATCCTAACTAGATGCCCAAACCACCTCAACGGGATCCTCTCGATGTGGAGGAGCAGCAGGTCTACTCTGAGCCCCTCCCGGATGACCGAGCTTCTCACCCTATCTCTAAGGGAAAGCCCAGACACCCTGCAGAGAGAACTCATCTCTGCTGCTTGTATCTGTGACTTCACTCTTTCGGTCACTACCCAAAGCTCGTGACCATCGGTAAGGGTTGGAACGTAGATCTACCGGGACATTGAGAGCTCAGCCCTCTGGCTCAGCTCTCTCTTTACTATGACAGATCAGTACAACGCTCTCATCACTGCAGATGCAGCTCTAATCCGCGTATTGATCTTGTGATAGATCTTTCCCTCACTTGTGAACAAGACCCAGAGAGGCCCCGAGACTCCTCCACTTGAGGCAGAACCTGATCACTGACCCCGAGAAAGCATTCTACCCTTTTCTGATTTAAAACCATGGTCTCGGATTTAGATGAGCTGATTTTCATCCTAGCTGCCCATCCCAGTCAGTGACTTGATGCAATTTGCTGGGTTCCTTATATAGGAAACATTATTTCTGATTGGCTTAATGAACTGACCTGAATTGGAATGTTTATTATGTGAAGTGCCTTGAGACGACTCTTGTCGTGATTTGGCGCTATATAAATAAACTTGAATTGAATTGAAATTGAGCTGCTTCAAACTCGGCTGCGAATCGCTCCAGCGAAAGTGGGAGATCATGTTCAGTTTAAGCCAACAGGACCATATCATCTGCAAAAAGCAGAGACCTGATCCTTAGGTCACCAAAACAGATCCCTTCAACACCTTGGTTGTTCTTAGAAATCTTGTCCATAAAAGTTATGAACAGAATCTGTGATAAAGGGCAGCCTTGGCGGAGTCCAACTCTCACCGGAGACGAGCCTGACTTACTGGCGCCAATGCGAACCAAGCTCTGACACCTGTCATACAGGGATCTAACAACCCTTATCAAAGGGCCTAGTACCCCATACTCTGGAAGTACCCCCCACAGGGCCCCACAGGGCCCCCCAGAACGCAGTCAAACACCTTCTTCAAATCCACAAAACACATGTCAATTGGTTAGGCGAACTCCCACGTACCCACCAAGATCCCCTTAAGGGTATAGAGCTGGTCCAGTGTTCCACGGCCAGGACGAAACCACATTGTTCCTCCTGAATCCGAGGTTAGACATTCCGACGGACCTTCTTCTCCAGAACCACTGAATAGACCTTACCAGGGAGGCTCAGAAGTGTGATCCCTCTTTAGTTAGACTACACTCTGCATTCCCCCTTTTTAAATGGGGGGACCACCACCCCAGTCTGCTAATCCAGTTTAACTGCCCCCGATGTCCACGCGATACTGCAGCATCGAGAGCTTTTTGTTACTATTAGCTAAAATCTTCAACCCTGTAACATTCAATCCTGCAATAAAAAAACTGTTAACATCCTTTCAGCGTCAGGCAATGGTACTGTGGACTGCAGCAGCAAGTCCAGAAATGAACACCTTATCCGCATTGATTTGTCTGACAATTTTTCTTGTAAGTACAGCACTAAAATTCAGTCAGTACATTTTGGATAACTCACCACCAACAACCCTAACCCATGATGATTAGTCCTGAAAATCTTTTTTATCCTGAGATACGTGACAGTGACGAAATAAAAATTCTAGTCCGCAACTAACAGCGCAAACAACCTAGAAAACTAACTAGGATTTAGCCTAAACTAGCCAAACACTTCCCCTACTTATGGAAGTGTGTGCATCTTGCACTCCACAACCATAAATAAACCCTTGCTAGCTTGTGCTATCTCTGATTTTGGCTGGACTCCAAGCCTAATGCCCAAAAACCTGGCTTTAGAAACACATCTACATACATTTTTAGATGATAATAAAATCTCTCAATTCAATATTTGTTTGTGGAATCAAATGGTCTTGTTACAGAGTTTAATGTAAAACGACCTAAGAAACAAAGATATTCCTAATTATGTTTGCGGTTTTATGCCACATGTGGGTGAACTTTTTTGTCAGAGGTGCAACTAGTCCTTCATCAGGTGTTCAGAAACATTTGTTTTTGTGTGGTACATTTGTCAGTAAGCTAAAACCCCAAAGTGCACTGAATTCAGAGAATTACTCATTTAAATACTGATATCTCAGTCACATGCCTCATGACAGCACTCCACCAGACTCAAACCACATCTCACCGTATTTCAACTCTGACATTTTTATTCAAAACTGAAAGTGGCTGAAAGTTGAATCTCCCACATAAAATACTTCAGGCACAAGAACATTTATTCTCACACCCTAAGGGTCGGAAACAAATGCTTGGTCAGCCACCCTCCACGTCAGACCCCAGACGCCAAAAGTGCCCTTTTTCTTTACTTATGTGCGAAAAGGGTTTTTGTCCTTTTGTAACTGCAGATTCCAATGCAGCGTAAAACTGTCGTGATTAGATATCCGCTGATGCGGCACAGAACCAGCTCATTTACCCGCACCTAAACCTCACCGTTTCACTATTTATAACCTTCCCCTCTCCCTCATCCTAACCTTAACCCTCTTGCTACCTAAAACGTTACTCTCACTGTGATCAAGCGTTTGTTTCCCATGCATTCTGACTCTGACAGTCAGAGTCTAACTGTCAATTTTCGTATTTGCCGCCCAAGGGGAACGTTAGAACATACCAGCTGGCGAGGGGGAGGTTACACATACCCTCTACTTTTAACCTCCACCGTGGTAGTTGAAACCTCCCCCTCGCGTTGGCTCGGTCCAAACTCGACCAATGACGAGGCGGCTCCCGCCGTTCACTTCATAGAGCCGGCTTTTAGAGCGATCGGCACATCACTAACGTGTTCACTAGCAAGATGGTTAAGGTTAGGATAGGGGTGGGGGAAGGTTAAATAAGAGGATAAGGTTAAGGTGAGGTACAATGAGCTTGTTTGGTGCCCTGGCTGCGGACATCCCATCGCGTCAGTGTAACGCTGCATTGGGATCTGCAGTGAAATAAGGGAAAAACCCCTTTTCGCGCATAAGTAACGAAAAAGGGCACTTTTGGCGTCAGTGGTCTGAGGCGGAGGGTGGCTGACCAAGCGTTTGTTTTTGACGCGCTGGGAGTGAGAACGTGTTGCAACATTTATATTCACATTCAACTATCAGGATACTTCAGGATCTTATTTTCTGCAACTTTTAGCTATCACAGACTTATGGTAACCCTAACGAGCTCCTGGCAGCAGCTTTAACATTCTTTTTACTTTGTATACATATTAAACATAAAAACATTTTTTTTTTTGCCTCGGATTATTTCAAAATTTTGCCCATTGATGTCATTTATATTTATCACAGAAAGTTTTTCTTATTGATGCTCATAGGTGCTGCAAAGTACTGTCCAGTAAATGTCCCACTGACACACACACTAACACAGATACTTTTCAACATTTCTTCAGAGATACATTTTCATTGGTCCTTGTTTATAATTTAGTTCATATCCAATATTTAGCCTCTAAATGTTGAATAAAAATGTGATTATATATTTTTTAATTGTAATAAATTGAAATGTGTTTTTGCAGAAATGTTTAGTTAACGTTGGAGCCAGTAAATCCTACAGGAGAAAACAGAATTTGCTGATCACAGTAAAGTGGAGAGTGGATGGTGTTTAGAGTCAGAAGAAGAAGAAGAAGAAAACAAATGAAAACATATTGGTCATCCTAAGTTCAGCCCCACTGACCGCCCTGAGTGTGGGCCGCTTCACCGCCTCAATGCTCAGGGTCCAAAGTGGTGCTCGGCACAGATCCAGCTTTCTATCCAAATGACCAGCCCTGCCTCACAAAAGAGGACCAGTAGAGTAAGAACATCTCACTTTCTGCCCCCTCGTCTGAGCCCCTTGCAAGCACAGTGCAAAGTTGGCAGAGCGTCACGGATGGCCCCAGTTTGCACCTGCACTGGGGGCTTTAGAGGCTTCTCCCCCCTTCTGGTTCACACACAACCACCAGACCCTATTTGACTCTCAGTAGGGAGGCAGTCAGGTGAACTTACCGTGACTAACGCTTCAGCAAACATTCACTATCTTTATGTGAGTCGTTTAAAATATACGTTTTGACAGTGTTTACTGAGTAAATGCTAATTTAATTCCATTAAAGAAATGACTTCCGCATTTAACGTGAAAATCTTAAACAACAATAAAATCTGTTCTATTACTTTTAATTAATTTAACTGTCTCCTCAGAAAATGTTGCTCTAATCAGTCAAAGTCATTAATAAACGTGGCACCAAAAAACAAAGTTGTTTCCTCTGAGAAAATAAATAAATAAACAAATCAAACCTAAACAAACAAGCAACTGGATGTTGGTGCTCTGCTACTGCACTGCTCTGGGAGCTGTAAACAGAACACACACACACACACACACACACACACACACACACACACACACACACACACACACACACACACACACACACACACACACACACACACACACTTGATTTGATTTCTCAACTTCAAAAGTCCACATTGGACCTTTTTAACAAACGAAAACTGTTTCCCTCCTATTTAGAAAGGAAATAAGTCAGTTGAAAAGCAGAGTCTGACTTCCAGTAACTAAATTTTGTAGAATTTTTATTTATTAATTTGGTCAGATTCAGATTATTTCAAGGGCCGCTGTGTTTTTTTTTCTATTGACCAAAAGGTACCAACAATTGTGTCCATGTCTGTAGATTATATACTGTATATATATATATATATATATATATATATATATATATATATATATATATATATATATATACATATATATGTATATATATACATATATATGTATATATATACATATATATATAGTATATATATACATATATATATGTATATATATACATATATATATATAGACATAAACATACACACACATACATGCATGTATACAAAAGTAACCAAGCACACACGTTTATACTTATATAATTAGCAGAAGTTCCTTCCTTCACCAATTTCTCCAACAAAGACTCACATCGCAAACTCAAGCTTCATCTGCACCACACACACACACACACACACACACACACACACACACACACACACACACACACTTGCCCTGCCACACTGCTTGGACACGGAGGCTGATTTCGCACTTTGGATGAACCTTTCAGAAGAACCGTGGGCTCAGAGGGGGCTGGATTAGAGGCAGGAGCATGTGTGTGTCTTTCCAGACTTCTTTCCGCAAATCAAAAAGATGTGCAGTTTGTTTTAACGGACCAGGATAAACATACCATGAGTGATTGAGAACCTTCTCCAATAAACAGTCAAACTGAGCTTAAACTAGTCCAGTTCCCTACTCAGAAAATAAAAGTGAAGTCTGGCAGTTTAGTTTAAAAAGTAGGATCAGTGGAAAAAAGCTGCTTGTGTGTAATAAGCATGGTGCTTATTCTATATTTATAGTGCAGCTCTTACATTAAATACAGATAAGTTATGATATAGCTGAAGAATGTTTTCCTTCTGAAACTAAAATCTGTTTGCCCCAAGTGAAAGAGCATTTTAAGACCATAGATGATAAATTATTTCACAAATGCAAGAGTAGCAATAAACAAATGTTAACAACTAAGCCTTTGGGTTCCTCCTTGTTCATTTTCTTTTCAAATATTTGATTGTCCATTTATTCAATCTCAACATATTAGTAATTACAAAATTTTCAAAAAATAACCTTTGTCTGTTTCAAAGATAGCAGTGTTGAGGAAATATTTCAATTTAACTTTTTGCAAACAAGATATTTCGTTCTCCCGTGTTACTAGCATGCTGTGATTTCAAGCACAGATTTCATGTTACAAAGATTTCAAACAGACCTGTGATAAGGTAAATTACCAACAAATTAAAAAAAACAATTTGTATGAACTGTGAATGCTGCTTCTACTGAATCATCTTAGTGTCAGATTCACAAAGAAAAGCGGTACTAATGATCTGTTTGTGCAAACACAAACACCTTAATGTGCAGCAGGTTGAAGCCACTGACACCCGTTAGAATCTGACAGGCGAACCTAAAGATTGCCACAGCCGGGACAAAAATGATGGAGAGGAAACATAATTTTGCTCAGAGTGAGCTGCGGTTGTTAATGGATAAAAAATAAAGTTTTAAATTTTAAAATTAGACTGGAGCACTCTGATGTATGTCCATCTTTTCTTTATCCTCTTCTTCATGGTTTGTCTGACCAGTAGAGCTTAACTATGAGAAACAGTCAGAGGATATGGGTTGTGGACTTTTGTCATGCTACGATAGACATAACATATGATAAAATATTACTGTTGGCACTATTGAGATGTTTTATTTTTATAAAATTCTGTTTCGCCATCATGTCCCACCCACCCCCCTCACATTATTTGTCTTCTTCAAGATTCAGATGCCCATGCATCAACTCTGTAGCATCCAATCAGAACCTGATGACAGGTGAAGGATTAACACGGAGTGTGCATGAAGTCTGTGCTTCCCCAGCAGTAAACATGCCTGTGTTCTTCTCCCTCCCAGGGCTGGGTACAAGCATTAATGCGTCAGACATGCTGAAGCTTCAAGGCCTTGGCAAACCCCATAATTTTCCACCTGGAGGTGTTCAGACTTGTGCAGAGAGCTGTCGAACAGTTTTTAAAGCTCTGCTGTTCATAAGGCAGTGCCTTGTCTTGCTATTGGAATTCTTTTTATTTTTAATCAAAAGCAACCGATGTTGTTTTCAATATTATTGTGCAGAAGAATTGGGTGCATGCCAACTATTTGTGCAAAGTCTTATTTATTTGATAGCTTATTTAAAAATATTTATTTCATTTCATTTGAATACAGAGATGAGCACAGCTGAAAAAAACATCAATTTGTTTGTCATGGCCAGTTGTAACTTGCTGTGCTGACACCATTAAAATTTCATCACAACTATTGTCCTTCACAACCTGGACCGTGTCTGAATCTGGCCAAAAGTGAGGTAATAAATAATGTCAGTGACAAATTTCCATATACATTGCTAGCAGCTGTTCGTTTACCTCTACCATTCCTCGGACAGCTGCTACAATATTGTCAGAAAAGGCAGGAAGTCATATTTTCACCATAGCAAGATGGCTGAATGCTACAGATTGTTTTGGTGCTTTCTGGATGCCACTGAGAATGAGTTCACCTCTATGTGATCTCCCCCTTTGTTTACCTCTGACCTCTCTCTCTCTCTCTCTCTCTCTCTCTCTCTCTCTCTCTCTCTCTCACTCTCACAAACACACACACACACACACACACACACACACACGCACGCACACACACACACACACACACACTCGCTCAGTGAGCCAAGAAATGGGTGTCTTGAGCCCTGGGTTGGAAGCAACAATAGCTGGACTGTGCTGTTCTGAATCCCTGTCCTACACAATGGCCGTGTCCATGTTGATTAGTGTGGGGTGGCAGTAGAACCCAGGCTGGCCAGGGCTAATAGCTTATTACACAGTGTAAAATGACAATGTGATCTGGAGAGGTTCCAGTATAACAGTCCAATTAAAGAAGAAAAGAGGAGGGTGTGTAGAAGGGGAGGTGAGGATATCGGGGGCAACAATGAGGGCAATGATGTACATTCCTCTGAGCTTTGGTCTCAACCACCTGTGTTAGGTGTCTGGTTGACTCACACCCTTTTGGGTGGAAAGTATCTTAGTGTGACCCAGTTCTGTCATTCCAGAATACACCTTAAATAAACTCAACACCCTCACAGGCCACATCACCACTTTTTGGCAATGACATGCTAACACAAGGCTGTATGATTGTGGATGTAGTCACTGAAATGAGACACTCTGAATGAATCTCATTTACAATTCATACATACAAAAAATGGTGTGCAGCCATTGACATTAGGCAAGCTGAACAAAATAATCACCTTTATTAGCTATTTCAGCTCACCATATTTCCACATTCGTGGACTGGCAAGTCGCAAAACTGATCGGGCCAATTATAGACCTGCTGAGGCTACGATGGAGTGTGGCTACATTGACCTGCAGACTAAAATCTTTTGCTACTGTTACAGTTGGTCTAGATTTCTAGCCTAGGACTGCCCAGCATGTTTACCTTTTCTTCTCCATGCATACACTGAGGTAATGTCCAGGCACCAATTGGTACTCAGCAGCCTGAGAGAAGTTTACTATTTCTTAGTTTTAATCTAAATCCTATAAAGAAAGCTACAGGCTGCAAAAGCTATTTTCCTAAGAGTTGTGATGGAATCCGAACAAACTGAGGCCAGATGGGGTGAAGTGCAGGTTAACCAGTTACCCACTGGCTTCTTATAGCACCACCCATAGACGGACATTTGGAACCACTGCTCAGTCATGGATGAACTCAGTACATTTCATGAAATTAACTGGAACAAGGGGTATATGTATCTTCAATAATAAATGAAAAATGCAGAATAAATGAGAGTCTTCTTCGTCTTCGTCTTCCTCTGCTTATCCGGGTCCGGGTCGCGGGGGCAGCATCCCAATTAGGGAGCTCCAGGCCGTCCTCTCCCCGGCCACCTCCACCAGCTCCTCCGGCAGGACCCCAAGGCGTTCCCGGACCAGATTGGAGATGTAACCTCTCCAACGTGTCCTGGGTCGACCCGGGGGCCTTCTGCCGGCAGGACATGCCCGAAACACCTCCCCAGGGAGGCGTCCAGGAGGCATCCTGACCAGATGCCCAAACCACCTCAACTGGCTCCTTTCGATCCGGAGGAGCAGCGGTTCTACTCCGAGTCCCTCCCGAATGTCCGAGCTCCTCACCCTATATATATATAAATGAGAGTGAATATTAAAATGGATACCTCGACCCTGCACTCATTCGTGTTGGATTACAGACAGTTCCTTGTAAATATAGCTAGTCATTTCTCAGCAAACCCCGTTTCTTCTGATTCTTATATCCACACATGGAGTACTACCTGTTTTATGTCACCAATTGCCACTAGATCAGGGGTCGGCACCCATTTTCTCATCAAAGAGCCATTATTACCCGTTTTCCACAGTAGAGAAAACACGGAGCCATAGCAGCACCGCATTGTGGGTGGGGTAAGACAGCCGAGAGCTGCTTAAACTGATCACAGCAGGTGACAGCAACCAATACTGTTGGTGCTCGTGCATGTCAAAGTTATCTTTCAGCAGAAGATATTTAATAAAACAATGTGTATAAAATTGATCCAGAAGTTGTAGCCCATCTGTGCCTTCAATATTTTGATATTTTTCACTGTGAGTGGTTTTAATAGCTGAGCAGGTGCCACAAGCATCTACGTATAAAACATGTTTAAACTGTTCAGAATACAAATACAGGCTCTGTCTCATTGGACTGTTGTAATTAAATTTTGTACAGAATGAAACTTTACATTAAACAATGTTGAAAGGTAAGAAAAGGATCCAATCGTTTACAGCACAGGCTCTGGTGTTAATCAAGTTTAATTGTTTCTCTTTGCAACTATCTTCATGAGAAGGTAAAACAGTTAAATGGCAGGGCTCACATTGACCAGACATTTCCCATATTTAACCGTTTATTTTGATGGAGAAAAAATAGAAAGAATTACCCCAACGCATGCAGATGCGCTCACATTTTAATTGTTACGCACATCGCGGAGGTAGCTAAACCAATAAAGCTCAGCGTAGCTCGCTGTCAGCGCACACGTAAGGTGGACAGCGAGCTGAAGATGTGGAGATCGGGGGCTTGGAGCACGTTGCAGAACCAGAGCCCATGTGGGAAGATTCCTCTCATTTATGCGATTGTTCTCCAAACCCTGGGCGTGTCTAGCAAGTGTGGGTCCTTACTCGACTACTTAAACCGGAAGTCAGCGACTCTGAATTCTAGCGGCTCAGTTCTAGCTTCGTTTTTATCCCCGCCCCTAGGTCTAGTCACTTAGCTACCGTGATGGCGGCAAACAGGCTAACGAGCTAACAAGCGCACCAGGAAGGTATCCAGGACACATCCTAATTAGACGCCTGAGCCACCAAAACTGGTTCCTCTCGATGTGGAGGAGCAGCGGGTCTACACCAAGCCCCTCTTGTATGACCGAGCTTCTCACCCTATCTGTAAGGGAGAGCCCAGCCACCCTGTGGAGAAAACTCATTTCGGCTGCTTGTATCAGCGATCTAATTCTTTTGCTCACTACCCATAGCTCGTGTCCATAGGTGAGGGTAGGAACGTAGATCAACTGGTAAATCATGAGCTTTGGTTTCCGGCTCAGCTCTCTCTTCACCACGACAGATCGATACAACGCCCGCATCACTGCAGATGCAGCACCAATCCACCTATCGATCTCGCGCTCCATCCCTCGTGAACAAGACCCCGAGATACTTGAACCCCTCCACTTGGGGCAGGACCTCATCCCTGACCCCGAGAAGGCATTCTACCCTTGTCTGATTTAAGACCACGGTCTCGGATTTAGATGAGCTTATTCACATCCCAGCTGCTTCACACTCGGCTGCGAGCCGATCCAGTGAGAGCTAAAGACCACATTCTGATGAAACCAACAGACCCACATCATCTGCAAAAAGTAGAGACTTAATCCTCAGGCGACCAAAACAGCTTGGCTGCACCTAGAAATCCTGTTCATAAAAGTTATGAACAGAATCGGTGACACAGGGCAGCCTTGGCGGAGTCCAACTCTCACTGGGAATGAGCCCGACACCGGTCATACAGGTATGTAATAGCCTGTATCATAGGGCCTGGTACCCCATACTCCTGAAGTACCCCCCAAAGGGCCCCCCCCCCCGAGGGACGCAGTAGAACACTTCCTCCAAACCTACAAAACACATGTAGACTGGTTGGGCAAACTCCCACGCACCCTCCAGGATCCCCCTAAGGGTATAGAGCTGGTCCGGTGTTCCACGGCCAGGACGAAAACCACGTTGCTTCTCCTCAATCCGAGGATCGACAATCCGCTGGACCATCCTCTCCAGAACCTCGGGGAGAAATAACTTCCATCTGACAAAAGTAGTAATAAATAGAAATTCTATGAAATTTAACCAATGAAAGTCAGACATTGCTTGAAACATGCTTAAACAGAAATATTAAATTAAAATAAACTCATGAAACCGGACTGGGCAAAAATGATGGTACCCTTAACTTCATATTTAGTTGCACAACCTTTTGAGGAAATCGCTGCAATCAAACGATAGATGGTGTGATCTGACTCTGATGCTCCTTAAGCTTGAAATGAACCTTCTTTAGAGGTTTTTTCTGGGCTCTTTTGTTACCACTCAGATTATTTGTCTCTGTGATTTGAAACAACTTGAATGAGCATGTCCCTGTGATCACATAATGTTCAGTCTTTTCTAGGGGTACCATCATTTCTGTTCTGGCCTGTTCCATGAGTTTATTTTTAATTAATTACATGTAGCCTTGTTGAAAAGCAATATTTGACTTTTGGGTTTTGGTTAAATTTCAAAGATTTTTAATTTATTATTACTTTTGTCAGATTAAAGTTATTTCTGTGACCATTTTGGGTTTTTCCATTTACTAAAGGGTACCGACTATTTTGTCCATGTCTGCATATTAATGATATTATCTACCTCTGCCTGTATTCATTTAATGTGGTACTAATGTTCAAATCCTTGTATTCTTTAAGTTCGCCGCTTTCAGAATCCTTTTTCTGCCGTTCGATGTGGGTTGAGTGTAACATGTTTTCTTCCTAAACTCACTGCATTCATTTTGTTTCATTATTTAATTCTCTGAAGAAGCTGTCCAACACCTCAACAGCTTCCATTGCAAAAAAGATTCAATCAACTGTTCTAATGAGTGAAAGAACACGATATCCTGACTAATAGAGAAACAGGTGTGCCATTTCTGTAGCCAAATGCTGTTTTTAGTCATAGAATGTCAGTTTAATGTTCAAGGCTGGAGAAGAGGAACAACAGAAAGGGTTAATGTAATCCATTTCATTGGTGGGGGTCTTTAATAACTAGTCTCTCCCTGCATCTTCATTGGCCCACAGAGTTTCCATTGTAGTGGCCGGTGCAGGTGTAGGACATGCTTTGTTGATCATAATCCCCCTGGCAAGGGGGGAGCTTTGAGTGTGTTTGACGTACCCCACCGGCAGGCCCTTTGCTCCTCGGCCACCAAACAGCCACCGTCTGCAGCAGCCACTCACTGAATCTGACAGGCGGAAAAATAATGAACAACACCTCAACCCGGAGCTGACCTAACTCCAATTCACCAGCTCCACATGAGGGGTAAATGAACCACTTAAGTGAGCTTTCCAAGATCAAATCATACTCCAAACTAGGCTCTCTCGTCACCCCACTATCAACTTCACACTCTTTAACTTTCCCCAACACAAACCATTAAGCTGTTTCCTTATTTCACAGCATCAATCCTATTCTCTGCTGCCTTGTTTTTTTCTTTTTGACAGTTTCATGTATTTATTTCGGTGTTAACAAATGATTTAATTTTAGCGATGAAAGGAGTGTGTAGACCATAAGCACTGATGAAAGTGAACAACTTACAAAACTAGTTGAGAAGAGTGTCCCACTAAAACTAAAACAAGCATCTAAAAACAGGTAAATATAAACTTACTCTTTGTGGTGTATTGTAATTGTATTATCATGTTTACTGTAATCTTTCAATTCTTTGTCAATAATTCCTGGTCTCAAAAGTTCTCGTGTCCTAAAATTAGCCCCAAGCCGGCCACCAACATCCCTGTCCTCGTTTCCCATCAGTCAGGGATCCTTGATAACGTTCATCTTCAGCTCTTCATGTGAAACAGAGACTAACAGTTGCTTCCTGTCCTCTCTCCAAGACATTTCTCATTAGCGAGGCACACCTCTTTCCCTGTTCATTATCAGAGAAACAATCTGAACTGAGGGTCGTGTTGGGTTGCTTAAGGTCATGAACTTACAGTATAGTCACCCATCAGAATAGCTTCATCAGACCTTTGCTTAACCTGCTTCCCAGCCGCCCCGACAATGCCGCTTTTCACATGTCAAACTGACAGAGCTGTGCAAATGCCAAATTAGGACAGGATGTCTGATGTTCTAGATGCAAAAGAAGGTGATCACACAGAGCCTGGGTCAGGGGATCCTCTCTAATTGAGAAGTTCCCATTTGGCAGCAAAGGAGCTCATTCGGCTGACAGTGCTGGTGCAGTCTGCACAGGAGGAGCAGGTGTTTTCAGTCCACCTGGGTCTTCTGGTGGAGGTGTTTCCATCAAGGCTTTCATTCAGATTAGACTGCCTTCAGCTAAAAAGTGATTTTCAGTACATGTATATTTTATATGGAGTTAGTCTGAAGGTCCAGATTTACTAAACCAAACAAACGTTCATTTCTGCAGTGACTCATTTATTTCCCTACAATAACCTTGATGACACAAGTCACAACAAACTGTTGCTCTGTTCTTCCTGATAGGGAAGACGTCTTTCTTCTCATGAAGATCCAAAACAAACAGATTTAATTCGATAGCTACACTTGATGAAAGCATTGTCTTCATTTCACAGCACATCGTTGAACCCTTTCACTGACAGGTTAAACCGTCACACCCCTTCTCAGGTAAAAGCTGCAAAGAAAGCTTGAAACACTTAGATTTGTTGTTATTTATATTATTATAAATATTTGATGTTGTTATACGTTTACCTTTAATTATAAACCATATTGCTCCAAGTGTGTTAATAAAATGGAAGTTAAAAGGCGACCTGAACAAACCAAGTGCCAACTACAGAAAGTAAAAATGAACTCTACTGTTTCATATCCACTGAATCTCCACCAGGGGTGTAAATATCTTCTTTAAAACACATTTCTCCACAGAAACAAAAGATTAATGGCCCCTGCTCAGCGTGGACTAAAGAGGCGCTTAAATCCTATTGGTCGGCTGAGGAGTTATTTCCTCTCTTCAGAGTCCTTAACTGATCCGTGTGGACTGGCATAGGAAGACAACAGCTCTGCTGTTTCAGACATCTCTCTATCGAGACATCTGCTGTTAGCGACATTCTGAGCAAACATCAGCCATTTTTGTTCCTCAGAGCAGCTTTTCCTAGAGCTGATAAATACACTGTAAAACATTTATGTTTTTACAAAATTACAAAAAGTTTGTTTAAGCTTTCATCATGTGTGATATTGTGCAGAATGACTCTAAACAGCAGTGTTACTCAGTAGGAAAATCTGAATTTAAACTGCTTACAAGGTATTTAGTTTTTTAAACTATTTTCTATGCATCTGTTGGACTCACCTGTTGTAAAATATCAGCTCAGATTTAAATAAACTATCTTTTATAAAAGTAAACAATCGTTTATTTTCTCATTTTAACAGGAAAACATCGTCTAAATATCATTTCAGATTTCCTGAGCGTTCTTTTCATTTACCTTTAACTGCTCATGGTTGAAAGCAGCAACATTTCCTCAATGAACATTTTATCAGATAATAAAAAGCTAACTCACGGCGACCCTGTAAAGGGGCCGTGCATTTTCAGATCAGATGGGTACTAAATGACTATGATAACATTCTAAAGCACAGATCACAGCAGGTATCTTACTAAATGAACATATTCTACAAAATGTACCCAAAATTTAAATCTCTGAATTCTAGAGCTAAGCAGATGTTTAGAGCAGTTATAAAATATTCTTGCACATAAAAAGTTTCAGCGTTTTAACCACAAAAAACAATGCAGACATTTTACGAGCTCTACTACGTAGAAATAAACGGATTGTGGCGAAAATATGAGTTTAGAGGAGTGCATTCAGATTAAAGTAAAGGCTGGTCAAACAAACAAAACTCATAGGAGTGATTGGGTTATTTGTTCAAGCTGTTGGTAGAAAATGTTGAGAAAAGACAAACAGTTAACAACAGATCCAAAAAGGTGTTTAATAGATGTCAGACTGGATCCTGACAGGAAACAATATAGCTTTGAAAATGTGCTTCAATATATTTAAGACAGGTTTAGTGAAACTATTCTCGGTGCATTTTATGAACTAGTGTTGGGACAAACGTCTGTTAATATAAATACCATAAATATACACAAACTATCTGTAAAAATTAAAGAATTATAAATGTATCAAATCCACACAAGTGCTATAGCTACGGTTTCAGTCAGCATGGAGGACAGAGAGAAGAGGGCACTCCGACATTGTGGCAGAGCTGTTTTGAGGTAATGGCGGTCTCATGAAGGCAGCTTTGGCTGGTTTCTGTTGGAACATTTCAAACGTTTCAACAGGATTGATTAACTAAATCAATTTAGCAATTAAAGAAAAGAAAATCTTTAAAAACACAGAAAAGCAGAAGGAAATTGTAATTGACATAAATGTATTTGGTGTTCTGACTTGTCTGGGCTGAACAGAACAATCCTACATGTTTCTCTCTGTGGGCTTTTCCACGGATCAGATGTGTCCTAGAGCTCAGTCCCGTCTTTGGGATAAATGAGGCTGTTCACACTGTAGCTGTTGTAAAAGTGTGTGTTAAACTGTCCACTCTGCCCAGGGCCAAACGTGTTGTAGTACACTCCACGGTTGAAATGAAGGCCATCGCTGTGATCTGACGGCCCTGTGTCCTGTCCGCTGTGGCCCGGGTGGTACGAACCCAGGGCGGTTATGTTCCTGTTGGACAGCTCGTTTAGCAGTCCCAGGGACCCCTGTCGGCTGGGGGACCCTGAGCTGAGCGTGGACATGCTGCTGTAAAAGTTATTAAAACAGGGAGTGGCCGTGGTGAGACCTGCCGGAGACGAGGATGTGCTTTTTTGGGTTTCCATCATTGCCTCCATCTTAGGAGAAGAAGGTCCCACGGCCGGGGGATTGTCTGACGTCTTCAGCGAAGTGGAAACGCTGGCTCTGCACTCCTCCACCTTTGTAGCTACAGCTGCTGCTCCTCCGCCAATGCTCGGATCGGATCTCCTTTTTCTTTTCCTGCGGAAATTCCCGTTGTCAAACATCTTTTCACAGTTTGGATCCAACGTCCAATAGTTTCCTTTTCCTATAAACGAATATAGAAACACATATAAATGTTATATCTTTTCACAGATTTTTGATTTTTTTTCTCAATCTTAACCTGACGGGAAGTGTAAAAATGTTTTAAAAAGTTTTAACAATAACAGTAAACAGGCATGCTTAAAACTCTCATTTCTAAGGTTAAAAAAAAAGCTTGTTAGAATGAACATTTGTCCTTTATTTAACCATATAAGCCCTGAAACCTCAGTAATAACTAATGTTAATTAAACTGTAGTTCACTGAAGATCCATAGTTAGGAACATTCTGAAGCTGGTGTTAGTCTGAATATCAGAAATATAATCTATGTGTGAAACTCTTGGAATAGTTTGTAGAGAAAAAACTGTAAATATGAATTATGCAGAAAATAGAAGAAAAAATGTTGTGAAAGCACCAATACTGCTGTGCTGAAGAACTTATTTTTAAACTGAATAAATTAGAAGCCCATAAGGTCAATTCTGCAAAAGGAAAAATTAGGACAGGTAAAAACTGCGGCATCAGTTTGTCCACGCCAAAGGCACCATCTGCTTTTATTTCTTTAGCCATCAGCATGGATGGTGGATGACAGATTATCTAAACATGTATTTATTCTGTTATTTATTTATTCATCTATCTGGAGGTACCTGGATCGTCCTCGTCCCTCGGGACCTTCTTGAAACAGTCGTTCAGAGACAGGTTGTGTCTGATTGAGTTCTGCCAGCCGGCTTTGCTCTTCTTGTAAAAGGGGAAGTTGTCGGCCACGTACTGATAGATCTGACTCAGGGTCAGCTTCCTCTCGTGCGCGTTCTGGATGGCCATGGCGATGAGCGCGGAGTAGGAGTAGGGAGGACGCACCAGCTTCAGCAGCTCCTCCTGGCTGGCGATGGAAAGCCAGCCCAAGTCGGGCCCCACGAATCCAGGTGAGTTGGTTAGGAACTGCCGCTGGGAGCTGTAGGAGGGCGGGATGAACGATGCCGGGTTGTTGCCGTGCAGGTAAGAGGTGGAGGAATTTGCCCCTGGTCCGTTGATCCACAGGTACGGGTTTGGGGAGGAGGTGTAGTCCCCGAGGCCGTAGTTAGCCGCTCTCTGCGCGCCTGGGAGGCTCTGCTGGTGATACATGCTGCTGAAGTTGTCACAGTACACCGCAGCGGCCATGTCCGGGGACTCCTGGGCACCTTTAGGAGGAAGAGAGCCGACGTTCGGGGAGGTGTGGTGCTGGTGATGGGACTGCGGCTCGATGGAGTTCATCACTCCCAGCGGGAAATCCCAGGGGAGCTGAAGCGGTTCGGGTGGCCTGTCCCAGGGATGCGCTGACAACAACAAGTGTTCCACAGGATGTGGGAGTTGGTGGAGCTTTAGAAGTATAAACCCTCAGGAGCAGCCACATCCAGGCTAGATTACTCCCATCAACCAATAAACAGCCACGGGGGTGTGGTCCTCAGTAAGATCTCAGGCTGCTTAGATTCAGATTCTCCTATCTATGCGATCCGGGGATCAGGGGCGGATTTACGGCTGAAAAGGATCTGGGGCTTTGCCCAGGTGAGGGATGGGGGTTTACAATGTGCAAACAATTTGTGTGCGTGTGTGTGTGTGTGTGTGTGTGTGTGTGTGTGTGTGTGTGTGTGTTTTCATTAAAGTAATTAATCTCAACTTTCAAATGTTTCATGATCTGACCTGCTCAAAGCCAACAAAAATCACTAAATTACACCGACAAATTGATATGATGATATAATGTGAAAAAAAGAATCCTCTCCGGAACATTACTTTAAGATCTGAGCCTTGTTTATGCAGTAATTCTCAAGTTTACCATGTTGAACTTTATCTGATTGCTGAAAGAAGTAAAGTATTGTGATTGATTAGTAATTATTAAATTAATTAATTAAATTTGGTTGTTCTACAGTTAAATTGATAAGTGGTTATTAAATGTTTAATAGATCTTTTGCCAGAGCTGTGAAGGTGTCACGTTGCGGGTGTGGATGACAGCAGACCATGTGTGGTGGAGCTTATCAGGAGGCAGGAATGCAGGCACAGATAAAATAAAAGTGGATTTAATGGCAGAGCGGGAACGACAGAACAAAACAACGCTGACAACAAACAACAATGATCCGACAAAGACTCAAACAAGACGGGAGGTATAAATACTCAGGGAAACAATCAGGAACACATGGGTGGATTAACACGGGGCAGGTAAGAACAATAAAGACTAATCAGGCAGGGGAGCGACACAGTCAGGGAGGCAGGGGCAGATTGTGACAGAAGGCTGACGATGGACAAACAGAACCAGACTTGGACTCTTTAGAACAGCTGATGGTTCCCTTTTTTGTAGTAAAGGGACAAATATTACAGATCAGGATATTGAAGTATGTCATCCACTACCTAAGAAAAACAAAAATATGAAGCCAGCTATGATAATCAGATTTGTGAATCGTAAACCAAAAATCTCAGTTACTGCAAGGTAAAGAAAGGCAAGGTAAAAAAAACTTAGTGGTACCAACGTATATGTAAATGAACACCTGACTCGGAAGAATGCCGAAACTGCAAGACAAGCCAGAATGCTGAGAAAACAAGGAAAGATTCAGTCAACATGGTCAAATAACTAAAATATTCATCAAACTGAACAGGTCACAAGAACAGGCAAAGACACTACTCATTAGAGATCTAACAGAACTGGACAAGTATAAAACAGACCAGTGAAGAGAATGATATGCTAATAGTCAAAGTCAGTTTTATTGTCAATTCTGCCACATGTACAGGACATGCAGAGAAATGAAACTACGTTACTCTCAACCTCTCGCTAAAGTACGGGGGAGAGAGAGAGCCGCTGCGTATGCACGCGCCGCCAGCATTTCATTTATGAAAAGGGAACTACATGAGGATAAATTGGGGGAGGGGGAAAAAGGCATTCCAGAGTTACTCCCGACAGGGCGTAGCTTTGCAATACAAAAAAACACCTCAAACATGTAAGCACAAACATCAGCAGTTCACAACATGAGAGCCCAAGAGGAAGGAGGGGGGCTAGGATCCTGTTTCCCCAACGAGAGCAGCCATCTCAAGGCGCTCAGCCACTGTAGCCACAGGTGGGAGGGAGATCTTGGGAGGAGCGCAGAGCACAGTGACTCCTGCAGGTTGATGACCTCGCCAGGCTGAAGTCCACCAATCCAAAGGCGGGCGGGAGGTCGGGTTTTCACAGCATCTGTCTGCATTCCTTCGTGGGGGTTTGTTGTTCACATCTCGAAGGCTGCTATGGCGTCAGATTCGGATAACAAGACTGTTTGGGTCAGGCTGAGATAATTTTCCTCTCTATGCCTTCAGTCTTTAACTGATCATTCCAGTCCTCCAGTGAAGCCAATTTAGGTTTTAAACATCGCCACACCGTCCGGTAGTATCTGGTGTATGAATACGATGATATGAGTCGATGAATTTTGACTAGAAATATACCCCAATTATGTCCGTAGATTGTGAACATTCTTTTACACATGATGCAAATTCAGAATGCCGTGTCTATGACCTTGATGGACTGGACTCTGTGTCAAATTTATGTTCAAATAAAAGAGATACATGTAGATACTTTACAGATACAGAGTTTAATGTGTAGAAACGGCTGGCTCATTTTCTCTTTTTCATTTAAATTGCAGAACTTTGTATTCTGATTTTAGTAAAATTCATGATTATTTGAATGCTTTACAAAACAAATGTACTCTTATAGCTCTGTCTGAGACTCGGCTAACGGATGAAAAAGGAGCAGAATTTCATCTCGAGGGTTATGAACTGTTCAATGTTAATCGAATTAATAAAAGAGGAGGACGGGTTGCTCTATACATTAGGAGAGAGCTGAAATGTAAAACAATTGCATGTATGACTACAGCGATAGAAGATTTTTTAGAATGTTTAACTGTAGAAATTGAAATGAAGAATCAGAAGAATATCATTGTCACACGCATATATAGAACCCCAGGTTCCAGCATTACAGTATTTAACAATAAATTGGAACAATTATTAGTTGGGATTAATGAAAATTAAGTATCTATAAGTTGTGGGGACTTTAATATAAATCATTTGAATGTGTCCAATCATACAAGCAGTTCAGATTTCTTGGATTTGATATGCAGCAAAGGTCTTTACCATTACTGTGGCCAGCCGAATAACTTCTAGTTGTGCCACATTAATAGATAATATTTTTGTAAACATATTGGAAAAACCTGTTAAAAGTGGTCTTTTGATAAATGACACAACTGATCATTTACCTATATTTGTAACTTTCCATTATAAAGTCAAAATAAAAAAACTGCAGTAAAGTTATTCGATTAAGAACTGAGGAAAGATTAAATAAATTTAAGGGTGATCTTGATGAAGAACATTGGGATGACTTCTATAGTTTAAATAATGTAAATAACGCTTATAAATTATTTCTAAAAAAGTATGTATGGTTATATAACAAAAATTGCCCAATAAAGTTATTGAATGACAAAGCAAGAATTAATAATAAACCTTGGATGATGAAGGGTTTATTGAAATCTTGTAAAAGGAAAAATAAGCTTTATCGGGACTTTGTAAAATATCGTACAGTAAATGATGAACAAAAATATAAAGCTTACAAAAATAAGTTGACAACTGTAATAAGACATGCAAAGAGTGATTATTACACAAATCTGATGACAAACAAAAGTAATACCAAAGGAATGTGGAAAGTCATAACCCTCCCACTGTCTTTATGAGTGACCCCGTGAGGAAAGTTGACCATTGAGCAGGACTGATGGTTTATCCCTTGAGGTCCACGTGGCGGGGTGAGGTGGTGCTCACTCCTCACCTCTGCCACATGGACCCAAGGGAAAAACTATCAGCCCTGCTCAATGGTACAGGACTGCTCAAATTGAAGGACTTCTTAACAAACTTTATTTGTTGTTTATAGAGCAAAACACAGTATTTTACCACATGGACTTCAAAGCCTTTTTAACACAAGTAGTGAGACAAGCAGGAGGAAAAATTATTTTAACCAACGCTTTGCTGGAACTACCCTCAAACAAATGTGTGTCTCTGTTACTGGTGTGATACAGTGGAACTCATTAAAAAATAATTTTAAATGTTGTTCAAACATTTACAGGGCGTGGCTGGTCTGTGGGTCTCCGGAGGCAGCAGACAGGTACCGGATAGCCAAGCAGGGTGCAGCAGTGCAGTTGTCGAGGCAAAATCCCGGGCGTGGGAGGAGTTTGGTGAGACCATGGAGAAAGACTATCGATCGGCTCCAAAGAGGTTCTGGCAAACTGTCCGGCGCCTCAGGAGAGGAAGGCAGCAACTCGCTCACACTGTTTACAGTGGGGATGGGGAGCTGCTGACGTCAACTGGGGCTATAGTCGGACGGTGGAAGGAATACTTTGAGGAGCTCCTCAATCCCACCTATGCTCATTCCAAGGAGGAACCAGAGCCGGGAGACCTGGGGATGGACTGTCCAATCTCGGGGGCAGAAGTTGCTGAGGTAGTCAAACAACTACACAGCGGCGGAGCCCCGGGGGCGGATGAGGTTCGTCCTGGGAATCTCAAGGCTATGGATGTTGTAGGGCTGTCATGGTTGACACCAGTGTTGGGCAAGTTACTTCAAAACTGTAATGCATTATTTATTACTTGTTACCCTCATTTTAAAGTAATTCATTACATTACAATATTACTGATTTTAAAATGTAAGGCATTACACTACTTTTGCATTACTTGAAGTAACTTTCACTAAAACAACTTCAATATGAATCTGGTAATGTGACGCTCAGAGAGCTCATGACATATATGTGGAAGGTGATGTGATGTCTGAGCTAGGATTGCTGTTAAAAACAGTCAGATATAATAACAGTGCTTTAAAATGATTGTTCATTAAATAAAAGCAACAACAAACTGTACTCTCAGCACGCTGCCATCTTATATTAACTGAGCAGGAAGTGAGGTGGTGGGGGCTCCAAGCCTATATTTGCCTTGGTCCCCAAATGCCTTGATACGGCCCTGGATGTGGGACTGACTTCTGGGGTGTGTTGTGTGACGGGGTGAGTACTCCCTCTTCTCCACAACATCTTTGTAAGACTGTCATTCCAGGAGAGGGCACTCACCAGCTGTGGGGCATTACCGATCAGCGGCAGCTGCAGATCCTCTAATCAACCGCAGCAGAGCTCTATTTAAGAGGAGAGGGAACCACTTCACATCGCTGGATGATTAACTACTCACGGTAGAATCTTGCCACTCAGTACTAGGTTTTACTTGGTCTCTGCTCAGACATTTGTGCTGTCACAGTTTTTGGATTTATCTGGGTTTTTTTGTGCTTGGATTTTTTGGTGTTTGGACTCAAGTCTGTTTCATCTTCAGGATACTTGGAATTGCTGAACCACAGATGGATGTACCTACCTGGAAGTCACCATAACCCGCCTGGATTACACACTCAAGGTTCACCTCTCCTCCAGCTTCACTTGCCCTCTGCCGCCATCATCTGGCTCCCTCTCCTGGACGTACCCCGTCACACCGTTTGCCCTCCCTGCTGGCTTTGGACTCTTGCCGACTACTTCACACTTGGATATCTCCAGGACACTTTTAGTTAGGGTTAATAAATCATTGTTTGAACTTTCTGCCTTTGTCCTGTGATGGTTCTTCATGTCGTGGGTTAAACACCTTCCCAGGAACATGACAGAATCATCCAGCCAAAACGCTAACCCCACGGAATCATCACTCACCGATTTCAGTTCTAGGTTAACTCAGCAGGAACAGGCCCTGCCGGTCTTATTGGAACACCTCCAGATTGTTAACCAACGATCTCAACAGCTGGAGGCCATGATCCGTCAACTTCAACAGGGCTTGACCCAGCTCCAGGCTCAGGACCCCTCTCAGGAGAGAGCCACCACCTCCCAAGGAAACCTCGCCGTTCCTGAGCTCAATACTGAAGGGGCCGCGGCCGCGGAACCCGCCTATTACCACACCGCCCCTGCGCCTCCTGCTCAGACGTACAGTGGAGAGTTCGAGGAGTGCCACAGTTTTCTCCTCCAGTGTCAGTTGGCGTTTGCACGGTCTCCTGGAGCCTTCCACACTGATGTAAGTCGCATTTCTTATATTGTTGGACTGCTACGAGGAAAAGCATTAAGGTGGGCAGAAGCTAAGAGCCACAACCCTGCCTTTTTGGCAGGCCCCTTGGACGTTTTCCTGGCCGAATTTAAGTTGACTTTTGGCTCTGACATATCCCCTATGGACATAAGCAGGAGGCTGTGGACGCTGTCACAGGGGCAGAGGACGGTGGCAGAGATGACCCTGGATTTTCGTACCCTGGCGGCTCGATCCGCCTGGAACGAGGAGGCCCTCATCGCCGCCTTTACGGAGGCTCTAAACAGCCGCATCAGGAACCAGCTCGCCATGTGCCCGGAACCTCAGTCCCTGGAGGGGCTGATCAAGCTGGCCATCTCCCTCGACAAGAGGCACCGGGAGCTTCACGTGCCCACACCTACACCGGCAACTGGGTCAGTAAGTCATTCCTCGGAGAGTCTTCCCCCGGAGGAACCCATGCAATTAGGAAAGACCAAACTCAGCAAGGAGGAACGTGAACATCGCATGAGGTCAGGTCTTTGCATGTACTGTGGGGGGTCTGGGCATTTTGCCAAAGCCTGCCCGGTTCTGGTAAAAGGGGCGTGCCCACCGGTAATGTCGGGACTACTGGTGGGCAGTCAGAACTCTAAGGGGTCCCGCAGTGTGTTACCTTGTATGTTGTATGCTGATGCTAAACAGTTTCCGGTTGATGCTTTGTTGGATTCAGGTTGTGAACAATCTTTGATTGACACAGAACGAGTACGTCAGTGGGGAATTCCCACGACCCGGCTCTCCACTCCACTCGCGGTGGCGGCTCTGGATGGACGCAGCTTAACCACCATCACGCATCGGACTGTCCCGGTAAAACTCAGGGTGTCGGGAAATCATGTGGAGGAAATAGAGTTTTTTGTTTTTCCCTCCCTACAGACTGCAGTAGTGCTCGGTCACCCTTGGCTCCTCCGCCACAATCCCCAGGTGAACTGGGAGACGGGAAGAGTGGAGGGGTGGAGCCCGAGATGCTCCCAGTCCTGCCTCGGAGCAGCCCCTCCTAATATCAGCGCTTTTAGACCGCCATCAGCCGAGAACATTGACCTGTCTAATGTACCCCAGGAGTATCACGACCTCGCACAGGTATTTAGTAAGGACAGAGCTACTTCTCTTCCTCCACACAGGCCTTTTGACTGTAGCATAGAGCTGCTGCCTGGGGCTCCTCTTCCCAGCAGTCGTCTGTACCACCTCTCCAGACCTGAGCAGGAGAGCATGGAGACCTACATACAGGAATCCCTGGCCGCTGGACTCATTCGAACCTCTTCCTCTCCCCTGGGCGCGGGGTTTTTCTTCGTCCCAAAGAAGGAAGGTACCCTCAGACCTTGCATAGACTATAGAGGACTAAACCAGATCACTGTAAAGAATAAATACCCATTGCCTCTACTCAGCTCGACCTTCGAACCTCTGCAGAACGCACGGGTGTTTAGCCGTCTGGATCTTAGGAACGCGTACCACCTGGTGCGCATCAGGCAAGGGGATGAGTGGAAGACGGCTTTTAAGACTCCTATTGGACATTATGAGTATTTGGTTATGCCTTTTGGGTTGACTAACGCCCCTGCTGTATTCCAGGCGCTTGTGAACTCTGTGTTGGGCGATTTCCTGAATAAGTTTGTAACAGTTTATTTAGATGACATTTTGATTTTTTCAGAGGACTCTGCACAGCATGTGGAACATGTTAGAGCGGTTCTCCAGCGGTTGTTGGAGAATCGCTTATATGTCAAAGCAGAGAAGTGTTTGTTTCATGTCCCACAGGTCAAGTTCCTCGGGTTCATCGTGGAACACGGGAGGCTCAGAGCGGATCCGGAGAAGGTCCGCGGGGTCACGGAGTGGCCCACCCCCTCATCCAGGAAACAGCTGCAGCGCTTCCTGGGATTTGCGAACTTTTACCGGCGCTTCATTAAGGGATACAGCCAGGTAGCCACACCGCTAACTAACTTAACGTCTGTGAAATGCCCATTTGTCTGGTCCCCAGAAGCCGAGGCTGCTTTCCAGGAACTTAAGAGGCACTTCACCGCCGCTCCAGTCCTCCACAGACCCGATCCCCAGAGGCAGTTCGTGCTAGAGGTGGATGCATCTGAGACCGGGGTGGGGGCGGTCCTCTCACAGGTAGCGCCCGAGGACAATAAACTGCACCCGTGTGCCTTTTTCTCCAGGCGGCTGTCCCCGACGGAAAGCCGTTACGACATGGGAGACCGGGAGCTGCTCGCGGTGAAACTCGCCATCGAGGAATGGAGGCATTGGCTGGAAGGAGCGGAACAGCCGTTCCTAATATGGACAGACCACAAGAACTTGATCTATCTGAAAGAAGCCAAACGTCTTAACCCCCGCCAATACAGGTGGTCGTTGTTTTTCTCACGCTTTAATTTTCAGATTTCTTATCGCCCTGGATCAAAGAACACTAAACCCGATGCCTTATCCAGACTGTATGCACCAGACCAAGAACCCGAGCCCGAACCCATCCTTCCTTCGTCGTGTGTGGTAGGTGGGATCACCTGGGAGATCCGGGACAAGGTTTTGGAGGCACTCAAAACCGAGCCCGGACCAGGGGGACCCCCAGGGAGGCTATTCGTTCCTCAGGCGCTTAGGGGGCAGGTTATACATTGGGCACACACAGGAAGGTTTTCCATTCATCCAGGTGTGGGACGCACTATAGCTCTGATACGACGGACCTTCCTGGAAATGTACATAGACATTAAGAACTATATTTCAGCTTGTCATGTGTGCGCTCAGCAAAAGGGAGCCACCGAGCCCCAGCTGGGCTCCTCTGTCCCCTTCCTAATCCATCACGTCCCTGGTCGCATATAGCGCTTGATTTTGTTGTAGGTCTTCCAGAATCTCAGGGCTTCACATGTATCATGTCTGTGGTCGACAGGTTTTCTAAAGCATGTCATTTGGTGCCTCTTAAAGGCCTTCCCTCCTCCACTGTTACTGCCAAACTCCTTGTGAAGCATGTTTTTAGGCTGCATGGTATTCCCACGGAGATTCTGTCTGACCGGGGTCCCCAATTCGTGGCTCGGGTCTGGAAGGAGTTCGCAGAAGCTCTGGGCGCCAAGGTCGCCCTCACCTCCGGCCACCATCCTCAGACTAATGGGCAGTGTGAGCGGTTAAACCAAGAGCTGGGTGCCATGCTGCGTTGTGTCTGCTCCTCCCAGCCCAACACCTGGAGCACACATTTAGCATGGATCGAGTATGCTCACAACTGCCATGTATCCACCTCCACCGGTCAGTCACCATTTGAGGCGTCTCTGGGTTACCAACCCTCACTGTTTCCACAGCAGTCCTCGGCTTCAGTCTCCATCCCGCAGTTTCTCAGGGGGGCCAGACGGGCATGGGCCTCTACCCGGGCGGCTTTGGAGCGCACTGCCGCCAGGAACAAGCAGCTGGCAGACCGACACCGGCGCCCCGCACCGCTGTACTCTCCTGGTTAGAATGTTTGGCTGTCTTCCCGGGACATCCTGCTAAAGGCCTCCTCTAGGAAGCTCACTCCTAGGTTCATCGGCCCCTTCAGGGTCCTGGACACGCCTACTCCCACCACGGTTCGGCTGGACCTCCCCAGGAATATGAAGGTACACCCTGTATTTCACATTTCCTTGGTTAAACCCATTGGTTCCAGTCCTCTTTGCCCTGCTCCTGCGCCTCCGCCGCCGGCCCGGCTCTACAAGGGGGGACTGGTCTACTCAGTCCGGCGGATCCTCGACTCCCGACCCCGTGGTCGTGGGGTCCAGTACCTGGTCGACTGGGAGGGGTACGGCCCAGAGGAACGCTCCTGGGTCCCGCGCTCCTTCATCGTGGACCATTCCCTCATTCGGGACTACGAGGAGTCGGTTGCTAGGACGCCGGGTGGCGTCTGTTGAGGGGGGGGCATTGTTGTGTGACGGGGTGAGTACTCCCTCTTCTCCACAACATCTTTGTAAGACTGTCATTCCAGGAGAGGGCACTCACCAGCTGTGGGGCATTACCGATCAGCGGCAGCTGCAGATCCTCTAATCAACCGCAGCAGAGCTCTATTTAAGAGGAGAGGGAACCACTTCACATCGCTGGATGATTAACTACTCACGGTAGAATCTTGCCACTCAGTACTAGGTTTTACTTGGTCTCTGCTCAGACATTTGTGCTGTCACAGTTTTTGGATTTATCTGGGTTTTTTTGTGCTTGGATTTTTTGGTGTTTGGACTCAAGTCTGTTTCATCTTCAGGATACTTGGAATTGCTGAACCACAGATGGATGTACCTACCTGGAAGTCACCATAACCTGCCTGGATTACACACTCAAGGTTCACCTCTCCTCCAGCTTCACTTGCCCTCTGCCGCCATCATCTGGCTCCCTCTCCTGGACGTACCCCGTCACACCGTTTGCCCTCCCTGCTGGTTTTGGACTCTTGCAGACTACTTCACACTTGGATATCTCCAGGACACTTTTAGTTAGGGTTAATAAATCATTGTTTGAACTTTCTGCCTTTGTCCTGTGATGGTTCTTCATGTCGTGGGTTAAACACCTTCCCAGGAACATGACAGGGTGATCTGATTCTATCACATGTATAAATATTAAATGCTTATATATTATTGCTTTTCACTGGTAAAAATGTGTATTGGGGATAAATCTACCTACTTTTTTCTTTTTTTCTTGATTTTATTTGAATAATGTCTTGCCCTTTCTCTCTCTAACCTTCCTGCATGCTGCATGTTTTCTCCGTCTTCCAGAAAAACTGTTTCCTAGACTTGCTACTTTCTAACGATCAGCCAAAGGGATCTTCACATGCGCGGCGCTCCAGCAGTAATGAGTTAAAATCACCGGGGCACAGATTATGAACTCAGCTGAGGTAAAGCACGTCAGAAAAGCACAAAATACCAGAGAATATGCGCTGATATGAACGATCGCAAGTGAATTATTTTGTTTTAGTGGAGCGATTTTGTGAATGTTACAGTGGCCGCGGGCAGATGCAGCTGGAGTAGTTGAGCCGGTACCGCTACGTCCTCTCTGCCCGCAAAGCTGAGTCCATAAATGACGTAATATATGCAGATACTGGATCTTTCTTCGGGTTTCCCGCAATTTGAATTTTTAAGGAACACATCTTGATTCTGGGTTTAAAAATGCATTGAAATTACTGCATTACTGACAATTGTACCGAGTAAATATTACCATTTTCTTTCCCTGTAATGCCTTACATTACCACATTACAGCAAAAAGCAATGCATTACAGTAATTAATTACTTTTGTACCGCATTACTCCCAACACTGGTTGACACGTCACTGCAACATTGCGTGGTCATCGGGGGCAGTTCCTGTGGAGTGGCAGACTGGGGTGGTGGTCCCCATCTTTAAGAAGGGTGACCTGAGAGTGTGTTCCAACTATGGGGGGATCACACTCCTCAGCGTCCCTGGAAAGGTCTACTCCAAGGCACTGGAGAGGAGGGTCCGATCGATAGTTGAATCTCAGATTGAGGAGGAGCAATGTGGTTTTCGTCCTGGCCGTGGAACTGTGGACCAGCTCTATACCCTTGCAAGGGTGATGGAGGGGGCATGGGAGTTTGCCCAACCAATCCACATGTGTTGTGTGGATTTGGAGAAGGCTTATGACCGTGTCCCCACGGGCACCCTGTGGGGGACGCTCCAGGAGTATGGGGTGGGTGGCTTTCTGTTAAGGGCCATTCAGTCCCTTTACCAGAGGAGCATGAGTTTGGTCCACATAGCCGGTAGTAAGTCGGACCTGTTCCCGGTGAGGGTTGGACTCCGTCAGGGCTGCCCTTTGTCATCAGTTCTGTTCATTACCTTTATGGACAGAATTTCTAGGCGCAGCTGTGGTGTGGAGTGTGTCGAGTTTGGTGGCAGGAGAATCTCGTCTCTGCTTTTTGCGGATGATGTGGTCCTCCTAGCTTCATCCAGCTCTGACCTTCAGCTCTTGCTGGGTAGGTTCGCGGCCGAGTGTGAAGCGGCTGGGATGAGGGTCAGCACCTCCAAATCTGAGACCATGGTTCTCGACCGGAAAAGGATGGCTTGCAAACTCCAGGTCGGGACAGAGGTCCTACCTCAAGTGGAGGAGTTCACGAGTGAGGGTAGGAGGGATCGGGAGATCGGCAGGCAGATTGGTTCGGCGTCTGCAGTGATGCGGACACTGAGCCGATCTGTCGTGGTGAAGAGGGAGCTGAGCCAGAAAGCCAGGCTCTCGATTTACCGGTCCATCTACATCCCAATCCTCACCTATTGTCATGAGCTTTGGGTAATGACCGAAAGAACGAGATCGCGGATACAAGCGGCCGAAATGAGTTTCCTCCGTAGGGTGGTCGGGCTCAGCCTTAGCGATAGGGTGAGGAGCTCGGACATTCAGGAGGGACTCGGAGTAGAACCACTGCTCCTCCGGATCGAAAGGAGTCAGCTGAGGTGGTTTGGGCATCTGGTCAGGTTGCCTCCTAGACGCCTCCCCAGGGAGGTGTTTCGGTCATGTCCTGCCGGCAGGAGGCCCCCGGGTCGACCCAGGACACGTTGGAGAGGTTACATCTCTAGTCTGGTCCGGGAACGCCTTGGGGTCCTGCCGGAGGAGGTGGTGGAGGTGGCCGGGGAGAGGACGGTCTGGAGCTCCCAAGTTGGGATGCTGCCCCCGCGACCCGGACCCGGACCCGGATAAGCGGAGGAAGACGACGACGACATTCAAACACTTTTGAATTTAAGTATCAGTATAAGCAGAAGGTACTCAAGTTGTATAAAAAAGAATGTGACAAATGTTAACAAATATTCTTGCACGGAAAGGAAAAATATACAGTTGAGACTAACACTGGTAACTCTGTTGAGGTTTGAAGAGTAATTGTGTTTCATTGTATACGGGCACTGGTCAGTCTGCTAAGTTTGATGCAATACTGAAGAATGAAAAGGTGGGAGATCATACGAATGTTTCTTCATCTCACTCCTGTTCTATTGTCATGGAAAGTATTATTGTTATGTTAAATTGTTGTGGCATTATTTTTTTCTTTTTTACATTGTTATGAAAATAGAATAAATGTTTTAATAAAAAATATAGGAGAACAAAATTGTAATTATGTTTAACGGTGTGGAACACTGAAAGAATATTGATCCATGATCCCCACAGATGTCTCTTCATGGTTTGGCACACACGTGGTCCGCGGATTGTTCATGTCAAGTGCCTGGATGAGCACGAACAGGGCTGCTGCAGCAGACAGCAGTATTTGGAGTCTTGATTCCTGAAATTTGGACATCTGGCTTCGGATTGGATAACAGTAAAGCAACTTTATAACTCTGATTGCTCTGCGAGATTGATGTTTTTATCTCCATAAACAACAAAAGTCTGCAAGATTTTCTGCTGTGTGGTTGAGTTGTTAATTGCTAATAGGGGTTGTATGAACTAGTCGACTAGTCGACTTCACTGCTCTGTAGTGACTTTTTATGCCTTTCAGCGACTAGTCGCTGTTACGTGATAATGACAAAATGGAGTCTGCGGAAAACACAGCAGGTGACAAGCCGGGTGGGTCATTGCCGCAAACTAGCAGAAATGTTTCAGTTGTGTGGAAATACTTCACTAAAGATGAATCTTCTAATTCTGTAACATGTAAAATCTGCATGTCTGTTCTAAAATACAACAAAAATACAAGTGCTATGCACATGCATTTGAAAAGGCATCCGCTAATGCTAGCTGAGGAGGGACAACCCAAGTCGCATGTTCAGCAGTCAATCAGCGCTTTCACCAAACGTCCAGCTGTAACAGAAAGACGACGGCAGCAAATCACCAATTTGTTGGTGGATTTTATCGTCAAAGACATCAGACCATTAGCTGCAGTCCACGAGACGGCTTCAGAGACCTACTGAATTTTTTCGAACCAGGTTACAACGTCCCATCCTACAACACACTGTGGAACACCATTGCACACCAGTATGACAACCTGCGTGAAAATATTAGTGAAGAAATGAAAGGCCAGAGTGTTTCGCTAACAACTGATCTGTGGACATCTTCCACCATGGAGCCGTATATTACGGTAACTGCTCACTACGTTACCGATTCATGGCAGCTGAAGGCCCGGGTGCTCTGTACCGCCATGATGCCAGAGAGGCACACGGCTGTAAACATTGCTGATCGGCTGTCTTAAAATAATCAGTGAATGGGGAATACAGGTGTTTTGCACAGTCCACGATAATGCCAGTAACATGAATCTAGCCATGGAGCTATGCGAGATGTTTCCACATGATCTGGGCTGCACCGGACACACACTGCAGCTGGCAGTTAAAGCTGGATTAGTTTAACCTGAGGTGGTGAAAGCTGTCGATGCAGCAAGAAGAGTTGTCAGCCACTTTCGCCACTCTTCACTTGCATCTTGCGCTCTGAAGCAGCGTCAGGAACAGCTTGGCGTAAAATCCAACAAACTCCAGACTGACTGTCCTGTTCGGTGGAATTCCACTTTTGTCATGCTCCAGCGGCTGTTCGAGCAGAGGATCGCGGTCCAGTCCGTACTTGCAGATGAAGCGGTCACAAAGTCAAGCGTCCAGAAGTCACTTGCCATGAGAGCCTCCCAGTGGGAGCTTGTGGAACAGCTGATTCCTGTGCTGCAACCTCTGGCTAAGGCTACTGAAATAATGTGTGGCGAGTTGCACGTTGGGCTCTCTTTCATTTATCCAGTGATTTTCAACATGATCAGCAGCACTCTGTGTGTTGAAGAGTCTGACCTGGCAGCTGTACGCACTTTCAAAAACACGGTCCGACAACAGCTGGAAACGCGCTTCAAACTGAGGTCTGAGGATCTGACCGAATCTATCCCGATAGTTGCCTGCATGTTAGACCCTCGCTTCAAACATCTTCAGTTCATCCCGCAGAATAAAAGAGAGGAAGCCCAGAGACACCTGGACGTCCTGCTACAAAACGGAGAGCCGCCTGCAGCAACAGGTAGGTCCACTGAACTATAATACGCTCATATTATTCAGATGCATGCAGCATAGGTAATTTTAAACTTATCATTTTAGGTGAAGCTCAAGCCGAGGACACAACTGATGCCCAAATTGAGCCGATGACTGGGAAAAAAGCCAGACTCGAGGAAGACTTTGTGCAACTTTTTGGACCGCATTATCAAAGTGACAGGAGATCAACTCACTGCTCCACTGCAGCTGAAGAAATCCGGGATTATTTTTCAACACCACACATTCCCACCATGGACAATCCACTCCAGTGGTGGTCCCGCAACCAGGATAGATTTCCCCATTTGGCAAAGCTAAGCAAAAGCTATTTGGCTGTTCCAGCTACCAGCACCCCGAGCGAGAGGATTTTTTCACTTGCCGGGAATACGATCACCCGACAGCGGGCGAGCCTTCATCCTGATCATGTGGATGCACTAATTTTCTTGCACGCAAACCAGGATCAAAAACAAATGACCAAACAGACTGTCGGCAGCGAGTAAACATACGTTTTTTGTGGACTTTTTTTTTAGGAGTTTTTATTTTGCGCACTTAATTTTACATGTTACACAAGAGTTACATGATTATTGTTACTGATTAGCAGCAATAAGCCTGCTTGTTCTCTTTTATGCTCTGCATTCAAGAATGTTTTTGAAGCTGAGTGTTGTCAGCATTTGCAATAAGGGTTGCCAATAAAGCCTAAGTGTTCTAAAGCTGTCCTGTCTACTGCGTTTATGCTACACATTCTCACACCCAAGCATAAAAAATGACGCGGTGTGACCAAGCGTTTGTCTCCAAAAGAAGGGAGCTCCTGCGCTCTCCGGTCACCAACCGCCGCTTCCGGTGTATGACGTCATCAACGACTAGTCGAAGTCGACTCGACTTTCATTACTTGACTGTCGACTTGAAAAAAAATAAAGTCGTGCAGGCCCTAATTGCTAATGGTTAGCATTTGCTATATGAGATGTTCCTTGATGCAAAAACAACAGCCTTCCCCATTGCGAGCCAAGATTGGTGAGTCCAAACAACCATCAGACTATTTGAATCCTAGAGCAATGGTCCGCAAATGGTGGCCCGCGGCCACGTCCAGCCTGCAAGCCCTCCCTTTGTGGCACCCAAACCCTGCGCTTTATTATTTTCATAATTTCATTATTGTTTCTCCTGGAAGTGCTCAGTCAGACCGAGTGCTGTGATGTTTGGAGATCTGGTCTTGGGGAGGGAGCGGGGTCAGTGACGACGGCTGCAGCGTAATCATCTGTCTCTTTTATTTAGGGACACGGAGAAGTTAAAAGGAGAGAGAAGTAGAAGATAGAAGTTCTTGTTCCACGTTATTCTTTTGTGTCATGATGATAAACTGATGTTAAATTCAGCTTAAAGAGAAACTGGAAGGAAGCTTTGGTTCATTTTAAGTTACAGGAGGTCCTGTTTCCTGTCTGCTCCTCCAGAGACAGCATGGACATGAGGGTTACATGGTGAGGGTCCCACAGGTTAGTGCAGTCACACAGCTGAGCTGGAGGGGGACAGGTGTTGTCCTGCTTTATATTGCAAGCTTGTGTGTTATGTGCTTTACAGCCAGCGATCCAAACAGCAGCAGCAGCTGCTGCACATAAAAAGAGTATTGTAGGCTGCACACTGACATCGGGAGGAAGGGTGGCCCGAGAGGTGAGTTACTGGATGTCAAGACCACAAGAACCCAAAGAGTCGTAGCCCCCTTTCAATTCAGCTTTCACCGGCCATGAGATTCACTCAGGGCCTGCAGGCTGGATGTCTGTCTGAGGTGAGGAGTGGCTCTTAAAAGAGCCGTTGTGTCTGTAAGCACTTGCAGCGAAGCAGAGAGTCTGACTTGTCAAAAGTGAAGATGGTTTCAAAATGCTTTTTCCACCAATTTGGCTGAATCGGAAGATAGCTGGAAACTGAATTAATCTGGAAGTCATTCCTGTTTTATTAAAATAATTGTTTACAAATGTACTGGAACTGTTTGTGTTGTTGTTTTTCTTCGGGCCAATAAGGGGCACAGGTTCATATAGTTTAAGTTTACCATGTTAAAACAGCTTGTACTTAGAAAAAGTGTGGCAGGAAGTTGCTTTTCCCAAGAGTGAAGTGAGGCATGGCGTGTTCCCTTTTAATCAGTGGCCATCCACTCCATTATATTCCTTTGAGTGGCAATATGAGTAAGTTCTTTTTTTGTGTTTACTGTTAGACAAAGTATTTAATGTTACTGAATTAATTTGACATGTTTGGTGTGCTTTACATGCAAATAGAAAAGTGTAATTTAAGATAATGCTGATGTGATCGCTAAAGAAAGGTTAACCCTTTATTGTAAAGTAAATGGAAATGTTTGATTTAAGTGGATTTTATACTTTATACACTGAGATTTTTCTGTGTTTTATATAATTTCAGTTTCACACTTTTTTGCAATAAATCCTGTTCAAATACAACATGTGCCTGTTCCTTGGAGGAAGTGATGCGAGTGAGAGTTTAGCTGGCTGTGAATCTCAATATAGGACTCTGGGTCACATTGGGTGCAACAGTACAGTGAAATCATAGCATTTGCCGAGGGATTCGAGTGGCGTTCTATCCAACCATGAAGGAAGCAGAGGCTGAATGTCAAAAAGTGGAAACAAAGTCAACTCACTACAGAAGGTCCTCAAAATCTTCAGGAAGACTGACCGTTAGATCAACTGCAGCATGTTCAAGCAGGTCATCTGCATCAAGCCGAGCCAGTATGGCAGCAGCACGGGCACAAGCAGAAGTGCAAGCAGCAAAAGCACGATTAGTCTACGCTGAGAAGGAGATGAGCATTAAAATAGAAAAAGCTTGTCTAGAAGCTACTCTCAACATGATAAATCTCCAAAAAGAGGCTGATGCAGCCATGGCCAAAGCAGAGGTAATGGAGGCAGCAGTAGCTCAATTTGACAAAGCTGAGTCACTGGAAGCGCTGTCATTTTTACCCCTACAAAAAACCACAGAAAAATAAGTGAGTGCATAATTATACACAACTACACTGATCTGGCTCAAGACAATACATTGAAACACAAAAGTGGACAATGGTAGGGTCAAACTTTAGGGAAGACCACAATGTTAGCTTCCCACCATTCTCAGTTTTTGTTGAATTTGTGAAACAGCAAGCAAAAGCAAGGAATGATCCAAGTTTCACCACTCTTTCAAAACAGCTCTCTCCTATGCCAACAACATATCCAGCCAATGAAAAGAAAAGCCAGCGGGCAACTACAACCAAAAGCCATCAGTAACTGTGCATAAGATGGACATATCTTCAGAGGGATCCAAAGCAAAAGAACCAGATGAAGACATTAAAAAACAATGTCCCATACATCACAAACCCCACCCAGTCAAAAGATGCAGGGGTTTCAGAACTATGCTGCTTGATGATAGGAATAAGTAGCTCAGAGAGAACAGCATCTGTTATCGCTGCCTTGCTTCCACCAGCTACGTAGCCAAGGACGGGGCAGTCAAGATTAAATGTGAAAAGTGCAACAGTGAAAGACACCTGGCCCCACACCACAAATGCCCAAGCCACCCCTATCACCTGCAGAGCACGGCAGGGAGCAAGCAAACCCACAGGAGCAAGATGCTACTGCTACTTGCACAGAGGTATGTGGAAAGAAAATCACTGGGAAATCCTGTTCTAAGATCTGCTCGGTGCATGTCTATCCCAAAGGTCAGTGAGAAAACGTCAGGAGGATGTGCGCAATAATCGACTATCAAAGCAATCAGTCACTTGCAAAAACAGAGTTTTGTGACATATTTGACATACAAACCACAACGGAGCCATGCACGCTGAAAACTTGTAGTGGTGTAACATAAGTTACTAGTAGAAGAGCATGTGACTACATGGTCGAGTCATTAGATGGAAAAATGAGTTTTCCTCTCGCCACTCTCCTTGAGTGCAATGCCATCCCCAACAACAGGTAAGAGGTGCCCACTGCAGAAGCAGCTTTACATCACCCTCATCTGAAAACAATAGCTGCTGAGATGCCACCTCTCGACCCCAATGCAGATATTCTGTTGCTAATTGGGCGAAACCTGCTGAGAGTTCACAAAGTGAGGGAGTAAATTAATGGCAGAGACAATGAACCATTTGCGCAGAAGCTAGACCTTGGCTGGATTACTGTTGGCGAGGTTTGTCTTGGCAACGCTCACAAACCAAGTAACGTGAATATGCTGAAAACTCGTATATTGGACAATGGCTGCTGACCAAGCTATATCATTCCATGTGACAGTCACCTCAATGTAAAGGAGGACTTCAGTCTGCGTCAGACCAAAACCATTTCCACTCGTCCGCCACCGGCTTACCCACACCAAAGGCCTACAGCTGAGAATCCAGGAGAGACTGTGTTTCATCAAGCCAGTAACGACTACCACTTTGCTCATTCAGTTGAGGACATGATCTTTCTGAAAAAGATGTAAGGACACTTTAAAGACTACACCAACAGCTGGGTTGCTCCACTCTCGTTCCGAACCCCCACACGCAAGCTCCCGAATAACCGGTCCAGTGTCTATCAGCGGCTTATGTCTTTACGACGTATGCTTGACAAGAAACCAGAAATTAAAACACACTTTGTAGAGTTCATGCAGAGAATGCTTGACAACCAGCATGCAGAGCTCGTACCACCTCACAACAAAGACATAGAGAACTGGTATCTCCCAATGTTTGGTTTTGTATCATCCACAAAAGCCAGGGAAGATACATGTGGTGTTTGATTCCAGCGCACAGTTTGATGGAGTGTCCCTCAGTGATGTACTGCTGTCTGGCCCAGACTTGAACAACACACTTTTAGACCTGTTGGTTCGCTTCAGGAAAGAACCAGTTGCCATCACAGCTGACATTGATTGAGCAAATGTTTTACTGCTTTGTAGTCCAAGAAAAATCACAGAGACTACCTCCGCTTTCTGTGGTACAAAGACAACGACCTTGCCAAAGATAATGTAGACTTCCAAATGAGGGTGCATGTCTTTGGTAACAGTCCCTCTCCGGCAGTGGTAATCTATGGGCTGAGACTAGCAGCAAGTGAGGCCGAAAGTGAATGTGGAATTGATGCCCCAAACTTCATAGAGCAATACTTCTATGTTGATGATGCATTAAAGTCTTTCCCAAACACAACCACAGCTGATGCTGTAGATGTCCTACAGAGGGCTCAGAAAATGCTTGCCCTCTCAAACCTATGTCTTCACAAGATCACTTTCAATGAAGTGGAAGTTGTGAATGCATTCCCTCCTGAGGATAGGGCCAAAGAAATCAAAGATCTGGACTTTACAAAAGTTTGGGGGTGAGTTGGAACCCCACAACAGACACGTTCACATTCCATGTTCCACATGAGCAGAAGCACTTCACTCAATGTGGTGTGCTCTCAACCATAAACAGCTTGTTTGACCCTCTTGGTTTGCTTGCACCTGTAACCATCAAAGGCAGATTTCTTCTCAGGGAGCTCTCCAGCATCAACCTTGAGTGGGACAGTTCCTTACCTCAAGACATGTACGAGGACTGGAGAAGGTGGCAGAATTCACTAAAACGTCTCACAAATCTACACATTCCCCACACCTATGTCAAAATTTCCATCTCACAAGCTACCTTCATTGAACTCTGTGTGTTAACAGATGCGTCGGTGAAAGCCATCGCTGCAGGAGCATAGCTGAAGGTCATGCATGGAGATGGGCACAGTGAAGTTGGTTTCGTCATGGGTAAAGCCAAACTGGCTCCTGTACCAGAGTCTACATTCCACGATTAGAGCTCTGCGCTGCAGTGCTTACTGTGGAGATGTCAGAGCTTCTCAAAGAAGAACTCAAAGTTAAGATTGACATGACAATGTTTTACACCGATAGTAAAATGGTGTTAGGATATCAGCAATCAAAGCAGAGCATTTCATGCATATGTGAACAATCGTGTACAGAGAATCAAGCGGTAAGTTGACTTACTTTTAAACTTGAAAATTGTCCCCGAAGTAGCTGCCTGCTTCTGATCCGCCGGCCCTTTGAAAATACCGTGGTGTATTCTGAGTAATTTTTGACCAAGGCTAGGCTACAAGACACCTCCCATGTATACTCACTCAGCTAGCTAAACGGCTAACAAACTGAGAACACACGCCTCGGTAGAACATGAACATTGGAACACGTCTTGGCGGCTCCCGATGACGTATCTCCTAGGCAACCGGGGCAGGGCCAAGACATCAAGGCAAGGTTCCTTGGCATTGAGAAACACCCCTGGTGTGTTCCCTTTCAATCTGAAGCCATCCACTAAATTATATCTAGTGATTGGTAGATGAAGCCTCATGAAGCATTTCAGCACATTCCCCAAATAGTATTGATACTGTTGACACAGTGCTGCTGTTTTGCTCTATAATGACACCTACTGGACTTTAAATATCATTGCAGGCAACATACTGGAGACACAACAGACACTGATTCAATGACCTAATCATTCTTGTATACACTGTAAGCTATTGTAGGCCTACTTCATATAGTATTACTTTAAACTTCAAAATTTAAAATATATACACCTCAAAATATTCTGTGAATGATACCAAGTGACAATTAAAGTGGCAGTGTTTTGAATGTGATATTACCCATTTCAGTGTCATTGACTCAAAAGTTGTTTTTTTTTTGTTTTTTTATAAATTTTTATTCAGAAAAATAAGTTTATCCAATGTGTTGGCATTTAGTCTATTACGTTTTTGGACACTATTACACCAGCTTTCGAAAACACGCGTTCACAGGGCACAGAAGAAGCTGGGGTACACAAAAACTGTAAAGCCAGGTGGAAAAGGTTTGGGTAGGATGTCTTCCGGTTCCCCCAGTATGTTAATGGATTTTCTTGTCTTGAAATGATTCACTCTGCTAAGTAGCGCTGGACCTGAGCGATAGAGTCAGCTGTTGCATTGGTGGTTTGTCTGCCAACCTCTTGATCAAGCTGCTGCCACAGATTATCTGAAATAATAAAAAAATGCATAGAAGTTTTACTTTTTGTCTTCTACGCTGTATTAATATACATTAGCAACAAAACAAATGTGAAAATAAGCTGATAATACTGAACAACTTGCCTGAAGTGGGTAACTGCTCTGACGAAGGTCCAGGCTGTGGCTCAGATGTTGTGTGACCAATTACTGCAGCACACTCCATTTTCAGACGATTGACAGCCTCACTACACTTGGAGGAACTACGAAATCCGAGTGTTTTAAATCTGGGCTCTAAAAGTGTTGATAGGGTCAACACACTTAATGACTCCAGGTTAGAAGCAGTGTCTGTGACGCGACGTCTAAGTTGGTCATGGAGATGTGTGGCCATGGACGTAATTTTGACTTTAGAAGTGGGGGGGGGGGGGGATACCTTTACAGTATGCTCTAATGGGAAACAGGCTTAAACACAAACGGTTGTTTTCCGCTTGGTCCTAGAGCTCAACCAGTGTCAATTCAATATAGCGTAATGTTATTTTTGGATGGTAAAAAGTGCAGGGGTCAAAACATGACTTTAGAAAAAGTGGGGGGGACATGTCCCTCCTGCCCCCCCCCCCCCCCCCCCCCCCCCAAAAAAAAAAATTACGTCCATGTGTGTGGCTGCTTGTGTGTGTAGATGTAAAGAGTTCCGCTCAAGTGCACAAATTAGCATTTTCATCATCGGGATGACCTTTGATCCTGAAACTCTCCTCTCCTCAGACAACTCCACTGTGGCCTGATGGAAAGGGGCCAGCACAAGAAGTGCTTCCCTTAAGATGTTAACTCATCAGCTGTGAGTGGAGTTAAATCTGTTTGGAGAGAGGCAAGAGATACCCACACTGGTTCTTTCTCATCATGTAGCCGTGACAGCATCTGATATGTGCTGTTCCAACGTGCTGGTACCTCAGTGACAAGTTTCAAGGTGGGCCGTCCCATCTGTTGCTGCACTTGAGCTAGCTTCTCTTTTGCTGTGGTGCTGGATCTGAAGAACGACACGATTTGCCTAGATTTGTGTCTTATGGATGAAAGTTCAGGGATCTGATCACAGGATATTTTGACTATTAAATTTAGTTTGTGTGCAAAATGCAGATTGAATGTCGAATATGAAGAGTTCGTGTTGCTGCCATCATGTTTGGTGCTGCGTCGGTCACAAGACACCTTCCCTTATTTGTTATGGCCCAGTCGTCCATCATGCCCCTTTTGACTTGGGCCAGATGGTCAGCAGTGTGACTTTGTGGAAAGTGTTTGACTCCCAACACAGATGTACACAACTGCATATTATCACTGATGTAGTGACAGGTAAGAGCTAAGTAAGCCTCCATGTTCACGGAGGTCCACATGTCAGCTGTTATACGCACTGCCACAGCTTGCTGTACTTCCCTTTTTACTCGTTCGAGTTCCTCCGCATGTCTTTTGGCCATCATTTCCTTAACCGTCTGAAAATGAATCAAAATCAAATCAGTCTAGTACTTAACACATTAATTAGACCACCTGTCATTAAAGCAAGAAAAACATCCAGCTATGAAGTTCTCTGTGTTTTGCCCTGTTGAGTAGAAGGTAGGAATTTAAAACTGAATCCAGTTTTATACCCAAATGTGAGCTGGCACACCGGACAGAAATTATTCAAGCATGCATGATATTTGAATCACAAGTGTTTATTTTTGTTTGCTGTGTCATAAACCTTAAATCAGACGATGGTCTAATACATTTGTTAAGCACTGTATATATTACATGAGTAACAGCAGCTATCTGAGACATTGTCTATACAAACCTTTCTGGTTGGCAAAGCGTAAGATGGATCAAAGACCTGAATCAAGCCCCTGAACCCCTCACTCTCCACAATGCTCAGGGGTTGGCAGTCCTTTATAATAAAATTCAGGACTGCTTGGTCCAGAGCAATCTTCCTAGATTCAAGATTTCAAAATAATAAAACATATATTAGTAAAACAGTTGTGAGAAAGCACGCCCAGTGTCTATATAGGTCTACCCGTGTTCGTTCTTGGTGTATTTGCTTCCTCTTCGTTTTCATGCTTGACTCTGTAATGTCTCAGCATTGAGGAAGTGCTCTTATTTGCATAAGACAACTCCGCTGAGCAGATGTGACATTGAACCTAAATAAAATTAAATAAATAATTTACACTGAGAGTCAGTCACATTGCTGTTTTCAACTCTGACAGATGCGCTGAAAGAAGGAAAGACAAACACGTACCTTATTTGCAGTTAAAAGATCAAAATGATCCCACACAGCAGAAACTTTTCTTTTTCTCTCTGGCTCCATTTTCTTGATGTAGAGAGGGATGTCTGTTTTACCTTTGAAATGGTAATTTTCTTCTTTTCATGGCGACTCATCCCGTTGGCAGATGCAGAGTCGATACCTTATAAACACAGTTTGGCGCCTTGGCAATGAGCGACACAGCAGCAGTGTCAGTCATGTGACTTTTTCTAAAAGCAACACACGCATCGACACAGGTTTCACTCCATGAGCTTGACACATGCGCCGGTGTGTCGGTGTTGCTGGACCCAAGGCCGGATTAACCATATGGGCAACTGCCCAGGGCCCACGAAATCTAAAGGGCCCAGGACAGCAAGGTCACGAGCAAAATACTGTAGGCCTATCTGTAATCTCCCGCTTTATATTAAACTAGGGTGACCGTACGTCCGGTTTTCCCCGGACATGTCCACTTTTCACTCTCTGTCCTGGACATCTGGACTGGGGGTTCTTGTATTGATGAAAATGTCCAGCTTTTCATCCAGGAGCAGGGATGGAATTATGGGGGAACTGTAGATCCTACACATCCAGGGGAGCCGGAAAATATTTTTCTACCTATATTACATCATTTATGGACTCTTCTGAGCAGAGAGCACAGAAAGCGGCACAGCACTGATCGTTGTTGTGCAGCGCTCCAGGCTGCTGCGTCCAGCGCACGGTCCATTCTCAAAGTGGCGCAACCAAAAAACTATAATTAGCACACGATCGTTCATGTCCACACATGTTCTCTATTTTCTGTCTTATTTGTGCTTGAAGCGCTCTGCTACTGCGGAGCTCATCACCTGTTCTGCGGTGATTTCACCTCACTGACGCATCATCGAAATGCGCTCTCCGCTTTGCGGTCAGGAGATCCCTTTGATCTGCTCAAAAGTAACTGATGAGGTGAAAAAGTAAGAATCCAGGCAGTAGATTTTCTGGAGAGTTTAGAGGAGATGCAGGAAGATGAGAGACAGACAGGACAGGAAAACAGTTAAATAAAAACAAGAAAACAAAACAAAAAGTAAAATGTAGGTAGATTTATCTCCACTACACGCTTTTGCCTGTATAAAACAATAAGTTATACACATGTAATATTTATACATCTGATACAATTCAGATCACCTTCAAAACTCAGTCACACACCCAGGGCCGTTTCAAGGAATTTAGGGGGCCAAGGCAAAATGACCCCCCCCCCCCCCCCCAATAACTGGGCTCCCCAGAAGCCTCTGTGTAATTCATACCCTCTCCAGTAGTGTTAGTTATACAGTGTTTGTAAAAAACACCTCAGACATTACTGACATGTTCTAATATTATCAGATGAAAAACTAAATTATCAGACATGCTGTCTCATCTGCTGCTTTTATAAACTTGCAAAAAGTAACAAAACCATTTGAAAGCCACTATTTGTGGATTCTCTGAAAGTTTCCATGGAGTGTGTGACAATTTATTTTTTCATTGATCCTATCGTCTAATCTCACAGCTGAAACAAGCATCCTTAATAATCTGTGCACAGGAAGCGTACCGATGCTGTAGTAAAACAAAAGGTATAATAATTTATTATTAATAAAACCTTGTTACAGCACTAAAGCAGAAAAATTAGATTTTGCATTAAATATGCAAAATATTCACATATGAATTGTTTTAGAGCCCTTTTATTGGCAGAATCTGATATTAATTTAGTTCTTACAAAAAATGGGTCCCAACATGGTTTGTGTGGCGTTGCCATAGTGTGACGTCATAGGCACAGATCCCCTGTCCTCTTGTTTGGAAATGGAAATATGATCACCCTACATTAAACAAACTGTCCACCCGGGCTTTTGCACTGCACAGAGACGCTTCGCTGCCTATGACTCTGAACGTCAGTTGAGAGTCAGTCTCATGCTGACTGACCAATGAAGAGAGGGCCTCAAGTTAAGACCCTCTCCTCAATGGTCAGTCCACACGAGGTGGGTCAAAGGTTACCCTGAGTGGGTTACATGATGTCAGGCATTCAAGTATTGAGTATATTTACTGCATATTACAGTAAAATATTCTGTATGTGACCATATTATGGTGATCCTTGGGTCGTGATGATGGGGCCCTTGAATATTGTTGCCCAGGGTACAACAAAGTGTTAATCTGGCCCTGGCTGGACCCATCACTAATTAGATCCCTTTCAGTAGCAATATGAGTACGTTTCTTTTTTGTGTTTATTGTTAGAGAAAGTATTTAATATTATTGAATTAATTTGACATGTTTGGTGTGCTTTATATGCAAATAGAAAAGTCTACTTTAAGATAATGCTGATGTGACTGCTAAGGAAAGGTTAACCCTTTATTGTAAAGTAAATGGAAATGTTTGATTTAAGTGGATTTTATACTTTTTACACTGAGTATACTTTTCTGTATTTTATACAATTTCAGTTTCACACTTTTTTGCAACAAATCCTGTTCAAATACAACATGTGCCTGTTCCTTGGTGGAAGTGATGCAAAAGAGAGTTTAGCTGGCTGTGAATCTCAATATAGGACACGGGGTCACATTGGGTGCAACAGTTCAACAAATTTGGCAAATCAGAATTGGACATGGTTGAGGGCTTTACCAAAATATTGTCATGGTGAGTGTAGGTGGTTGGACCCAAGATACAGAAATCCCCAGAACGACTGAAGGCAGGAGAGGTTCAAGAAAATAATTCCTTTAATAAAGGAGGAGGTGCCGAAATCCGAAGCACAAAAATAAGACTAACTCTCAACAACTAACCAAAAACTCAAAAACAAACAACCCCGCTGGGGACCATGGGGACACAGAACATGACAAATGTTCCTCAGAAATCACTCCTTCCTTTACAGTAGATACACAGAGGGTTAACTCTTTGTGTGTGTGTCATTGATTAAAGCACAGATTATTAAAACATTTGATTTAAACATCTTGTTCATACAACACATTTGATTATTTCAACTTATAAGTTGTAAAATCCCATTGGAACTTTGAGGTGGGTGCTCTTTATTTAGAGTGAGGAATGCAGGAGTCTCACATGAAACCTCGGGTGAGAATGTTACGTGTTCCTGTACAGTAACAAGACCTGGGGCAGAATTTCCTGGACTTGGAGGCCAGACAGATGGTGTGTATGTGTCTGCAAACGAAAGGTTACTTTCTGGTCAGTTTGTAGGTGAAAATTTGACCACTGGACGTTACACTGTTTGAAAGAGATCTGACAGCTTTGTACTAAATATTGATAACTTGGAGATATTTCATTTTTGGTTCACCTGTACAAAGATGTGTTAGAAGATCTAAAGTAATAATATCCACATGTCTAGGTTTTATTTTGTTAGCTTAAATCGTGGAGACACAGCTCTGGATCGAGGCTGAAGATGGGGATTTTGCCCCTCCAGCGTTGGGCGCATGTGCACAGTTACTTGGATGTAAACAATAACAATCAAGAAGTCTATAAAGATTTTTTTGATGACAAGAAAGTTTTACATGGTGACATACAGACAGTGCAATCTCCCTCTGCAAACATGTCCAAACATTAAAGTTTTCTAAAGATTAGGCTTTTTTTTTCAGATCCACAAAAGTGACATAAACACCGTGCAGTTTATCCAGAACAGCCGAACAATGTTGGTCTGAGGCTCTCAAACAGATAATATCCTAATAAACCAGGCCTAACACAACACACCCTGTTTCTGTTGATCACTGAAAAGCTGCAGGAGCACTTTTCAGTTCAAATGGCATGACTTCAAACTGTTCTAGACCTAGAGGCCAAATGAAAACAGTGGTTGAAAGGGTTCATGTCTACTCAAGAAGAGCCACTATCAAGTGTAGAGAACAGAAACAAAAGGGGAAAAGATAGGCAGGAGTTTATTTATTTTAATTTACTTTCATTATAAACAAAACCTTTGTTTTCCAAAACTTGTAATTAAAACCTTAGAAAAGCACATCATCTCTTTAGTGAGTTCTCTCTTTACTCAGGTGGGGTGACCAAGTTCATGCCGTAGTAATTTGATTCATACAACTGAATGAATGACACCAAAAGTATAGAATTACATGTTTATCGTGCCTGCCAATGTCCAATCAGAACAAGAGCTTAGAGAGCCAATTTAATTGCCCCAAAATACTCACATTTGCTTTCACACAAGACTTTTCTGCACTTATCTACTCACCAGGGCCGTGCAGAGACCTTTGACGGGGCGGGTGCTCAAAGTAAAAAAGGGGCACCTATAGAGCAATCCAACAAGTTAGAACATTCAGATAATGAGACCCTTGGGTTCAAACAACATAATAAAAATATATAAATTAGCGTCATTAGTGTTAATGTTAGTTCATAAATAACAGTTTTAGTTTATAAAGCTGACTTATATCTAGAGATGTTACAACCACATTTTTGCCCCTGATCCGAGTCCAAGTTGTCTGATTTTTGATTATCTTCCAACACTGAGTCCTGTTCTGATACCAGGTGGTGATGCAACGCATTTTAAAAGAAGAAATAAGTCGTCCTTCTGTCTGTATTTGTTATTTTGTTATTTTAGCCTGAAAAGGTCACTCATTCAGGAAGTACATTTAACAGGAATCAAGATAATTTATTGCTATTGCACAGGTGTACAACCAAAGATATTTTGTGCTTACTAAAGACAGTTCTAGTAAGAGGTAGTAAAATAAATGCACCACAGACACTTATCAGTGTGATCTACAGCTATGTTAGCTGAGATCTTTTTCCTGTCAGTAGAAAATTCTTGATCCCATTCCATGATCTCACTGAACTTAACACTAAACATGAGAGCTCTGCTACCAACCCAACAACAACACCCTTTACACAAAGGCACCATCATCACATACGTGGCAGGAGGCTGAGGTGGCGGAGTCGGGCCAGCTCCGCTTGGAGGCCGGCAAGCTCTGTCCAATGTGCTGCAGGGTCGGTCCCTCCTCCTGCAGATGAGGGGGGTGCTGACTGGACCGGCGACCGAGGCTGGGGTCCCAAGCTGGCGTGCTGAGCCGGGGTAGCGGTGAGCTCGTGGTGCCACCCTGTGGTGCTGGGGGTGATGGTGGAGCCCGGCATCCTTCCCAGCGCCGTGGGCCAACTCTGGGGGGTGGGGGTGGGGGGCAGCCAGTCTGGTGCCCACATAACAGTTGCGGTCCAGCTGCGTCTCCCCGTCCAACCCCCCATCTGGCTCCGGGAGGGTAGAGAGGATTGCCGAGGCAGGGGTTTGGCGGGGGCGTCTGCGGCGCTGGAGGAGGAGAAGCCGGCCAGTGGCTCGGGGTGAGCCATCGCAGCAGGTACTCCCAGGGGAGAACCTCCCCGCTGGATCCTTTAGGAGGTCGGTTCATTCTGTCACGCTGCAGGTGAGTTGAGCGGTTTGTGAGGATCCAAATGCTGGGGAGGATGCAGGCAGGCAGGCAACCTGGACATGTAAAAGGTCTTTAATGGTAACTGCACGCAGGAGATGGAAACAATGAACCGACAGGAAATACAGAACTGAGAGGGTTTAAATACATGAGGGCTGGGAGCTTGGGTGATTGGAAAACGAGAGGCAGGCGGAGACACATGACTGAACAGAACGGGGAGACAGGACACGGTGTGACCGTGAGCTGAACAGAAAGGGAGGAGATTTAGGCTCCCTATGTTGTTGCGGGGGGCTGTTGAGACTAATAATTTATGTTCTAAATTTTATTCCTAATTTTATAAACTTTATTTTTTTTATGTTTCTATTTTTTAGGTAAAGTCATGCAGGAGTGATCAGATATGGTCATTTGCTCTATGGAGGCTTAAAAGACACGCGTCTTATGTCTTTGTAAGTAAGAACTGTACAAATGTAGCCCAAAGAACAGTAATTTAAACCTAGAGAATATTTATGAAACAATCACGAGTTTAGACGAGCTATGCCTACTGGAGTCATGCTGCCACCTTCAGCAGCATTCTTTTCTTCAGGAAAACACCTTTTTTGTGTTTGATTCCGTTCCAACCACCAGATGGAAGCAGCCATCCATTTATCCTACAAGAACATCACTAAAGACAAGAGAAGCAGCACAGTTCATTGGGAAGTTTGGGCTGCTGAAATCTAACATAAAAGCCTGGTTGAACTGCGGGCTCGTGATTTAAAAAGTATTTGAAGAGAATCACATATGCTTTGAAATTCAAAGGGTATAACACAATACAGTAAAAACTTATTTTCTATCAATCCAACGGTGTTATATTAGATCCTAGAGAGGAACTTTCTCATGTGAGTGGGTCAGACTCTTTCTGAGCCCCACTGTGATTCATTTTTGTTTGCATTCACACAAAATCTGCCAACTCTGCCTCTAAGAGTCTGCTAGACTGAGGTTTTTCTCCTCTGCAGCCTTTACACTGAGACCCAGGCCACAGGGTAATTGTCCAAGTAGCACCAGGAGTCGCTCTGTCTGACTATAATTTTATAATATCGGGGTTGGCTATGAAAGTAATTCCTAGGTTCATCAGAAGTCCACAAACTTAAGTGTATGAATGAGAATTAGAAACTGTGGAAAATGGGAAAACGACTGTCTGACATTCCTGTGAGCAGATGTTTTTAAAGTGAAAAAAGTGCTAACAGAGCAGCCCGACCTCATGAATCCTAGTTTTCTTTATGTTGTCAAAAGAAATACTTCATTTACTCTGAGAGGAATCTTAAGAGTTAAGTAGCTCTTAAATGACCTATAGGCAAACCTATTATTATCATTTCTATTATTATATGAGCTTTTGTTGCTGCACAGTCACTGTTGCTGTTACACACACGGTGCATCAATGCATCACAGATAAATAACTTATGGGTTAACCATTTATAGTCTTCCACAGAGCTTAAATACATTAGGACGGGTGGAATCATTTAGAGTTATTAGTCTAAAGCAGGGGTCTCCATCCATGGTTCTCGTGGGCCACTGTCCAGAACCTGATTCGGTTAATGAATTACCTGGTCATTAGCTTCTCAAGCTCTGCAGGAGGTTATTCATTACCTACGGATTAAAGTCAATTCTGTTGGAGGAGGGAAACAACTAAAACATATTGTACAGGGGCTCTTGAGGAGCAGGGATGGAGACTCCTTATTTGCAGCATCGTGGGAACTTTACGGGAAAATCAGCACTCTTGAGACATTTAATGCCCATTGCTACCAGACCGTTTCTATAAATGTAAATACTTCTAAAGACCAAGGTCACTGAGGAACAATTCTTGCTTGTTATTTTTGAAATATGAAGGTGGAAATTGTCTTCTACTCCTTTTTCCTGCATTAGTTTCTGATAGAAAATAGATGAGGAAACACTCTGGTTAGGAAAGCCTGACCTACATCACACAGTCACCTAACATGAATGGACTCATCCATACTGGCTTGTGACGGCGGAGGTAGTTGTTGGTTTAGCGTCCAGAAAACCACAGAGCACGTCTCTACTAGTAGAAGCTAACTGTTGGCAACTCCACCACACAGCAGAACTTCTTCAGGCTTGTGTTTGTTGTTCAGATAAAACAACGTTGCAGTGCAGAATCAGTGGTAAAGTTGCTTTGCTGCTAACCAGTCAGAGGCAAGATGTCCAAAGATCAGGAAATAAGATTTCAAATCCGGTTGTCATCTGCTCAAGTCTTCTCTGGCTACAGTCTAGTTTCTGAAACAGGAGCGCCAGAGCTTTTCCCCCAGTGGAGATTAACTCACAAGGCATTTATCTGACTTCCCAGTGAGTCGTGGAGGATGGCTGCTTATACTGAGCCAGGATTCTCTGGAGGTTTCTTCCTGTTAAAAGGGAGTTTTCCTCTCAACTGTCGCTAAATGCTTGCTTAGTATGAGGATTGCTGTAAAGACTCTGACACTAGTCAGTGACCTGATGCAATCTGCAGGGTTCCTTAAACTGAACTGAACTAGAGACCACTGCAAATTTACAGAAATAAAAGTGAACTCTGTTTCAGGAACAGTTGGCCGTTTCAAAAGATGCACAGTTGCAACTATTTACCTCTGGTCTATTTTTGTAAATGCATCGGGCCCTGTGAATCTACCTGTGGCAAGCCAAGCAGGATAATATACACAGGAAACATTTGGAAATAAACATTTGCATTTAAGTTTAAGCCCTCTGTAAACACATGAGCAGACGTGTGGGAGCAACAGAAGACATATCTATATGCATACACACACGAGGCATTCATGGCAGGAGGTGAGGACACAGCGCAGCGCTACTTCTGAGACACTAGCCACAGTCTCGTGGGTTGAGCGGGTACATACAGGAAATGCGAATGCTCTATGTATTTATAATGCTGCCATGGAAAAAATAAAGGGCTCAGCCACAGGCATTTCCTTTGTTCTTCTCTCCTCAGTCATCTTTCCAAACCTAAGTAGGAGAGAGGCAGTGAGCATTTAGACGTTGGCTAAACATACCACACTTAATCTTAGAAGACAGACATCCTGCTTTCTTTTTCTTTTTGTACATATTTGTTCACACACTTCTTCATCAGTCATATCAGAGTTGTCTACCCAAATGCTGGTACATTTTATTCCACTGCCTGAAAGCTTTGAATTACATCTAAAGCTGATTTTGGAACTTATTGGTACATCTACTTTTGAGGGAACTGCCTTGCTGAAGTCTGCTGGTTGCAGATGTTCCAGGCCGTGCAGCTTTTATGTGCATTTTACTGTTCTGATGTTCTGGATCGCATCAGGAATAAAGCTGGTAGCAGGCAGGAAGTTCAAAGATGACCAAGGTACTGTGCAAGAACTTGGGTCACGTGATGTGTCTGAGTCAAAGGGCCCGTTTTGCCAGTCTCCTTCCATGAGCCCACGAAAATGTTTACTTTCGCCAAACAAGCCTCAGCTGTTTGGGTGAGTGTACTAAATAAACATGGTTGGAGTCCAAGTAAACAACAGCTTTTATTGTATATCATTGTAGCGTCTTTAGTAAACAAATAAAAGGCCACTCCGAGATTTGAGGTTGGGCCATTGCCTAACACGGTGATCCAGTCCACTTTTACTTGTAGGAGACTGAGGGAGTCATTTCTCAAAGAATGAATAATACCACAGTTATTTTACAGTAAACACGTCTCTCCAAGTGCCATTCTGAAAGGGATTAATATTTCTACTGCTTCAGGATTTGGACTGACCCCAACCATCCAGCCCATGAACTACGAAAGGAGAATCTTATCAAATCAGTTAAACCTTTAGACCATCATTCTGGGGCCTCATTCATAAAGCTTACTTGTGCTCAAAATGGGGCCTGAAAACTGCATAATCCAGCCTTTCCGCTGAATGCGTAAGTGACACGCTATGAGGCTTTTTACCCGAAAGCTCCCTTCCTATCAGGAATGTTTCAGATTCAAATCGGGAGTAACAGTGCTCCATGCAGCTTGTTCTGCAAGGTCACAGAATCACAGGAGAATAGCAATTCCATGCATGATTTCTGAAGTTTGCAGAAAACAAATAGAATAACAATAGAATCTCTGTGGCTTAGTGGTATGAATACTGAGACTGGGAGATCGGGGTTCAAATCCCAGTCGGGTCATACTAAAGACTTTAAAAGTGGGACCTACTGCATCCCTGCTTGATGCTCAGCTTAAGAGGTTGGATTGAGGGTTAAACAACGAGACGGTTTCTTAATGCGGCCGTGTCTGTAGCTCACTATGCCCTACGGGGGTGCTTCAAATGCGGAGGACAAATTTCACCACACATCAGTGTGTGTGTGACTACTGACTGGATTTTAACTGTAGCCATCAAAGAAAAGATGGCTGCATGTTCCTGTGGTTTACGTTCTGTTGTTTACCTCAGCTACAGGGGTTTCACAGAAACTGACTGACTTTTTCAACTAGTTAAGTAACAGGAAATCTACACGTGACTTTTATTTTGAAAGTTTCCAGATATTTTACACTGCTTCCATGACTGACTTCCTGCCTGCTCCCATCTGAACTATGAACTACGCGTTCTGGAAGCATAGCACATAAAAATAGACGAAGTGTCAGCAATGTAACCCTACGATTCTGGGAGCGTCCACAGAAAAACCTTTCGCAGCCATCGGAAACATACCCATGCACTATAATGGTTAATTGCTGCATACTACATTATGTCTCCGGTGGAAAGGCCCAGTTAGACTTTTATCACAAACTTTGTGATTTCAAAAAAAATCTGAGTGTCAAGCAGGGAAGCACTGGGTCCCATTTTTAATTTGAACCCCGATCTCTCAGTCCCAGGGTGGACACTCTACCATTAGGCCACTGAGAAGGTTTGGAACATCTCAGCGATCCCTGAACACCGGGATGCAGCTGTTTTTGGAAGGTGTCAGTAATTATTACCATCGTCATTGTTGCCTCAATCTGATCATCTTTTCTCATGTTATTGTTTATGTATGCCTTGATCGCCCAGTGGCTCCACAGCTCACCGCTGCACCAGCACGTTGCCACTCGAAGAAAACAAAACCTTTTTTTCTGTGCCTATTTTACTCCCCGCAGCTCTGAGTTCCATCTCAGTTGTTGTGGTTACCTGTGAAATGATGCCAATCAGCAGGTTTATTATGTACATGCTGAAAATTAATAAAATACTTCACATTGACCATTTCTGGCAGAAAGTGGGTATGTTGGAGACGGGATGTGATCCAGAAACACCTGAGCTCATTTCCAAGACCGTTTTGATTTAAAAAACAGAAACTGCATGCAGCTATGTGTAAGCAGCCTTTTCTATGTAGGAAAGTTAGGCTGCATATGTTTTGCTGAGCTAGCGTTTTATTAGAATTCTATATAAAGTTTTATAAAAGAGGCCCCTGGCCAGTTAAGTTGCAGAGGGTATTGTGAACCAGTGTGAGCTGTTTTAGTGATAATGAAATAAACCATCACATAGGGCTGCACTAAATAGATTTTGAGCATCAGAGTGTAGAGGTGAATCTATGGGCTCACTCTGCTGAACTTCAAGGATAATGCTCTCGTTGGATTCAGCCCTCTAAAAGCCAGATTTGCTGCCTTTGAAGCATCTAATGTACCATCCAACTTTAAAATGTAGCTTGCAAGTGCTCATCTCTTCAAAGGCTTTTTCTTTTAAATTTCTTTCCCCTTTGGTCGTCTTTTTTTTTTCGCCCTCTTCTTCCAGCTCCAACTCTGGGCCTCTGCTGCTACTAACAGATTAGTGGAGAAGTGAGGTAAAAAGCCCAAAGGAAACTGGAGCTCATGCGTGAATCTAGTCACTACTCCTATCTACATTGGTTCATGCACAGAGGATTTTACTGTAAGCTCACCATAAATCAGAATATTTAGCTACTGAGAGTTAGTGTTAAAAATGTTAAAGACACACACCTTTCTTTTACACTTGGCTGTTGGCATGTGTGTCAAATATCCAGAACACCCTCGCTAAGAAAGGGCATTGTTATAATCGTAGCAATTAATACATATTAATTATGACAAATATGAAATATCAATCTGATTGATATTTGAATGTTTAATCAGAAGATTATAGTTAGTTTTACTTGTTCAGGGACCATAAACACACTTTGTATTAACTCAGACGGAGTCAAGTATATAGTTAAAAAGGAATGTGGTTCTTTTCTAAACTAATGATTATACATGACAAGATATGAATAATGAGATGTGATGGAGTGAATATGCGGTGATGGAATGTGATGTGTAGGTGGTGTGATGTAAGCTTGATGTTTATCAGAATCGTTGTATCCAAAAGAAACTGTGAAATCTGGGTGTAAAAGAATTTGTTGTCTGCTATAAACTAGAGAGTTGATTATTAATAAAACATCATCAGACACAATCTGTTGTGTCTACAAACCCTGGTGGAGACCTCCAGCAGATCCGGACTGTCAGAAGTCGGGTGGACCTCACGGGACCGGAATTTTGTAGATTAACTCCGATACGACCCATCCAGTCTTGAGATGTTTCCAGGTCACAACAGTTGCTGGAATGCTTGTTGGCATCCAAAGTGGATGAGGCTCTTAGGGAGCCGTCTGGCTGTGTCAGCTTGCAGCGTGCAAACAGGGTTTGACTGTACGTCGAAAGCAGGGACGAAATTTTGATTTCAGAAGTGGGGGGGACACAGCAGGCTTGTGCGGATTTGGGGTGGGGGGTGTTATGTAAAGACCCCTTGACACGTCACGTGCCCATCTCAATAATTTTTCCATCCTCATATATATATATATATATATATATATATATATATCAAAGTTAAAAAATGTTCAACTCTATTATTATTTTTATTTATTATCATTATTGAAGTGCAGTTTTGGCTGTTGACAATGGATAGGCCATTGTATTTATTGTTTTGGGTCTTTTTTATTGTTTTTGGTGCAACATTTTCTAACAGGGAGTGAGATTCCTTTTTTATTCAATTTTTGTTTGTTATTTTTATTCATTTAGAAGTTCTGGTTCTGGACATTTCAATGTTAAATGAAGGTTTATTTGTTGCATTTTAAAGGGTGTACTTGCATTATTATGATATATTAACATTATATTAGTGGTTATTTTGGTCTAGATAATGTTGACAATGATATCGTTTATCATCAACAATTTGTTGGACAAAATATCGTCCAGCAAAATGTGTTACTTTCCCAGGCCTAGTCAAAAGTATAAAAATTATTTATACATAAACGGTCCCTCCTGAGATCTGGCCGTTTGTTCATTTGCTGTGTTAGAGGACATGCTGAACTAATGTTTTACACTTGATCATCACCCTAACATTTGAGTGTATAAAAACATATTAAATATTTTTTTCCCTTAAAAGTGTTTAAACAGTTGTTGCATTTCAACACACAAAAAATAAATGGAAAAAATAAGATAAATCTAATGAAAAGTGTACATCTTTGACATTAAGCTTAAAAAAATCTGTTGACGATGATGATACTGTTCATTTTTCAGAGCTTTTTAATGTGAAAATATACATTGCAATAGATAAGTTTACAATAAAGTTAAATGATAAAAGTTTTGAAGTTACACTTCTACTACTACTAGTAATAATAATTATGATGATAATAGTAATAATAATAAAACAATAATTATAATAATACGAATAAATTGTGTCTGAGGAGTCAGTTATGTGGAGGAGATGAGTTTGTAAAAGTTAGTTTTGAGTATGTTTGTGAAGGAGGAGGTGAGTGAGCTTAATGCAGGGGTGTCACATGTCCAACTTACGTTTAGACTTTGAAAGAAGTCTCTTATATCCACTTTTCGTTTTCTTGACATGCTGCCGCCTGGCTGTGCATAACTACCAAACACTCACAAATGAACACTTATTCAAATGTTATGTAGTGGAAGCTGAGCTGAGCTCTGATATTACACAGCGTCTAGTTGACGATGTGACTCAGTACCGGTGTTCCCTAGCGGCTCCAAACTAGCAAAACAACGTGAGCACGTTCTGACTGTTTCCAACTTGAGTGACAGCAGCAACAGCCAATAATACGTTAGCAAGTATCAGCAGAGCCAATAGATTAGCTTTTGGGCGGGTCTAATTGTAAACCGGTTTCCGTTTCGGTCCTAGTGCTCAACCAAATCCATTTAATGGAGCGTAACATTGTTTTTGGACGGAAAAAAGTGCAGGGGACCAAAACTGCCTTTTGAAAAAGTGGGGGGGACATGTCCCACCCGTCCCCCCCCAAAATTACGTCCCAGGTCGAAAGAGATGTCTCAAGGATGCTTGTTCTGAATTGGCCGGTTCGGAACTCCGCTAGAAACTGAATTACTCTGGAAGTAATTCTTGTTTTATTAAACTACTTTGTTATGATTGCTGGCCAACCAACATCCCTCAGAAAATCCTTCAGATACAAGATTCTTAACACTGTGAATAAGAATCTTTAAACTTTTATGTGAGGTGCATTTTAACCTTAATATGTAAGTTATTGTAATGTGCATGAGTGTAAACAATGAATAACTTTTAAAACACATAGTGATTTGTGACATAAATGGATCATTGTAAAACAATATTAATTTCAAATTCATTGATTTAAGCACAGATTATTCAAACATTTCATTTAAACATCTTGTTCATTCATCACATATGATTATTTAACATAACTATGAAATCATGGCGTCTTCACTTATTCAGAGTGAAGAATGTAGACGTCTGGCTTTAACAGAGTGCAGGAACCTTGGGAGAGAATGTTTGTTTGAATGTTTTGTTTTCATGGAATATCAACACGCGCTGAGCAGAACCTTCTGGATTTAGAAGGCCAAATAGAAAGTGGATTTGTGCTGTAGATGAAAGGTCACTATGTTGGTCAACATATAGGTGAAAATGGACCCTTTTGGACGTTACATAATAATTCACCCCATTAAGCACCCACGGTGACCTAAGGGGTATTTAGCAACTGTACACACGCTTTTGCTCTTTATATCCTGAAGACTGAAAAGTACCATCATTTCAGACTAGTACCATTCCACCAGGCCTGAAATAAAAGCAAAGCAGCAACCGCCACAACATTAAAGCTGCTACAGAAAATTTGGAAAATATAGTAGCTTAAAACATTTTTTTCATGCCTGTTAACCTTCCAGCATAGTATAGCTATAAACATATTGTGGAGATGTGGTTCTCTCGCTTTTCTCTAAAAACCTCTGAAACCATTGGACCATCTGGTTGTCAATCTCGTCACACTTTCACACTTCCCTGGGTCATCTCCTCATTACACATTCACGTATTAAGCATTGTTTATATTGATTCTGCAACACACGACTGACATGAGAAGAGGAAGCATTTCTCAGTGTGGCTCTCCACATAAAGGTATGTGGATTAAAAAATGACAGATAATCAAATACAAACATAACATATACCCCCTGGTGTGTGTGGGGCCAGAAACATGCTGGGTAAAGCTGAAGGAGTTCATAAGGCTGGAGAAATTCATGGCAAAGTGGTCATTTGATTTTTTTTTATTCATGGCAAAAAAAAAGAGAAAAAGAACACGGGCTTCCTTATGTACTGCCACTGGAGCCGGACCTAGCTTCACTGTTGGGACACAAGGCCAGAGCTGTGGGCATCTGAATCCTTCCTGTGTCCAAAACTGACCAGGCGAGATTCTCTGAGCACCCTCACCTGTGCGCAGCTCAATTAGCATCAGTGGCTAACAACATTAGCGCTCCTGAAGACTCTGAACTCCTGGACGGGACCATGAATCTAATCTGCAAATCTGCCAACGCTATACTCAACTTGTTCACCGCTACCCTGGTCTGTGCTTCCCAGATCTCAGCTTGGCAGGTAATGATCCAGCGCAAAATGTGGCTAAGCTCCCTGGCTTCTGTCCCTGAGCAAATTCAAAAAGATATGCTGGAGGGCCCGATTAGATCGGACATGCTCTTTGGCCCACAATTCCGGGCACATCGACAGAGCACAGAAGATGGCAGAGCTCTCCGCCACCGTCCGTGACCTGATGCAGCCTGGTCTCAGCCTCTGCACCGCCAGCAGACCCAGGACCTGGGAGGCCCGCCGTGCCCAACGGAACCGCAACAGACGGGCTCCAGGCTCGGGTCCTTCCCAACCACACCTTGCTGCTGCCCCTCCTGCTCTGCTGCCCCCTCGGCTGCCTGCTCCTCCACAACGACCGTGGAGAAGCAAACCGCTGGCTCCCACCTGGCTGGACCAGCTCACAAAGAAACAGAGACAATGACTTCTTGGGGAGACGTGTGTTTCTACGGCATTTATAATGCATTTGGTTTATATTAATTACCTACATGATAATACTTTGTAGTAATGTGTTGTGTACTTTTAACAAGTTCATTCTGTAGCTTAAAACATACATGAAACCATCTAAAGTTAACATGTAAGTCCTGAAAGCTTCTAGAATAAACAAAGTTACTTTACCTGAAAACGGTTGTGAACAAACGCTGCTGATGGACGTGAAGCTGCTCTAGCTCCTTAATATTCCTGCTCCATTTTCGCTAGCTTTAGCATTTTTCCTTTGCGTGCAGCTGCCGCCGCGGTTGTGGCGGGACCTACGGGTCACCGTAGAGGTGAAGGCTAGACTGTCCGAATTCAGAGCCGCTGACTTCCTGTTTTAGTGGTCTGGCAAGGACCCGGCCTTGCTAGAGCCGCGAGGACCCGTACTCGTAAGCATTCTGCCTGTGGATTCAGACACACCCGCTGACTGCTCTTTCACATAACCACGTTCGGCACCTTGTTAATAAAGTTTTGAAGAAAAAAAAATAACCACGTTCGGCAGAACTACTTCCAGTTCAAAAGGCCAACGGATCCATCATCCAATCAGTGATTCCTGTTGTGGTATCTACTTTTTCCAGTTTGTGTTTTGTTTTTGTGGTTTTCAATTTGTTTTGCATTTAGTGATTTGTTTTTGTGTTTAGTGAATTTGTTGTTGCGCTTTTCAATTTGTTGTGTGTTTTGTGATTTGTTTTTGCGTTAAGTGATTTGTTTTTGTGGTTTGTACTTCAGCGCCACCGTAACAAGGTCCTTACACCTGCTTCACAATAACAAGTACGGCTAAGTTAAATTCATTCCACATAGCTAGACCTTTCACCCAGGTCAGAGTCTCCATATTGAAGAAGGCGTGTTTCTGTGTTGTCTTGGTAACATCAACTTTCCTGTCAGCCTCTGACATCATAACAGCTAAACTTTAAAACTAAAACAGACTGAGAGATTCCATCTTTTAGTTCTTCTTAAAACACAGAAAAGTTTTATTTACCTGCAACGTTTCGTTTTCGGCTGCAAACAAAACGTTGCAGGTAAATAAAACTTTTCTGTGTTTTAAAAAGAACTAAAAGATGGAATTAGAATTTCAACACAGCAAGAACACACCAAAGATAAGACCGAGATTCTTCAGTACTGGAGAGTTCTAGAGAATCGCTCAGACTGGCCATCTGTTGCAAGACCTCTACAACCATCAAAGATTTTGACACGTTGTCAAAACCTTTTTTTTTTTACCTGCAAGGCTGATGAGAAACACTTCCTGCAGAAAAGCTGAATTGTTTACTCCTTAAGAGTTATTTCGGAGACGCAAGCTGATTCCATCCTGTATTGCCTGTTGACATCTTTTGGACCGGGAAAGTCGCTACCGTGTGGCCAAAATACTGGACCTGGGTGCCCGAGGTCATCTGACCTCCCTGACCTCCGGATCCTGACAAGGGTAAGGGTAAGTAGAACACAGAGAGAGATTGCGTCTGGATGCATTTTGTTGATAACTTCATAAGCTTAACACACTCCAAATTCATTTCACTAGAACTCAGCTTTATTTGATAAGAAAGCTCTGATCGATATCACATCTACACATTGGTTACTTCAGCACCTTAAATGCTTAATTCATTAGTCATGTTTTAAATTTTTTGTAAAATAAATTTTTGCTTTTATAAACTTGACTCTTTCTTGAAGTAACACGAAGCGTGGTTGATCACTGACAAAGCAAAGAACCTAGATCTTCTGAATTAACTCCAAGAATCTCCTGATCAATTACCATAAAGACCTCGCAGGTTAATATTTTATATTTATATAGAATATTACATCTTCGTGGTCATACCAGATTAAAATCATCAATTCGTCAACGCTACATTTGTTAACACCTCTTAACATGGCACGTCCCGATTGGCCAAGTAAATCATAATGTGAGAATATTAAAACAGGACCACTTGCGGAGTGATTCAGCATTCTGTTAGTTTGGAGCAGAACTCCGGACTGGCCACCAGAGGAATATCTCTCTAACCACCGCATCTCTTGACAAGCTTTCGACAAGCTAAAGGCTGCCTGCAGCTGACACAGCAAAATGGTTCCTTCAGCTATTCAGAAACAGCTGCTCTAGACGCAAACAATTTAATCTATGTGTTGTGATCCAGGAGACGACTCTGGACCGACCTGGTCGTACTGCGGTCTTTTCTACGAACCTCGGTACCTTGGGGTCACCCGACCTCTCTACATCTTGGATCCGAAGGAGAGGCTTCTCAGGGGTACACAGCAAGATTGTATCTGATGCCGTTTTGATAAGAAACAACGTTCTAGTTTAATGCAAACCAAATTCTTTTCACACCCAGAACTCAGTTTCTTCTAGATGCAAAGTTCTGATAAGCACACACCATTCAATTATCATACAGCACATTCCATCCACTTATATTCATCCAATTTCACTCATCTTATTTAATTTGTCTTGTTTTTTATTTGTTTACAAAATAAATTTCTTACTTTTTATAAACCTGACTTTGTCTGAATTGAGATGAAGTGTGTTTGATCCCTGAAAAAGCAAAGAATCCTAGAATCTTCTGATGAAACATCCAAAGACCAAGCAGGTTGATATTCTATATTTATACAGAATATCACAGCTTATTGGTCATAAGTAAACGTAATATATTATGCTTAAAAGCAACAAGATTAACCCCCAAATTTCTTACAAAGCCTTCCAATATAAGGCTCCTTTGGAGAGGAATCTTACCTGTAACCATTTTATCTTTGACATAATTTCAAAGTCCTGAAGACTCCTGTGTTTGTTTTAAGTAGTTTATTTGACGTCTGTTAGGTAATATTAGTGTAGTGTATCAATAGTTACATCTTACGTAGGAAACCATCGAAGGTGAGATTCCATAGAAAATATGAAATCAATTTGATGTATCTTTGAATACTACCTTTAACCAGAAGATGGAACTTTTTATTGCAGGGATTACGTAGGTAACACTTCGTAATAACCCAGAGTCAAAGAGAGAGGCAAGTTTTAAAGTTTAAGAAGATTTATTTCTAAACAATTTAAAACAAGGCTAACTCTAACTTTAAACACTATGTGATGAATGGATCTAGTTGTGAATGAGGCAAGATGGATGGTGTAAATGTGGAATGTTGTTATCAGAACTCCCGTTTCCAGAGAAGCGTTAGTTCTGTGTGGGAGCAAATGTTTTGCTCTAAACTATAGTCAGAGTTTCAAAAACCACATTCAGACGCTATCTTGCCGAGCTGCATACCCTTGCGGAGACCTTCGTTGCAGATCTAGAATGCCGAGTTCTTGAACCCCCTTTTGGTACCGAAGACGGTGAAACAGCGTACGGTACAACAGACTAGTCTTGGAATGCCTCCAGGTAAGCGGCAGTTGCTTGACAGTGTCGGCGGGACCCTGAAGGGTCAGTGAGTTCAGCTTTTACTCTGAAGGAGCATTGCGTCAGGTGGAGCTTGCAACAAGTTTTATTATCCAGCTTGTCAAGGTTGTTGATGGTTAAAAAGTTACGAGTGGCCGGCTCGAAACTCTAGAACGTTTGAACTGAGTTAAGGGTGACGTGGGAGTTAGTTTTATAATTCAGATGTTTTGATTTATGGTCAAATCAAAATAGGACACAAATATAAACACCGCACAGATCATGCCACGCGTCAGAAAGGAAAGCTCAGATTGGAGAGACAAAGGAATGTGTCATGTGATTTAACATTGCGTGTGATCAGTCTAGTGTGTAGTGTGTATTACTTATTAAAATACTATCATAGGATTATATTATCAAGTAATTAATATTGTCATTTCATAGATTGATTTAACATTGAGCTTTACATGATTATTTGGACTAACACAGGTATTTGATCATTATTTAATAGAAAAGAGTTTTTGGTCTTCTTTCTTCTCTTGAGCTGTAGAGGGAGGCAAATAGCTAGTTAAAACAGTTTAGATGCAGAGGCATCAAAAGGCCTTGAGCAATATCTGAAGGAGATTAGTTCTTCCTGAGGAGAGGAGAACTTTAGGTCAGAAAACAGTTCCTTCATGATGCTACATTAGATTTGTTTCTTATCTAGTGGTTCTCACCTTGTGAGACCCATCAAAACTATGAGGATCTGGGTTGGTAGGGGATGTTGGAACATGTTGGTTTTGTTCTGTTTGTTTTTGTGTTTGTGTTTTGTAACTTACTTGTATGATTCTGTTGTTTTGTAAAGCCTGAGTCATGCTTCTGGGTCTGCGTCAGTGCAGAGACACGCAATGCCATCATCCGTCCTTGCGGGCCTGCTGGAGAGCCCTCGCAAGGATGGACAGAGTCGAGCCCACTTTTTTAAACAGCCGTCCGTTGAGACAGAGAACGCAAGCTTGTGATTGGTCAGGGCACCGCTCTCATCTGCACTGCCGCCATTGCGCCCTCAAAAACATAAAGATAGTCGAGTATAACTAGCGGCAGACACGGAGAAGCTTGAAGAATACTTCGTAAAAAAACTCTAAAAATGTGAACGTTTAATTCCCCGTGACTGGAGGAGTGAAAAGATGCGCAGCAAGCGTTTTATTTGTGGACAGAAATGACAGGAAACGTGGGTTTAGAGCTGGTGAGCGCATGAAGAGGTGGAGGAGAATGTGAGACAAATTTGTCTTTGTTAAAAAGTCTCTTAAATAAAAAAAAAACAATATAAACACACTATCTTGGACCGGATACATGACAGGATACCACAGAACAGCGCCACGCCCTCTGTTGTCCTCGTAGGGAATTGCTTCGCAACACTCCCCAGGAGACGCAGAAGTATGAGGGCAAAATGTCTCCGTCCGTGCGTGCGTGTCTCTCGCTTTTGGAGCTGACACAGAAGCATGACTCAGGCTTAACTTGTGTTTTATAGAACCCCTTGGTAATGAGATGCTGCATCTCAAGGGCCTTCTAGTAATAAATAAATTATACTAAACGTTCCTTCTGGACCTCGTACACTTTTGACACTTATTCTACAAGAGATAACCTCTACTGTAATCTATTCACCGGCGTCTGAAAACCTCCATGGTTTAAATTTCAAACAAGGCAACCAAATGTAAATTCCTGAGTGGGGCCTAATCCTGTCTGGGTCTCCCCATTTCCCACCACTGTGCTGCCCACCTGTCTCTCTAAAATCACTGGACACAAGTGCCCCCCATCTCGTGATCATTTGTTCACCATGACTATGTACAGAACAGTTGTACCTATTTGTGTAAACAGTGCATTTGACCAGCAGCTGTACTATCCGGTCATCCAACAGCTGAAGCTGAACTGAGGATCATCTCAAATGGACAATATCCTCAAAAAAAGAGAGGGGGGGGTCTTCTTATTTATAATGTAAGAACTGTTAAGGATGTGTTTGAGAACAGCTTCAATGATAACTTACTGTCTTAGTAATGCACCCTCATAGTTTTAATTGTTGGATCTAAAAGTTGTTTGTTTTAAATAACTCAAACTTCAAAAGTATCAGAATACTTAGACTAAACTGAGGAATAATACTACAGGATTGGTTTACATAAAGTCTATTTAAGGTCTACAAATATATGAATTGTCCTAACAAATATATTAAAAATTTTAATTTCACTTCACTGTTTATTTTTTGAAACAGAGCTGTTTTTGTATTCCATTCCACAGCACTGTGTAGATGGCAAAGATTTAAAAGGTGGCACAGAAGGGAAGAGAGAGAGGGTGTCTGTGTGGTAGCGGTGTACATATATCTTCTTCTGCCTAAGTCCAAACAAAGCTCCCTGGGTACAAAGTGATGAGAACCTTCTCCAAGAATAGCCCAATTCTGGAGCTGCTCACAGCCTTATAAAGTCAGGTCCAGAGTCTAGATGCCAGCGGCTGAACTGTGCCTGAGTTTGAACACCCAGATAGGAGCTGAGGTACAGCAGATTTCCTCAGTGTTTATAATCGGGGCCAGTACCTGTTTCTCGCTGTGCCATTTAACACTCTGACAGTGGACTGTGATAGATCAGGAGCTGATGGAGACTTTAACTCAAAGACAATAAGTACAGTCTACTTTTAAACAGAACTCACTCTGATACTTTCAGATGGTTGAAAAGCTGTTTTACTTCTGCCTGACTTGACATTTTCCAGTTTGTTCTGTATATATATGTGTACACACACACACACACACACACACACACACACACACACACACACACATATATATATATATATATATATATATATATATATATATATATAGAGAGAGAGAGAGAGAGAGAGAGAGAGAATTTCTTATTGTCTACCATGTGGGGTTGCATAAACCAGGAACCACACTTCTTGCTCTTCAAGAGACCAAAGAAAATTTTAGTTTCTCTTTGCACAAAGATGATTTCTGCTGAATGTTAAAAGTCAAAAGCATGAATCACTTTTGATAACCCAGGAAATACAGCACATCCAGGAATAAGTAGATGAGAAATACTGTGGAAGTGAGGAAGCACCTCTTAAGCACCTCTACTGTTTACTTACACAGAGCTGGAACTGAAGACACCATCACGCACCTGCTTCAGCAAACCCACAATCATCTGGCAAAACAGGTAGCATTGTGAGGATCTTGTTCAGTAATTTAGTCAGTGCAGTTAAAGGTCAACGTCACTTATTTTTGTAATACAGGTGCAGTGGTCTCTAGTAACTGACAACCTGTCCAGGGTGTACCCTGTCTGTTCGCCCGATGAATGCTGGAGATAGGCACCAGCCCCCCACGACCCTGCATGGCCAAGCGGGTAAAGAAAATGCTTGGATGGTCTCAAGTAGGAATGACTGCCTTGTGAGTCATTCCTTGGTGACAAAAGCTTAAATGGTCCTGTTTTAGCGTGTAGCAGTAAGCTAGAGGAGAAAGTGGCAGAAGACGACAGGATTTGGAGTATTATTTCCTAATACTTGGACATCTCTCCTCTGATTGGATAACACCGACGTGACTCTACCACTGACTCAGTTTGCTCCTGTAATGTTGATGTTTCATCTCCACAAATAACACAATCCTGGAGGAGTTCTGCTGTGTGGCATAGTTGCTAATGCTAACGGTCAGATTCTACTAGCTGAGACGTTCTCTGCTGTTTCTTGAACGCTAAACCAACAACAACCTTCCCTGTCATGAGTCAAGATGGGTGAGTCCATGAATGTCATGTGACAGTGTGACGTATATCTGTCAGGCTTTTCTAGAGTTTTACTATCTGTTTTCTATCACAAGCTAATACAGGAGATAGGTGTAGGAGACAAACTCAGAAAAGAAGTAAAAGTCAGAGTGACTGACTTGGTCGTAGATATAATTGAGCCAAATTTATTGTGCAAGAAACTTCAGAAGATGCAGGTAGATGCCTCCACAGCAATGACTACCTGACAAAAGGCCTCAGTTTGTGTGACTGAAGGGCTGTGTGTCTGACAAAGTTGTCCGTTTCAGCTCTTTGTGAAGAAGAAACATGAAGTCAGGACAGTTTAATCCCATCTGTGCACAAAACGCTGCACAGAACCACTTTAATTCATAGTCAGCATCATATTATAATGTACTGGCTGGAAACAAACATCTTGATAAATAATGTGCTGGTGAAGGTTCTCAGTCATCCAGGTCATGCTGTTCCAAATGGGTTCAAATGAAGGCAACTGGACTTCTTTGGTTTCTTGAAGACGTTTCACTTCCCATCCGAGGAGCTTTGTCAGTTCTGACTGGAATATGGGAGAGTCAAGCTTATAAACGTATTAAGTCTGCTTGTCTATAGTCATGGCAACGATTTGTGCCCAATACAGATTACTTTAGACTGGACATCTGCCACGTGTGGCTCTTAGTAACTTTAACCCAAAATGACACAACCTGAATTATGTTTATATGCAAATTGGCAGTTGACAAAATAGTTTTAGCAGTTTTTCTGTCCAAATATTTTCCAATATCTGCATTGAATTACTGCAGCTGAATGACATGAAAACACACATTTGATTGGCTGTGTGACTCAGTTTCTTACCCAAAATTATGGAACAGATTTCTGTAATTTTAAAAGCAGAATTTTTTAATTTTTACTGGGTTTTTTTTAAATGCAGTGAACAGTTTTTAAATTTAAACAAAATGTACAAAACCGTCGTCGTCATCTTCCTCCGCTTATCCAGGTCCGGGTCGCGGGGGCAGCATCCCAACTAGGGAGCTCCAGACCGTCCTCTCCCTGGCCACCTCCACCAGCTCCTCCGGCAGGACCCCAAGGCATTCCCGGACCAGATTGGAGATGTAACCTCTCCAACGTGTCCTGGGTCGACCCGGGGGCCTCCTGCCGGCAGGACATGCCCGAAACACCTCCCCAGGGAGGCGTCCAGGAGGCATCCTGACCAGATGCCCAAACCACCTCAACTGACTCCTTTCAATCCAGAGGAGCAGCGGTTCTACTCTGAGTCCCCCCCCCCCCCCCCCCACCCCCCCCCCCCCCGAATGTCCGAGCTCCTCACCCTATCTCTAAGGCTGAGCCCGGCCACCCTACAAAGGAAACTCATTTCGGCCGCTTGTATCCACAATCTTGTTCTTTCGGTCATTACCCAAAGCTCATGACCATAGGTGAGGATTGGGATGTAGATCGACCGGTAAATCGAGAGCCTGGCTTTCTGGCTCAGCTCCCTCTTCACCACGACAGATCGGCTCAGCGTCCACATCACTGCAGACACCTAACCAATCTGCCTGTCGATCTCCCGATCCCTCCTACCCTCACTCGTGAACAAGACCCCGAGATACTTAAACTCCTCCACTTGAGGTAGGACCTCTCTCCCGACCCGGAGTTGGCAAGCCACCCTTTTCCGGTCGAGAACCATGGTCTCAGATTTGGAGGTGCTGATCCGCATCCCAGCCGCTTCACACTCGGCCGTGAACCTACCCAGCAAGAGCTGAAGGTCAGAGCTGGATGAAGCTAGGAGGACCACATCATCCGCAAAAGCAGAGACGAGATTCTCCTGCCACCAAACTCGACACACTCCACACCACGGCTGTGCCTAGAAATTCTGTCCATAACGGTTATGAACAGAACCGGTGACAAAGGGCAGCCCTGGCAGAGTCCAACCCTCACCGGGAACAGGTCTGACTTACTGCCGGCTATGCGGACCAAACTCACGCTCCTCTGGTAAAGGGACTGAATGGCCCTTAACAGAAAGCCACCCACCCCATACTCCTGGAGCGTCCCCCACAGGGTGCCCCTGGGGACACGGTCATAAGCCTTCTCCAAATCCACAAAGCACATGTGGATTGGTTGGGCAAACTCCCATGCCCCCTCCATCACCCTTGCAAGGGTATAGAGCTGGTCCACAGTTCCACGGCCAGGACGAAAACCACATTGCTCCTCCTCTATCTGAGATTCAACTATCGATCGGACCCTCCTCTCCAGTGCCTTGGCGTAGACCTTTCCAGGGAGGCTGAGGAGTGTGATCCCCCTATAGTTGGAACACACCCTCCGGTCACCCTTCTTAAAGATGGGGACCACCACCCCGGTCTGCCACTCCACAGGCACTGCCCCTGATGACCACGCAATGTTGCAGAGACATGTCAACCACGACAGCCCTACAACATCCATAGCCTTGAGATACCCATTATGAATCTCATCCGCCCCAGGTGCTCCGCCGCTGTGTAGTTGTTTGACTACCTCAGCAACTTCTGCCCCCGAGATTGGACAGTCCATCCCCAGGTCTCCCGGCTCTGGTTCCTCCTCAGAATGTGCATAGGTGGGATTGAGGAGCTCCTCAAAGTATTCCTTCCACCGTCTGTCTATAGCCCCAGTTGACGTCAGCAGCTCCCCATCCCCACTGTAAACAGTGTGAGTGAGTTGCTGCCTTCCTCTCCTGAGGTGCCGGACAGTTTGCCAGAACCTCTTTGGAGCCGATCGATAGTCTTTCTCCATGGCCTCACCAAACTCCTCCCACGCCCGAGATTTTGCCTCGACAACTGCCACTGCTGCACCCCGCTTGGCTATCTGGTACCTGTCTGCTGCCTCCGCAACAACCACAACAGTTATTTATCTAAATGGTTAAATTAAAAATGCACTAAGTGTATGTCCAAGCTAAGCGTCATTATTAAACTCACCTTAAGAAAAAAAAGAGAGAATAACGTGAAAATTCAGAGAAAAATATTCAAACTTTAGAGATTAAAAAAACGTCAACATTTCCCCACTATTAGAGATTTGTTTTTATTTAAAAACACATTTTTTTTCTATTATCAGGATTTCATTCTGTTGTAGAAGTTAAATAATACCTAGAAAAGAGCCGTAGTTTGCAGACCCCTAAACACAAAGTGAGTTTAAAGCAACTCAAAGTGCAGCTCCTTGGTTTTAGCTGTCTTCAGCCACTTCAAATGCTGTAACTCGTGCTACTTGCAGAACCGACGGCAGATAAGTGGAAGTCTCATAAAAAGACAAAAGCAACCTCAGCTGCAGTCCAGTTTAAAAAGAGATGTCTTTAACTGACAGCTTACTCCTCCTCTGGGTTTTCACACCGCAGCTGGTTGAGTGTTCTTCTCCCCAGTGCCTGTTTTCTCTGCCTGTTCAAAACGGACATAATGCCCCAACCCCCATCATTTAAAAAAAATACCTCCTTGACTGCTCTCACAAATACACGTTCACACACTCTTCACATTTCTGAGAACAGAATTACACACAAGTAGAAAAAAATGCACATTTAACCTTCCTCACGCCTGCTTGTATCACATCATACGTAGTGAGACAAACAAGCACACGCATGTAGACATACTTTCTCCTTCTCATACACGCAGATGCAGTGGGGTGTGGGGCTGAGGAGTAACAGCTAAAACACTTGTAATTTGTGTTATGCCAACAAAGGCCCTCTAATCCTGCCTAGCACTTTATTGAAACTGCCATTGTGTGTGTGTGTGTGTGTGTGTGTGTGTGTGTGTGTGTGTGTGTGTGTGTGTGTGTGTGTGTGTGTGTGTGTGTGTGTGTGTGTGTGTGTGTGTGTGTGTGTGTGTTTGTCCTAGCTGATTGTGCAGAAATTTGAGGGGTGTGAGAGTCCTAGCTCATTTGAGCCTGGACACACATCTCCACTCCCCAGGCAGCCCACGATGCCAAGAGGTCGCGGCGGCGCAAGAATGCAAGGTTGCAGCACTTGTTGGTGTCGCTTAGTTTCAGATGGAGATTATCTCTATATCTGGAGGGGGGCCTCAGCCAAGTCCAAATAAACTCATCAAAGAGTGACAGGTAAAGCAAGGGACTCAATGCCCTTCCAGCCACAGATTAAAGAAACAACTAAATCAAGCTCACCTCCTAGAGATGAAAATAAAGACGCTCTGGTGAGAGGCTGATAGAATCACGGTGTGTTCTTGTTTCTGGAACAATTTCAGTTCTATTATTTTTAGGTGCATGCATCAGACATCACAATGCCTTTTTCACAGGTCCAGAAAATTGTATTTTAGCTGAGATTTTCTTTAGAATCTGCTGACAAGACGCTGCAGCTGATAATACTGGCCTCAAGGAAGGATCTGACACACTGTCTGCACATTTTGCTTTTTCGTTTTAGCAAGCTCGGCAAACGAGAGCTATTGAGCCAGACTAAAATCTCTAGAACACCACCATCTTAATTAGAGAACAAAGACCATCATCCAGGGCCGGAGTGGGACACATTTTCAGCCCTGGAGTTTCAGACCCCAGACCGGCCCACTTAATGAATTATTATTAAAATCATGTTGGAACTTTATATGTATAGTCTACAAAAGCACACTACTCGGTAAAGCCTTGTAATTCAGTGCAAGAAAGAGTTGCTTTACAATGTAGGTTTATTTGAACATCAGTGCACATCTCCAACATTGTTCTTTACAACACATTCTCTAACAATATAACAATCTACATTCTGTTCAAATAGCTGTTCTGAGATTTTCAAACCTTTAAAATGAAATGACTCAGCACTCCCTTTCACACTTTTTCCAGTTTCCCTATACTCACCTGCACACAATTAAAATAATCATCTGTAAAGCTTTAGCACATTTGATATGGAAAACACATTTTTTGTAACCAATTAAAATATTTCTATGGCAAAATATGCAGGCTTATTTAATTTTACTTTCATTCTAATAGCGATCTGTTGTGGGCTTTGTGCATTTACTAATAAAAATACAACAGGTCACTACTATTATTTGGACATTAAAATTATTATAATGAAACTGATGTTTGCTTGTTTGCACATGAGTT